>NC_133777.1:79629819-79984068 GCF_003597395.2 Chelonoidis abingdonii
CCCCCCCAGCAGTTGAAGCCCCGAGCCCCCCGAACTACACACACACCTGCAGCCAGAGGAGCCTTGGGCTAGCCCAAGCCACCCCAGGCCAGCTCCAGCCACCTTGAGCTGGCCCAAACTGCCTAATAGGAACCATGCCATGCCATGTCACGCCTCCCCTCTCAAGACACCTAGTGGGAAAAGCAAAAGCTGTTCCTGAAGAACCTGAGCTTTTTATATGCGTCCTGCAGGTTCTGAGGTGGCTGAGCTACTCAGGTTCCCGGGTTCATCAGTAATCTCCCCTGGCCTATTATACCTGCCGCCTATGATAAAGCTTTAAAAAACAAAAGCATCGTTCTCCCAGGAAGTAGAAGCTAATGCCACCATAACATTTTGCTGATGCACAAAACTGAAGGAAGTGGATTTTCTCAACCAATGTTGTGTTAATTGGATTCCTGCATACAGATAATACAGGTAACAGTTATATCACACCAGGGACCATAAAGCTCTGCTGATAATTTAGATGTATGGCACAGCTACTGTTATTTCATAGTATGTTGTTCCATGTTATTTCCATAGAAACTGTGCTGTCAACTTGTAATTTCACACTAAGCGCATCCCACCATATTATTTCTGCAACACAAACATGATCGTATTTTAGCATGGAAAACAGTGTTCCCCGGCAAGATAAAAGGCCTAAATTTAGTGAAACTCTGCTACCAAGCCAATATTATCTCAAACAGGGCTGCCTGCAGAAGAACTTGAGTATATCAGGGATCAAAAGGTACAGACTGAAGTGTGATTCTATTCTGGGAACTGACTGTGTGAAAATATCTTTTATTACACCAACTTTGGCTGCTGAAAGAGACAAGCTCTGGCGTTTGCTCAGAGTTCTTCAGAGCTGCTGCTGCTCCCAATGTGTATTCAGAGCCATCTTTGCTTACTTCAGCGACAGTCTTTTTCTCCCATCAGCTCTGCAGAACCAACAGAGAGTTGGGGGTAGCATTTTTCAGGCGTGATTTTAAACAAAGGTCCTGATCTAAAGGAAGCACTCAAGCACATGCTTGACTTTAAGACTATGGGTTGGAGGCTAAAGCACACACTTCCGTGTTTTGTTGTATCATGGCTTACGTTCAAACTGCAGGCCCACCTTTGCAACTTTACTGCTTTTAAATTATTTCCTCAGTTACACCCATGCCACCTCCCTGAAGGCAACAAAACCGGACAAGTGTAGTTGAAGCTAGAATCTGAGAACAAGGGAGTTGCACAGAGGTCACCGAGGGCAGCAGCTGGCCTACAGCCCCGTGGTTATGGTAATTACACACAAGCCGAGAACCCAGCTTGGCTCTCAGATCTTGACTGAGTTTGCAGGGCTGGTTAGTAAAAACATCTTTTTATTTGTGAACTGAACAAACCCAGGGTAGGAATCATGGAGATGCCCCAAAACCAGGGGACCCCCTGATGCAAGTTCCATAAAGTCTTTTTTCAGAACGAACACCATTTTTATAGTGTGATTTTAAAAAAAAATCCCACCTTTAAAGAAGGTTCTATTATGCTATGAGCTGTGCAGACATTTAAACTGAGACAGTCCCTACTCTGAAGAGCTTGCCAGACAAAGAGTGGAAGCTGAAAAATAGCATTATGCCTTTTTTACAGATAGGGAGACTAAGTGACTTCCCACAAAGAGTCAGAGGCAGAGACGAGAACGGAACCCAGGTCTCCTGGGTCTATGTCAGTGTTTAACTACAAGACCATCTTTCTGGTCTCCTTTTGCTATATAATTAGCTGCTCTATTTTAATAAAGGAAGAAGAGTGTGTTTCTTCCTTCTCCACCACCACTGGAGCCCTGATTGTTACTAATAATGGCCCTCAGTTCAGCTTCCTCTTGCACGGCAGGTCAGAGAGCCTTGCGTTACAAGTGTCCCCTTGTTCCGGGAGCACATGTGAAAGTGACCAATCTCTTCTGCTCTATCCTCACTCTGAGCTACCGCTTTCGCTATCCAAAAGCAATCAAGGAGCAGGAATGGAAGTGTCTTGGGAGTGCTCATATAACTATCGTCCAGTAGAACAGGGGACGTTTAAGACACAGATACACCAATGCACGGGATAGAATTTGTAGCATCACTGCAAAGGCTTGTCAGTCACTGTTGCTTTGGGAGACTTCAACAACCCCCGTTAAAAATGAAGGGATTATGCTTTCCTAATAAATAAGCCTCTACTATCGTAATGCATGGGTGAAATTCATCTGCTCTGCTGCCCATATCAATCCTGTGTCTGTATCTAAATAAATGTCTGTGTGGACAGCACACTTCCAAAAATGATTATTTAGGGGTTGGTGAAGTTCCCGACACCTAAGAATTCTGCTCCGATTTACACCAGTGTAATGTATTGAATTCAGTAGCATTACTCCTGATTTACATCAGTGCAGTATCACACCCTGGCTGTACGTTTCATGTCAGCACCGACCTTTCTGTCGTCTCGCCACCCAACTCAATGAGGCTGAAATCTGTTGCCAACTGATTTACCTGTTGTTATTCTTCAGTTTGATGTGATCAGTCGGTTCTAGGATCTGCCCGTTCTTCAGCCAGGTGATCTGAGGGGGAGGCTCTCCCTGGGCCAGGCAGGTGAAGATTGCAGTTGTCCCTACAGGTCTGGAAATTGACTGAGGGTGTTGCACAAACTCCGCAGGGGCTGTGAAGGGAAGGAAAGTGAAGCATGAGGAACACTGCCAGGAGCCAACATTGCCCTGGCACCAAGCCTGTTCTAATCACTTGGTGTAAAATAACCTGAGCCTATTTTGTGAGCGCGGCGAAGGCTGATGAAAGAAAATCACCATGGTTTATCAGCTCCAGAGGTAGCTTGGCAGGTTTGACAGGCGTGTGTCGGCCACAGATAACTACAGATTGTGCTTGCCCATCTGTAACCATGACTGTAACCAGCTAAAGAATAGAGCTGGGATGGTTAATCGGGGAGAGGGAATTTTCAGTAATTGCATGAGCTACTGATGCCAGGTGGGCTAGTCGTTTAAAAACACAGTGTCCCCTTCCTGCTCTTTAAGGGACTTGGATGCTTGATTGTCTACACAAAGGCACGTTATTATATTAGGCTGCTCTGAACCACAAAGCCCTGCCTGCTTACCATGGCTTTGCTGCAATGGTACCATGGCTCTGGGCCACTGCTATGCTGGTACAAGGCCCATGTGATGAAGGATCATTACAAATGAATCCTGCCCATTAGAAAGGCCCTGCTGGATCTTTATTGATCTGAATGAATTCAAACACAGGGATGAAATACAAAAGCCAGAATTATGCCCTTTAATATGTTTTTTTAATATCATGTGCTGGGGAGTGTTAGATTCATTCCTTCTTGCTCCTCATGACTGATTGTGTATGTTGCATGAAATGAGCTCTGATGAAAGGTGCCAGATCAGCAGCTCTGCAGTCCTGTTTGAAAGTGTGAGCCCCAAAATATAGTGTGTATCATTCCAGTGCCACTTTCACATCCTTCCATGCCCTAGCCCACACACAGCCAGGAATGGCAAATGATACCATAGCTTTGCACTCTACGGTAAGCGCCGTGGTTAGAGTGCTGGGCATGGAGTCAGGATTCCTGGGTTCTAGTCCCAGCACTGACTTCAAATGTGTCTTTGGGCAAGCTGTCTCTGAGACTCCATTTACCCACCTTCACAACAAACACCAGGCCACCGAACTCAGAATGATGGCGCGAGGTCTACTTAATGTTAGCAAAGAGCTTTCCACTGCTCAAATGCAAAATATTGCCACAATTCTCTCTCTAAACGGGAGCACAAGTTCCTCAGCTATACAAATCACTCTGGAAATTGGAGCATGCTGCAGAGTTTGCCAGTATACGTGCAAATGGAGTTCAAATGAGCCACATTCATTTCCATCTGCCTGGCTGTGGAGTGGTATGGAGTTTGTTAGCGATCAGCATTGCTTCACTCAAAGAAACAAATAGTTATGAGAGTTTCCGGCAATACCATTCCAAATATGATTATTTTGTGCTGCAGTAATGTGTAAGAGCGCCAGTCATGGACCAGAGCTCCACTGTGCCAGGGGTTATACATTCATAGAACAAAAAGCTGTTCCTAGCTTTAAAGAACTTCCCAGTTTAGTATAAAACAAGAGCCAAGAGGTGGAACAAGACAGACAGATGAGGGCAACACAAGTAAATAAGACAGATGAATAAGGGAATTCATTTCTTTACCCTATACACAGCCAGCCAGCGACGAATATATGCTCATACGCAGAGGTCTTCACCCAGAGATCCCAAAGCACTTTATATAGGAGGGTAAATAACATTCTCCCCATTTCAAAGATGAGTAAACTGAGGCACAGAGAGGTGAAGTGACTTGCCCAGAGTCAGCAGCACATCTGCAATGGAAACGCAGACTCCTGACACTCTCCGCTAGATGATGCTCTCTTAGTGAGCTACAAACATTTTGGCAGCTACATAAAGCATGTTTTTACAATAGTAACACATCAAAAGTTTGGCTGGCCATTCTCTCCTCACCACATTCCCATTCGCTGCAGGTTCACAGCCCCTGTATGCCCAAGTCTTCAGCCTGGGACCCAGAACTCCTGGAGGCAGAAGCCAGAACGGTTCTAACTGCTACTCAGTTCATAATAGTCACAAACGTTTCTGACTTTTCACCAGATTTTAAGAGGAAATTATTTCACCTCCCTCCAAGCAGCTCATCTGAGACTTAAAATCATTTATCAGAATAGAGCAATATATTAGGATCCAGAAAACAGCGCCTGAAACGCTTGCCTGAATAGCTGAGTTTATACAAGCAGTTACGCTTCAAAGGGCAAAGCTATAGTATACTCCATATTGCTGCTTCTAAGACCCAAATCCAATTGCAATCTCCAGAAGTTACTAGGAAGACAAACAAACAACAGCCACAGGTCTAATGAATTTATAGCCCAAAGGCACAAAGTGGCTTGCTGACATGAAATATTTTTGACAAAAGCAAGGTTATTTAGTGAGGGACGCTCACTGCACAGGCAGGCATTTTCCAAGCAGGAGATTAGCAAGTACTTCCATGAAAGATGCACATCTCCTTTCCTTCCCACACTTACATCGCCGGACTTCCAGAAATCTAGGACATAAACAGGCTTCCCTAAGATGTGGCAGCCAGGGTGAAATCCATTCCATGTGCAAAGAGACAGCCCAAGGTTTATGATCCACTAAGGTCTTGACCACACATGGAGTTATTCTGGAATAGCTACTGAGCTTTAAATTCACACCCTTTCTTAATCTGAATTAACTTTCAAGGGTAGACAAGCCCTCATTACTTGCATGTAAGCCTTATGTCTTGCACAGCTGTAGTGCTGACCCTCTGCAGAGGAATGAACTTCACCCTGCATGAACAAAAAGCCTCTCTCTCTCTCTGAAGAGGACTGTAATAATGGGATGATCTTGGATTTCTATTGGCTTTGGTGATTGGTCCAGTGATTGTTCTGATCACTGCTATTACCTGGCTTATATATCACCCTCTGCAAGCCTAACAGCACCTTGCAGGATTGCCAATTATATACAGACAGGGCCTGATTTTCAGTGAATATCTCCAATTGTGTGCGTACGCATGTTTGCATGCACAACACTGTCACCGCAAAATCAGAGACTGGATTGCAGCCTGGCTGAAAAATCATACCCCACGGGATTCATTTCCCCCCATCTGCCTTGCAGGATGCAGGGAAGAAAGTTAGGCCACTGGTCTCTTGTGATTTTTCTCCCCACTCATTCCCCCTTCCAATCAAATTTGAATAGAAGAACCCATCACTATAACATGGTTTGGCTGTTACTCTTTCGGAGTTGCTCAAATTCTAAGGGGACGGTCACTATTATACAAAGCTGATTGGCTAGATAGATGCTGGGCCGTTTGTTATTTACTGACACGGATGGAAAACAGTCTCCTGGGCCTGTACAGATCAGGTCCTTCTCTACTTAACTAGCAGGATGCTAATCAGAGCGCAGCCTGAGGTGAAATGGCTCTGTGACACCTCTGAAGTATCCCCATGCAGGTGACAGCACTGTAGGAGGCTAAGAACTCTCCAACCTTGGGAAATCTGACTCCAGAGCAGCCTGTTAAAAGTCTTGTTTAAAATAGACGTTTGCCAATTATTTAGACAGAGGCAGGAGGAGCACGCTGCACACCTGTCTGGGAAATAATTTGTTCAAATCCATGTTGCTATGCAAATGTAGGAGTGAAATGACTTCCACCTCATTTTACAACTCGGCTTGAGGCCTCCATGCAAAAGAAGAGAAAGAGAGAAGGAAAATAATTCTGCCAACAGAGACTGGCACCAACAAGGCGGGTACGGTAACACGGTGCATCCCGAGAGCCAGCACTGACCACAATACATATAACAAGACTGTTAGTGAGATGAAAACACTGGTAGTTTGTTCCCGTGCAAGAACGATCAGTCTCGTTAAGGTTCCATACGTTTCCCCTCAAGGGAGAAAAAGACCAAAGGGTGATCCAACTCTTTTCCCCCACCAAGTAAACCCTATACACCTAGTCAGCTCCATTTTCTCCACTGGAGCTACCTCCAAGTTACATCAGCAGGATCAAGGAGAAAGCTGCACTCTTGTGTGTGTATTCGACTTCTGGTATAGAATCTGCGGGGGATTAAAAAAAGCCAACCCCCCACTCCTTTCGCAATCAAAGCTGTTCCAGAAAATGGCATCCTGACTGCTGCTAAACCAAAGCTAAAGGTACCGACACTGAAGAGCAACGGCATAAAGATGGCAAGCACTGAGAGCGGCAATACAAAAAAAAACCCACTGAAGAGACGAGAATGTTCCTCACAGAAGCCCCCCTCTCTCATTTTTAATAATCAAAGAGAAGTGGAGCATTTGACTTATGCGAGCTGTAGGGGTTGTTCCACTGATGGGAGTTCATTGTCAGGCTAGTTTGGCAGGAGCCGGAGACTAATAATGAACCTAATCTTAGAAAGCTAATGGACACGGCTTCACCTCCTGCTGAAACTTCCTTAGATTCCAATCAGTGAGTTTTCTCTCCCCCCATCCCGACTTTTTCACCTCCTAGATCAAGTTAATTTTTAAATTAAATTAAAATGGAGGACAATTTTGGTAGAAGAATGACAAAGGGGGGGGGACCCTGTTCCCTGCAGCGAGCGATCACTTTGTATTGCTTAAGTGGTGTACAGAGAGAGCGTGACACGGTGGGGACCTAATTTTCAAGCAGTGACTTAGCCTTCCCTCCCCTCTGTGACGGCGCAATTTTGCAAGCACAATTATTCTGCAAGCAGTTCGATGCCCACCCGCTCTCGTTGGAGCCCGCAGATCATTTTGCAGGTGCACTCAAAGACACCAAATGAGGACACAGACTTCTTCCAACTCCATTCGTCCTGTTTCATTAAACCCCGCCACCTGGCCTGTTGCCTTTACCCCCCAAAAAACCTGAACCTGCTAGTTGTTCAAGGGAAAACATCTTTTAAACAGGGAAGAAGCCATCCAGCGGAAACCTTCTGGAGTCACTCTCTCGTCTCATTCTCTCTCATTAGCTGGTGTCAAGAGGGAGTAATTGGGACACTCGTATTTTACTCCAGGGGAACCAAACGTACAGCTGTGTCCACTGGCACTGAGCCAGGGACACTAGTCGCCATTCAAAAACCCATCCCCTTGGATTCAGCATGTCCCCACTCTGCTATGCTCTTTCACTAAACGAAACCAGATCTAATGCCAGACTCCAGGTTCCACTTGCTTAAAATCTCCAGAGGAGGAACAAGATTGACCCAACACTGGCAGCCCCCTCTCCCCACTTCTCTTCCCATTACCTCTGCCCAAGTGCACCTCTGGGACCAACTCCGGCCTCTCCATCACTCCCGCCCCCTGTGAAACAGTCCTTACTGGCTGGCATCGCAAGGCTCCTATTGCAGTCTCCTGCTTGCTGTTTAACAACGTAAGGCCAAATTCTGGCTCCTGCACTGGGAAGGGAAGAGTTGTGGAGCTCTGGTGGCCAAGTGGAGATAGCCTGGGGCTTTTCGCCTGCATGGGCCAGATCAGGCAGAATGTTGCGGGGGAGCTGGGTGAATGCATTTAGCAGCAGCACTTACTGCTGCCTTTAAAAGGTGATACGTGCATTCCCCAGTTACTAACAACAGTGGAATCAGGGATGAGAGAGGAAAATTTGGCCTTGGCCACACACCCTGGGACCCTTAGAAAGATGCTGGGCATGGTAGCGAGGAGCGGGCAAAGCAGCACTCTGCCCAGGCCCCGGACAGGTGCATCAGAGTCCCTATGCCTCCTTCCACACACAGGGCAGACCAGAATTCAGGCCACCGCATGCAGCGTCAGATATAGTACCTCTGCTAAACTATACCTCAAACGATACAGCCCGTGTAGCTAAATAATGTGATCAGAGGAATGTTTTGAGGCAAGCGGTATCAGATACACATGCGCAGTACCTCCGTATTCGCCTAAACTGGAGCTACAGAAAGCAGGGAAAACTGTTCGCACAGGATGGGGACAAAGGCTCATGTGGGGGGTCTGGTGGGGAAAAAGCTGAGTTGTTACTGCAGTAAATTGTTAATACTGTAACCCTGTGTTTTTCAAGCAGCAGGGCTGCTGAGACGCTTTAGTGGGCTGGACCAGCCTATTGCAAAGGAAGAGCAAGTGCAAGTGAAGGGGAAAGAAAGGAATTGTTGCCTTTTTTTGGTGTAGGAGGTAGCAGAATTCAGTGCTTAACCAACTGGGAATTCCCAGTGGGGGAGCTCCAAAAACCTAAGAAAACAGATACGATTGTTTTGTCCCATGCACAGATTAGGAAGGGGCCTGGTTTCTGTGGAAGGTTGCCTGGCTCTTCCCTTGCCCAGTCGTTAACGTGTTTCCAATAAACAGCGACTGAATATTTTTCTTTCTTTGCTGGGTTTAGGAGGAGAAGGTGGACAGTTTGAAACACCCGCCTATTCCCAATCTCCTTACCCTGCCCACACCAGCGTCCTTCTGTTCCACGCTACACATCCCCCTTTGTCATTTATAATGGATGGATCATTTTGCGGATGCTTACTTCACCTGAGAGGAGGTTCACTTGCCCAAATGCCTCCACTCCCTCCACCTTAACACAACAAAAGGCCATAGCGGGGAGAAAACCAGAAACCCATTTCACCCAGATCCACAACTATATTTAAGGTGGTACCATCAAACCCGTGGTGAGGAGGCCCGAGCACAGAGGCAGGGAAGAGATCATATGGTTTTAATGACTATTTAAAGGTGTGACATATGTATCAAAAAGCAATAAAGCTTAATACCTTCCTCCAAAATTTTTAAACAAATGCACTAAAAGGTTTGGCTGTGCCTAGCTATGCTGTATGGTGATGTTATGAAGATCTATGGTGCGCCATATCTATCCCCGGGGGAATGTCTTGTCTCACCAGCAGCTGCTCACACCAAGCTAAGCATGAAACAGCCATTATTGTTTTTTGTTTCTAAGTATTTTTGGTGTCCTGGAGCGTGAAGTCATTTGGGACTGACTTTCTCAGGTGCTGAGCACCCTCAACTCCAGCTGAAGCCAACGGGAGCTGGAAGTGTGCAGGCGTTTTGATAATCCACCCTCTTAGCAACACAAGAGGTGCCATGCATCATATGCAGTGATAGGGCAAGTTTCCCCACAGTGCCGTACCTACATGCCTGAATGGAGGGACTGCATCTAGCTGGGACATGGAAGTTCAGTCCCCAGGGCCCATTCAGGCCTTGGTCTCTCGGCTGAGATTGCCAACACGGAGTCACTTAGTCCCAGCTGTGGTGTTACTAGAACTGTGGTCAAACCTGTCAGAGACGGTCTAGGTATTCTCGGTCCTGCCTCAGAGTGGAGGGATGGACTAGATCAGGGGTTCTTTTTCCTTTCTGAGCCCGCCCCCGCAACATGCTATAGAAACTCCACAGCCCACCTGTGCCACAACAACTGGTTTTCTGCTTATAAAAGCCAGGGCTGGAGTTAGGGGGTAGCAAGCAGGGCCGTTGCCTGGGGCCACACACCACAAGGACTCCCACGAAGCTACATTGCTCAGGCTTTGGCTTCAGCCCCAGGTGGTGAGGCTCTAGGCCTTGGGCTTCAGCCCCATTTGGTGGGGCTTCAGCTTTCTACTCTGGGCCCCAGCAAGTGCTGGGCCTCCTTGATAGCCCACCTGAAACCTACTTGCAGCCCCTCAAGGGGCCCTGGACCCTTGGTTAAGAATCACTGGACTAGATGACCTCTTGAGGTCCCTTCCAGTCCTCCATTTCTATGATTCCATACTACTGGAAATTGGACTCAGCCCCCCAAATTCATTTCATGCAGGCTGCCAAACAGCCATAAAATGGTTAACAGCTATATAACCTACTTGCCTAGGTAGGCTTTGAATTATGGATCCATAGTAGCAGCGTGCGTGCCCATTTTATGTACCTACAAACTGACCTGAGCATCCTAATGCAAGATGTGGACATCTCACTAAAGAGCAAAAATTTGAAAACTGGGCCCAGAGTTTTAATATCAGAACAGAGGCTGAACTTCAGAAGTCCACTTGAAGGAGAACTGTGGGAAAACGGCACCATCACTGGTCAAAACTTTTATGAGAGATCGGCTAATAATCCAAAGTAAAATTCTGCTTCCACTGAGGACCAAGGCTGAGAATCTGTATGGATACAGACCAGCAAGTGACCAAAACACTGGAGAGGAAAAAGAGGGCAGAATATCTCCGACTTTGGGAAGTTTCAAAAGCCAAACCCTGATGTGAAATTTGGAAATGTCCCTTTCTCTATGGAGCTGATCCAACAGCTGGTGAAGTCAATGCAAATCTTTTCATGGTGAGACCTTGAACACATTTTTCTGGCATGAATTTAGGGTGTAAGTGCTCAGAGCTCCTTAGCTAGGGCCAACAACTGGGGCAATCAAAATGCCAAGAATTCCAACACATAACACAGTAACTGCAGCACATCTGGGAATGAATTCTAACCTGGAGCCTGATCCTGCATCCCTTGCTAATGAAATCAACAGAACTGCTCACATAAGAGTATGAGCTGCAGAATTCACTGTACAAAAGAACAAAACCCATTTCTGAAAGCAGAGAACAGAGATATAAGACAGCGATTGTCAAAAAGAGCCTTCTAAAATGTGTTCTCAACATGGACAATCATTTGTGAGATGGGATCTCATTTTTCTCCATAGCTTTCAGGAGGCAATGAAGCGTGGAGTGGAGAACACTGGTGACCATCTGGCCATTCAGAGCCCATCAGTTTGTTAGGGCTCTGAATGTGATACCAAACACATAATAAAGCACAATAGATCGTACACTGACCCCTCCGTGTATCTCATCCATCCCACACAAACACCCTCCATTTTGTATTTAGATACAGTCTGCTCTTAAAACAGCCCCTCACAAGACTTTCACTTGCGACATGGCACAATGTGATATTCAAATGTCTGTGTTAGGATCCCAGAAGAAAACGGAAACTTTTCTGTGCAGGGACTTAACAAAGGAGATCAAAGAACTCTAAATGGATAGAGGAGGCAGCGAGAGAGAGAGAGATTGAGGCCCTAACCTTTGAAGGCGGGAGAAGTCCCTGGACGATAATAAGATGGTATTAGCTGATCTATAAGGGAGATTGTAATAAGAAAGATAATTATCACTGAAATAGAATAAGTGTTCAAATAGAGAGTGAAGACATCAAATGTGAAGATCTTAACCCAACCTACAACCAAGATTTTCATTAAGATCTTTGGGACGCAGCATTACTTAGTGACTGAAGCTGAGTAATGGGAGTCAGGACTCCTGGGTTCTCTTCCAAACTCTTCCACTGACTTATTGTGCGACAGTAGGCAAATCACATTAACCTCTTTTTGTCTGTTTCCCCACCTATAAAACGTGGACAAGAATGCCTTCTTCACAGGGTATTACAAAGGTTAATTGATTTATGCCTGGAAAGCATGCTGAAAGCCTCACGTTAACGGGAATGAAAGTATTATTTATTAGCACTTTGGAATATCATGCTGTGGGGAATTGGGCATTGCTTCGGAGGCCCAGCACTTCTGCAGAGCTCCTCCCAAATTATTCAGACTTTTGTTTCGTTGTTATTGGTTTTTCCCCTTACACCTTTGATATCTTTATAAAGCTAAAATCCGCAGTCTCTGTTGTTCACTCTTGGCAGTTTCTTATGCCCAAATAAATTTGTTAGTCTCTAAGGTGCCACAAGGACTCCTCCTTGTTTTTGCTGATACAGACTAACATGGCTACCTCTCTGAAAATAATCACTTGAAGCTCTGAGTGGGAAAACTCAGACAATACAGTTCAGATAAAGCAGAAGCTGCTGGCAGCTATAGCAGTTGAACACACCGAGGGTACAACTCTGTTGCCAATGGAAGTTTTGCCACTAGCTTCCACAGGGGAAGGATTCAGTCCTTAGAAAGAGACTAAACACTAGATCGGATGACCCTTGCTATACCTCTGAATTCCAAAGAGTTCCCAGATACAGCTCAGCTAGCAACAGTCAGAGCTGGATACCCCTGCTGTGTCTGCCAGCTCCTCATATTCATAGACCCTTTTGATCTTCTAGTTCTTAATGGAAAAGCATTTTCTCCATGACAAGGAGGCTGTCCCCGATGGCTGTGACAGCACTTTCACTAGAAACCTAGGAACCGATCCTCCTCTCAGTTACCCCAGTGTCAATCCAGAGTAACCCAAATGGAAGTCAGTAGAGTAACTCTGGATTTACAGCAGCATATCTGATATCAGAATGGGAACCCATGTTTTCAAAAATGTGATTTTAAAGGCTGCCTCTTTGTAATTAGTTCAGCTATGTAACAGTTTGCTTATTCCGTTTCCTTATCGTGTTGTTGCTAAAGAGGAAGCAGTCAGCAATATGGAAAGATTTTATTTGTGCAACTTTCATGAAGATTTTTAAACTAGCTGCATTTTTTTTAAAACTTCTCTTTTCTGCTCCCCTACCATGTTTGGTTCAATAGCCTTTACCACATGCATACTCTTGGAAAAGATCTCCTACCAGATGCAAAGTACTTTTAAATTGTTTTTCTTCCACTCCCCCATCCTATCCCAATCCTGGGGCTTTACACTGTGTAGCTGCACCTGGCTGCATTCCAAGCAGTTGCTGATTTACTGCTCCAAAACCTGAATCTGCCTTACTCCTGCTGTGAATTATTAGTAGCACTTTTATTCAGCACCTTTAACTTTCAAGATGAATGGGGAGCATCCCTTGTGTCTATTTCGGAGTGTGCAAGCGCAGGAAAAACATCACACAAAGAAATCTGACCTTACAGCTGTGACAAAGTGGGGCTGTTCTTAATGTTTCCTCTGAATACTGTGTGGGTGCCTCAGTTTCTGGCCGACACTCGGTCTCCTGGCAACTAATGGCCCAGGCCCTTCCCTCTTGCAAGGGGATGCTAAAGGTGTGGGAGAACAAAGAGTTCAGGTGACCTCCTGGCCTGGGAAAGGAACTCAGCAGAGAAGGAGGGGCTGAAGGGGGTTGCAGTTGGGAGTTGGCAGGGGACAGGAAGCGAGGGCAGACGGGGTTGCCTGGCTAGCTGGGCCTCAGAATGGACCCAGCTGAGGGGTCCCGTTCTCTGAACCTACAAGCTCTGTTTAACTGGCTGGCATGTTCCTGTCATCTAATAAACCTCTGTTTTACTGGCTGGCTGAGTCACGTCTGACTGCAAAGTGGGGATGCAGGACCCTCTGGCTTCCCCAGGACCCCGCCTGGGTGGACTCGCTGTGGGAAGTGCACGGAGAGGCAAATGCTGAATGCTCCAAGGTCAGACCCAGGAAGCTGAAGCCGTGACAGCTTCTTGCCCTGAAGACAGTCTGCTCCAAGGGAAAAGAGGCTCCCCAAAGTCCTAACTGGCTTTGTGGGGAGCAGTTCCAAAACATCACCCCAGGACTCTGTGACAACAGCCACTCTCAATTATTTTGTGCCACAGAAGTAAATGCTTAACGTCAGGGTTCCCAAGCTTTTCCACTGTGTGGGTCACATCTTCATAGGGAAATTGCTGTGTGCCCCCCTGCCATCCCTGCTGGCAATAGTATAATATCCCTGTGGCAACTACAGCAATTGCTTACAGGGAGAGGATTTCACATACTTTCAGCTTCTTCCAGTGGGACCAAAAAGGAGGCCGGCACCATTTCACCTGAGTGCTCTCCATAGCTCAGCACTGGAAGGAATACATGTATTGAGTAATCAGGATCAATCAGTTGTAGAGCTGATATCACTTCTGCACTGGTAGCAGAGATACAGCTGTGAACCCAGCATGTGACTCTTGGTTACTGAGAGGCGAACACCACCATGGAAGGATAGCACTTTCCCTGTCACTAGCATGAAAGGTTCAATTAGCCCACTCCGACAGGAGATGCATAATTTGAGATTCAGGATATCATCAGTCAACCGTTAATGAGTGAACTGATGAGAGTGTGAGATGCTGCAAGAGGCCCAGCCTGAGGAGGAAGTGAGTGCCTGTAATCAGGGGAGGATTATTACCATTCAGTTCCACACTGCCAGCTGTGTTGCCGTTCTAAACACTTGCCTGGTTCCTTTCACCATGGAGACTGGTGGCTTGGTGAGTTTCGGAGCACGTGGTTCTGGCTGCTGGCTGGAAGGCCTATGAGAAGTGGCCCTGTCAGGACTATTGTTGTGGGCCAATGCTGGAGCCTGCGTTTCCCTGGCACTGAGAATACGGGGAATGTCACAGGTGACTTTTTAAGAGGGCTCAGCTCCGAATCTTTCGTGGATGGCTCAGACTCATCATCTGTTGCTAGAGTCCATCGCGGTGGGTCCCCTGCCCACTGACCATCCGGAACCAGAGTTTTAAATGTCTTAACTGTACAAAATAAATATCATGCAGGCAAAAGAGGCCCTGGTGAGTAAACTCTGTTATCCACAGAGAACAGGTATAACACAGCATCAATAGCACTACGAGCTTCCTCCAGCCACCCTACCAGCAGGCCTCATCTCTGCCCTGGGGGGACCACTGGTAGAGGGGAGAGAGTAAATCAGTCTCTGAGTCCATTCAGCCTTTAGGCTCCCAGCTGGTCCTGTTAACAAGGGTGCTAACTAATGACCGGTGAGTTTTGTGATCACAAGAACTGGATGGGGGCATTTCAACCTGTTTCACAAAGGCAACAAAAGAACCATTAGACATTAATGACTTCTGTTCTCTACTGACCCGGGCTGGATACACACCAACGAGGGATTTCGAAAGGAAAGGCTGTGTGTCACATGATCCTTCTCAGCTCAGGCAGACAGACATGTACTAGCTCTGCTCGAGGTAGCACCTAAAAACGGCAGTGGCCGCAGCAGCTCAGACTAGCCATTCGAGTAACTACCCAGGGGACCGGGGAAGATTGTACTTTTTAAAAAAGCCTTTCCTCTCTTCATGAACATGCAATGCAAAGAACATCTAGGAAAAACTGAACCAGCATCTGTTAAGGGCCAGATCTTTACACAGGGCTAGGAAGAGGTGGAGAAAATAGTTAAATGGATGTAATTATCCAATAGTACCCTGGTTATCTTACCTTGTACGACTAGCCTTCCCTGGGCAGTTCTCCGCACCCTGGTGCCGGGTTTGTTAGCAGCACACACGTATATCCCAGAATGCTGCACAGTGAGGTCAGAAATCATTAGGTTTCCTGTCCCCAGCACCTGAATTCCTTCTACGCCAATGGGACGGCCATCTGGAAGAGGAAACGAGACAAAATTATTTAGTGTACCTTTAAGCTGAACTCTCTGGCCTACTGCGAGGGGAGTTAGCCCTGAGTCCCACTCAAGGCGAGTCCTTCCATTCACTTCAGTGAGTTTTAGCTCCAGCCCTCCACGGTGCAAGTCAAACAATGCACATGATGTGCGGAAAAAGCCAGTTCAAGAGCCTCAACTAAGCCTTTGCCCCCAATTACAATGTGTTGCCTTAGTATCGGGCCCTTGCATTTTATTGTTCCATTGGTCGGGGTTTTAAGACTCCTGACAAACACAGCTCTAAATCAGCACTAGCCCATTCCAAGGTGTTTGAGTGGAGAGCCAGGCGGGCATTGCTGGAGGAGCTGCTCTTTCATCAGATGTGAAACTGAAATCCTGTTTCCTTCTTGCATTTGTGTTTAGAAAGAAGGTTTAACACCCTACAGAACCAAAAAATAAAGGCCCAGCCTTGGGGATCATAGCACCTGAGCACAATACACCTTCCTCAAATAGTTGTTCCTTTAGGTAGCAAAACAGTTTGTGTGTTGTGCTTTAAGGGTGTATTGAGATATTAAGAAAAAAGGAAAATTTGGGATCACTATTAAGGAAAAATTCCTGCCAGTGATTATATTAGACTGTGGCATAGTCTCCCCAGATTAGTAGTGGGAGTCCAGTAAAGACTTTTAACATTCTGTAGGGAACAATCGTTCACTGGCAGGAGATCCGCTAAATGAGACAGTTATTTTCCATTTCGACTGGTCCAATCCTGAGATGCTATGCACCTGCAGCTCCCATTGATTTGACCCTCTGATTCTAGGATTGGCTTTACTCCAGCTGGATGCATAACTCCTACGTTGTCTTAATCACAAGGAGTCTCATACCTAAGGGCCCGTGAATGGTACCGCTTGCAAATTCCGGGCTCTGTGGAGCATACAGTGTCAAATCTACTATAATCCAATGATGGGAAATCTATGTGCAATTCAGTGTGGAAATGAAGTTGTTGACATTCAAAATGCGGTTGGGTCACTGCAGTCAAGCAGCTGAGACATCTTATAATTTTTATTGTAGCTATTGGTCTTCATGCTTCAGGCAATAAACTGATGAGTAGCTGGGGTCAGGAAGAAAATTCCTTCTGTAGGATAGTAGTGCAGAATGAAGAGCTTTTATGGGGACTTTATCCTACCTGTGAAGAATCCAGAGCCAGCCACAGCCTTACAGAAAACCAACTAAATGGCTATGCTGGTCAATTACAGTATAGTTGTTCTTCCAGAAGAAAGGGACAATTAACTATCACCAGGGCCAGCTCTAACTTCTTTGATGCTCCAAGAAAGAAGTGTGCCGTGCCGCCTAACACCCCCCAGCACCAAGCTGCCGAAACCCCCACCCCCCTGAGTGTCATGCTGCTCGAAGCCCCGCCCCCCCAAAAGCCACACAAGCCCCCACCCTCCCAGCGCCATGTCGCCCGAAGCCCCGCCCCCTCAGAGTGCCACACCGCCTGAAGCCCCACCCCCTCAGAGCACCACGCCAAGCTCCCGTCCCCCCAAGCGCCGCACCCCACCCCCATCTGAGTGCCGAGCTGCCCCAAGCTTCTGCCCCCCAGCGTGGCGCCAAGCCCCGCCCTCAAGCGCCGCACCACCCAAAGTCCCGCCCCCGAGTGCCACACCACCGAAACAAACAAAAAAAAACCCTCCAGCACTGCCCCGATGAATTTAAAAAAAAAAAAAAAAATACCCAAGCCTCCCTGCCCCAAGGTGCCGCCCCAAGCACGTGCTTGGTCAGCTGGTGCCTGGAGCCGGCCCTGATGATCACCCACCCAAAAGCCACTTTGCAAGCCATCTGTGATATATTTGGCATCTACCAAGTTCTTCGGTTTGTTTCTGCTTATGTTTAGGCATGCAATTTCTTCCTCATTCCAGGAACTATTTTATTTTTTTTCACACTAAAAGCACAAGCATATATCACAGGAGCCAAACCACCAAGACAGCTTAAGTCCTCAAGAACAGGAGCACTAAGAGATGACACTAGATATGAAACCAGGCCTTTCAACATAAAAAAAATCAGCAGATCCTGCAGTATGTTTATCCATCAGACCAGCAGAAATAAATAGTCTAATTTTAGATGGCACCTTGACAGAGAGCGGTGGGAAAAGACACTATGGATTGAAAGACACAAAGCCCTGAAATTTGCAGAAGCATCTCCTGCCCATGCTCTTTGCAATGTTTTACAGGAAATGTTTAACTCAAAGGTTTCATTGTTCCATCTGGCAGGAGATCCTGGACACTTCATTATTTACGTTACAGTGAAAGGTGCTTAAGTCTTTCAGATGGAGAAAAACAATGCCATTAAATAATTGTATAGCTAGCCAGTGCGCTGCAGCAGTAAATTGCTCAGTCATAAAAAGGACAGTAAAGCATGACCTGTCCAGTGTTTAATGAGCAATAAGAAGGGTCTGTTCCCTTTGAATAATATCATTTAAACCAAACTGTAAAGGTCTGAATTAAATTCAAATTGAACTTGATTTCATCTTTAAATCAGACCTTTTCGAAGCCCATATTTACAATAGGTGTAAAAATCAAATCTCTCTCTCGAGGAAGTAGGACAGGTGAAATATGTGAGCAGGCTGTACCTGGCAGGTAGGCTGTATGACTGTATAAATGAATTAGGAAATAATACAGAACTGTGACTTGAATGCTAGTCTGGGTTATTACGCTGTTTACCATGGGCTACATAATTTAAACATAGAAGACCCAGGCTGCGTCAGATACACTGCGCAGTCGAAATATCAGTGTCTATATGTTTCCATTTGTCTCTACAGCTGCCATCTATTAATTAGCGGTGTGAGAGTTTGAGGAAATTTCTCCTGCCAGTTAAATTTATCTTTTTTCTAAGCAAAAAAAGAATAAAGTTCTCCCAGGACATATTCACCAGTCAAGAGACAAGGTGGCTGAAGTAATATCTGTAATGGGACCAACTTCTGCTGGTGAGAGAGACCCGCTTTCGAGCCACACAGAGCTCTTCTTAGCTCTGGAAAAGGTCGTGAAGAGCTCTATGTGGCTTGAAAGCTTCTCTCTCTCACCAACAGAAATTGATCCAAATAACAGATATTCCCTGACCCACCTCGTCCCTCTAATATACAGGAACCGACATGGCTACATCTACACTGCATCCACGATTTTTGCCATCTCTAATAATCATAAATGGCCATCTCTAATAATGGCCATCTCTAATAATCATAAATGGCCATCTCTAATA
The DNA here is from genome assembly GCF_003597395.2 of Chelonoidis abingdonii. Taxonomy (NCBI): domain Eukaryota; kingdom Metazoa; phylum Chordata; order Testudines; family Testudinidae; genus Chelonoidis; species Chelonoidis abingdonii. The sequence goes on from NC_133777.1 coordinate 79,648,750, forward strand.
ATCATAAACGGTTGCATTTGCTGGCTCAATTCACACTCCCTCTCTCGGGGTCTGTCTACAGCAGCACTCTGTAGTGTAGACCTGTGCTTCTCAAAGTCGGGCCGTCGCTAGTGTAGGGAAAGCCCCTGGCGGGCCGGGCAGTTTGTTTATTTGCCGCGTCCACAGGTTCAGCCAATCGCGGCTCTCACTGGCCGCAGTTCGCTGCTCCAGGCCAATGGGAGCTGCTGGAAGTGGCAGCCAGCACATCCCTCGGCCCACGCTGCTTCCCGCAGCCCCCATTGGCCTGGAGTAGCAAACCGCAGCCAGTGGGAGCTGCGACCGCCGGACTTGCAGATGCAGCAGGTAAACAAACCAGCCCGGATCGCCAGGGGCTTTCCCTGAACAAGCAGCGTACCTGCTTTGAGACGCACTGGTGTAGACACTACAGCAATGGAAGGGTTCTTCCGTCTCTGTAGTAAGCTCACCCCCTCAAGAGGCAGTAGCTAAGTCGATGGAAGGAGACCTAGCTACATCTACAGTGGGGGTTAGGTCGACCTGATTACAGTATAACATTTTTCACAGCCCTGAGCAATGTAGTGTAAGAAATGCCCTGGGGTGGGGTTTGGCCCAAATCCCGTCCTTCTGAGTGACTTTGGTCCCCAGCTGGACCAGAGTGTGGTGCCTCCCTCCACTCAGGATTCACAGCCATGAACCCTCTCCTGGAGTTAGGCGCATGCGGATCTAGCCCTCAGTGTTATCATCAAGGCCCATCTCACAGTCGCAGAGAGAGCACGAAAATAATCCTTTGCAGGGGTCTGGCTCCTTTCCTCTGACGAGCACAGAGGGCACCACAAACATGAACTGCATCTCCCAACCCCCTGGCATGGTTGACACATATTCTCAAACCCATTGTGCAGAGAGGGAAACCCCACACCAAGATTTGCCCCCAGTCTCGGCGAGTTAATGACAGGGTTAGGAACACAACCCAGGAAACCTGCTTTCCTGATTTTAATCACCAGGTTCCCGTCTTTCAATACAACAGTGGTTTTCAACTGGGGAGTCCATGGACCTCACGGAGGCTGCAGACTAGGTCTAGGATTTCCAAAGGGGCCTCCCCTCCTCCATTTGAAAATTTTAGGGGTCTGCAAATGAAAAAAAGGTTGACAACCACTGCAATAGGCTATATCACAAAGACGAAAAACATCCTGCCCCAGCCAAGGTGAGGACAGAGCTAATTTGTTCTAAACACTGCTGCTTGGCTCCCGAAGCTACAGCGGCTCAGAGGAGTGAAATTTTTGACATGATTTTTAACTTACTTTGAATCAGCGAGCAGCGGAGAGCCAATCCGGAAGGGCTTGTTCACTGTATTCTGTTTGCCAAAGCTTGCTGAAGAGCTATCTACTCTCTAAAATAACAGGGAACTGGCCATTCTCCAAAGAAGCCAGTCTAACTTCTGAGTCCAACCAGTCTGGCAAACTCGAACCCAAACAGAACATGAACGTACCATTACTTGGCTTGTGATGATGCCTCGGAAGCCTCGCACTCTTAGCAAGGACAAGAGGCAATGCATCAAAACGAGACTGATGCAGAACAGTGGGTGTGCTGCAATAGCTTCCCATTGCAATGCCAGCCCAGAAGACTTGAGACACCCTTTCCCAGAGCACAGAGAGGAGAAGGTGGTATTCCTCATGCAGCCAGCTCCCTGCTCTCACCTGAGCTCTGTGACTAGACCGCACTTTTTTCTGGGACGATGAAATGGCTCAAACCACCACATGGACTACAGAAGTTTGGAATCAATCTGTCAGACTCAAATGGAGACGGGGACTCAGATCTCCAAACTGCCTACCCAGGACAGGGTGCAAATCTACAGCATACTATGTGCCTTCTGCAAGGTACCGAGCACCTCTCTTTCCCTTTTAGAACCAGCATTCACAGAGGCCCAAGGAGCCCAGCAAATTTACATGCAACAGTCCCTTCCACAACAACCTCTCTAATAATACACAGGACATTTTGCATTCTCTGAAATCAGCCATGCCAGCAGCTTTCTAATGTTTTAATTCTATGGATGACTTTGTAAGACAAAAACCATCTTGTGGACCTCTCACATCTTCCTACCCTGTGACATTCACTGTCTGCTAGACTATAGTCTCTTAGACATGACGACCAGTGAATCAGAGAACTACCAATGAACCACTAGAACAGGTGGTTCACGGACCATTGTTTGACATCCAGCAAGCTGTCTGATTGAGCAGGAGACGAAACACCATTACGAGTCCCAGTGTCACGCGGCTTCTCCAGGGGCTATAGGAGGAACTGAGCCCGAAGTACGTGGGCCCACTCTGAGACTGCAGAATTAGGTCATGTCCATTTCACTTTATACTGATGCGATTGTGACAAAACAACACTATGAACCAACTAGCGAACAGCAGGGTGGAATACTGATAGGACCTTAAAAGGCATGTTGTTTTTAAGGTGTGAGTTTCGGCTGGTAGTGAAGAGCGGCTGGGTTACTAATTAATAAACACTGGTCACACTGAAGCTGGCTATACTCCAAATAGGAGATACCCTCAAAGAACCTCCTTGCAATGCTCAAGTAAAGTTTTAAAATTTCCCTTTAGAGTGAAATCTGGATGAAAGATCCCTGCAATTTGGAACAGAAGTTATTTAATTTTCTAAGGTATCTGGGATGATTTTTCACTGTAACGGATTCCATTGTCCTGTTTACTAAGCAAATGACTGGCACATGAGCACCAATTACAGAAATTCGTTAAAACGTGCCAGGCGATATGAATATGCAACAACGCAGATGCCTTTCTTTTATAAGTAGCAAGTAGAAAGAAAGTAACAACTTTCTAATGTTGACCATTTAGGTCTTTTGTGAATTCTTTGTATCTTGGCATAGTAGCCTTCTACTTTTTAGACACATGGGTCTTCTACTCCGTCGGACATTGGGAACCATGTATTAGCATATTTAGAATACATTGCAACAGTTGACTATTCAGTGTGTGAAGTGGTGAAATTTACTCTATTATTTCTAAACACTTTAGGGAATGGTGCTCCTGTCAACCAGTCAGCCATCTGTTGCAAGCTTCTGTGTCCAATAAGTTACCAATTAATTGGCTCCTACAACTGTTGTATGGTTTACGTGTTGAATGGCTCTCTCTTTAGTAATTTCCTTCCCATTGTGTAACCCTTTCTGACAAGTTCTGTATAACGCTATCAGATAATCACTGCCCTTTCTTTCTTGTCTCACTTTTCTAGATCCCTCTAAATAGTGTGCTATTTTGTCTCAGTACCTTTGATGGAGGCCAGATCAGCAGCTTGTCAGTTAAAGGATAAGCGGATACGTAACATATTAAGAATCATTATTCCTTCTGCTGGCTTTCCAATAAGTTCCCTGGAGATTCATTTTGGATGGGTTCAGGTTTGAGTGTGTAGTTGTGAAAGGACAACTCTTACCTTTCTTGAACAAACCAAAACCTTAATGATTTTATACATCTCTCAGAACAAATCCTCTAATGAACATTTCACTTTGCAAAGCAATTCATGCAGGGGGAGACACAAGACCTTTGTGGTAGAGGGATACAAAATATTCACAAGGACATAAAAGTAAACATTTATTGCATATCATTCAAAAATTGACCCATGATTTGAGTGATTTTTTTCCCAAACAAAACTGGGTCCATTTCCCACTGAAAATCAGCCAGGTTTTTAGCAAAGTCAGAGCAAAAAGTGGCTCCATTTGTTTAAGATAAGACAGCTTTTACACAAAAAACAACGCAAAAATTCACACTTGTGCTCATTTCTGAGTAAAACAATTTCTGAGTAAAACAAAATTTGAGGGGTGCAAAGGACCCCCATGAAACGGCAAAATCCTGCAAAAGTGAAATACTTCAATGGGGACTTTTTCTGATTTTTAAAAAATAGTGTGAAAATAATTCATTTATATTAGTTTTTATTTAAATAAAACTGAACTGAGCCTAATCTAAGTTGGCTGCCTCCATTTAAGACCCCACTGCCATATATTTTATAGTTTATGGTACTGTGTGGAAAGTTTTTTTCTCCAAGTTGTACTGCTTTAATAGCTATTTAAGAGGAGTCCTCCTGCAATTATTCTTCATGAACTGGCGTCTCAGGAGGTGCCTCAGACAGGTAAACTTCATACATGAGGAAGCTACACGTGTATAAACTCAATGAGGCATGAAAATACCTCTTCTTCGATGTCCCCCCGCCTCCTCCAACTGGTTTGGTCCAACTTGGAGTCCTTTCAAAGTTATGTTGTCTCCTTTCCCCTCCTCCTGACTGTGAGGGCTCAAGAACGCGAAAAAATATGTCTGATACTTTCAAACATTCAGATAGTTCAAAAAAGAGCCAAAAGGAACCCTAGATCCATTAACCCGTCAGCAACCTTTCACATCATTGTAGAAATAGACAAAAGAATGTGGAGGAAGCGTTCACACTTACGTGGAAATAAAAACAGTGAGGTTTTCTTTTGACTCGGTAGCTCTACAGCAAATGCCATGACAGAGGAGTTGGGGGGTTTTTTGATAGATAGTAGTGTTGGACTGAATCTATATGGGATAATATGGCTTGACGTTATTATATCTTCATTATTACACCATTCTATGGAGACAAGTATTTTGAAGGAGCCAATGAGCTGATATAATTAGGGCCATTATAAAGTAGTTTATTATAGTTGAGAGTCAAGGTACAGCGGCCTTGTGCCCAAAAGAACATTGTAACACCGTGGCATAGCATATCCAGCAGGCTTTTAAAACAACATCAGTGTGATGATTATTGCTCGGGGGAAAAGGTCAGTTAGCGACAGACTTGGATATTAACAGTCTACAGAATCTGAATGGAAAAGGTAGTGTGAAAAAAAACTTTCTAGATTACCACTATATAAGTGTATTCTTTCTGAAGGCTCCAGACTGGGAAGCTAACAACCATTAATCAAATTCTGAGAACCAGAGTCTCATGAGTAAAAAGCAAGGTGTGCGGCTGAAGTATAGGGTGAGCATAGCTACTTAGAGTGTGTTTCATTCCCAAAAATGCAGCCCATAAACCTGCATAGCCACTTTGGAGAACATGTAATATCCTGGTGGGAAGATCTTCTGAGAATGAAATGGTTGCAATGTGCTTCTCCGAGGAGGAACAGCTCAAAGGTCTGGAAACATTCACTAAGCTCAGATCAAATACACATATATTTTCAGGTACCAGAGTGCAACACAAAGGCCATCAGCTATTTATTTGGGAAAGACTTCTGCTTGGCAGTTAAATTTGAAAGCACCCTTCCATTGTATGCATTTCTCTGGGCTAACGTCAAGCGGGGAGAGCTTAAAATAACATTCACTTTTTGATTGCAAAAACCACCGCACTACTCCACTCGCATGATGGAATTTGACAGTGACTCAGTTTTTCATGCTGATTAACAAATACTCTTGATCTCACCACTGAGAATCTATTCTTCAGAGCTTCATGTGTGCAACTATTAACCACTCCCATTCCCTGGTTTTATTTTAAATCACTCAATAGACAGACAGTTTCTCTCAAGTCTGTTTTACTTGGAAGACATGTTTGTGTATGAATTCACTTCTCTGGAGTCAACGCTGATGCTTTCGATGCAACTAAAGAAAACGCTGTCACTTTTTGGAAAGCTAAAATTATCACCTTTCATAAAATGTCTGGCTTCAACCAGCCCACCTCAATAACAAGTTGAAATAGGAACTCGGAAGGCAGTACAAACCCTAGACAAAAAGATAAAAGGGGTTCTGAGTCTACAATTAACCTGAAGAGTAAAGAGAAGGCTGAATTGTCCTGTGCAATAAATAATCAATGGCACATAATTATTTCCTGTGTAAGGACAATGAACAGTGCCAAGAAATTCCTGCCACTCAATTGCTTACCTAGTCGACTCCAGGACACAATGGGCCTGGGATTTCCAGTTGCAATGCATTCCAGGATAGCTGTCTGGTGCACAGTCAGGGTGAGGTTCTCTGGGCCAACAAGAATCATGGGATCCTTGTAAACCGTAGAATGGGAGCCTGCAAAGATATACTCACTGTTAACTGAGACCTACCAAGTTTTAGTGCTTAACTGCAACATGTGACACTGTAGAGTACAGTGATAACCCACGAGGGCTCAATTCATCTACATGAAGCCTAATGGGAACAGGACGTGACCCAAGTAATCCAGAATGAATTATTTCATTATATGCATTCACTAACTAGTGACACCAAACAAGGACGTTGCCTATATAACAGGTGTAGGTTGAAGTGTACCTTAAATATGTATATTGACATTTCTATAATAACACTCTTGACAGAAATGACCAGTCCACAAGCACGTTCTGTAAATCCAATTCATATACTGCACACATATGTAAAGTATAAGAAAAACAGCATTGATTAGCAATGGATCGGCCAAGGTTTTAACTGAAATGCACACTGTGCCCAAGTCATCTGTAATGGTATGGACCAAATACCATCTCTGTTGAAAAGCAGCGTTAAAAGAAACAGAGCAGATTTAGAGGTGACAAAACCGCTGGTGAAAATGCATGCCAATAGGTGGGTGTAAACTGACGTATGCAACGTGGGTGGAAACGGGAAGAGGCTTAGAGGAAGGAAAGCAGCTACAAGGAAAGTGTAAGGAGACGTGAGACCAAATCAGGAAAGGGCTGCTTTATCTTTCACCTTTGCATGCCCTCGCGCGAACTGTTTTTCCTGTTTCACCTCTTGCTGCCCCCTTGGTGTGTAAGTTACACCCACGGACTTCAGACTGTGGTAGTCCATAACATGATAGCACTGGCCAAATGCAGAGGAAGCTGCAGCCTCCCCCACTTCATGACGCGACTCACAGCATCCAGAACAGCTGAGAGCTGCCTGTAAAGGAGCCATCACTTACTGCTGCTGGGGCCATGTGCTTTGGCCCCAAACTTGGCTAGGCTCCTGCCTCTGACCCCTGGTGTTGCGCAAGGGGCTGCTTCTGAGTCTCTCCCTCCAGGGATCTTTTTAAAGGGACATTCCCCCAAGGAATGCTACAGGGGGTTCCACATGGTGTCCCTTCCACAACATTTGACATCACCTCTGACTTCGGGACAAATGGTTAACATTTATCAGAAAACCTTTCTGGTTTGCAGTAAAGGGGTGGACCATATTGATTCACACTGATGCACTTTCTATGACAAGTCACAGGTCTCATGGGCAGGGCTACAGTACCATTATTATTTCCTTGTCTCACAGTAGTGCCTAGACTGGCACCTGATTGTGCTAGAGGAGGCAGGTACTCCTAGAAAAAGATAATCCCTGTCACGAAGAACTCATAGTCTAAACAGACAAGACAAACACAGGAAGTATTATTCCATTTTACAGGTGGGCAACTGAGGCCCACAGACATTGGGTGACTTGCATAGGAAGCATATTGCAGAGCTGGGAACTGAATCCAAATCTTCTGAGAGCCCAGTGCCATATTCCTAGGACCAACTTTCCTTTCATGCTTCCTATAGATTTGAAATATGATTTGGAGGAGGTGTGTTCCTCTGTACTGTTATTTGACTGATTTCTGCGCCTTTCATCATCTTCCAGGAGGTAGGCAGATAAGGCAGAGCTGATATACGCTTGAGGACTCAGAAACCTAGGTGTGACTGCTATCACCCTGGAGATGCTGGAGCGTGGCAACAACGCTTAGCGCCCAGGACCATTCTTTGAAGCTAAGCATGCATGAAGAGGCAACAAAAACAGCAATGCCTTCCAGTCCAGAACTTCTGCATCTCAGCGCGCCACACACTGCAACTTTCCACGGAGCCACACGCCGTGCAAGCTGAATGCCTGTAAGAGCCGTCTCTCCCCAGGAGACTGTCTGCTCTGCACAGGAAGTGTGAAGTAACGTATCAGACAGTCTGTGTGTGGATGTAAGGAGCTGGGCTCAACTCCTGGTTTTGCCACAGACTCCCTGTGTGTAGTTGGGTAAATCATTTAACCCCAGTTCCTCATCTGTAAAATGGAAATAACAATATTTCCTTTGTTGGACTGCAAGCTCTTCAAGGCAGGCACTGTCACCTGGTATGTGGACATGCAGCGTAGAGTACAATGCGGCCCTCAGCTTGGCTGAAGCCTCCGGGTATGACCAAAATGCAATAAAAAAATAATACCCTGTGCACTACACCCATAACCTGTCAGACAAACTGCACGTCACTTTGAATCAATACGATACAACTTTTTCTTACATACAATAAAGCTTTGCCGTTACTGAAAACTGGACCCAATTCCAGAAAGACAAAATCAGCCCAAAGCCATGACAACCCACAGGCTTAATGTTATAGCTTGATGCATGCTTTTCAGAATGACCAAAGTCCAGATCTGGTGCAGTCCCACTCTCGTGTACTCTGGTTATACTCCACAAACACTGAGGTCAAGCAGTGTTTAAGGAATGTCAACAATCCATTGCCGGTGGCAAGAATATTCTGTACACCTGCATGGAGAAATACATCCATCAATTTCTATCCGTAGGAGTTTGAGGGCAGCAGTGGGGGTAGGAAGAGGTGAAGGGTTTAATTAAGTCAGCCCAGGCTCATTTGGATCTGATTTGCAACTAATACTATGCTATTCTGCTTTAAGCTCTCTCCACTACAGGCTCTTGTACATGGAGCTTCTTATGATGCAAAGATCATTCAGACAGAAATGCTGCATTGGAAATTCTTTGCAAAGCCTAGATTTCATTTCCTTCTGTACTTTTTAGCTTCACACTGCAGCGGGGGCTGAAGTCAGGGCATATTACAGTGATACTGAAGCAACCACAAATGAGTGGCTCATCGTTAATCATGTATACGGCTGCTGCACAGGGGATGATAACGCTACAGGATGGGTTGTTTTTAAAGAGGTAAGATTCAAGAAAAATCGTTTTGTGCATGTGTGGCTTAAAAGTTGGCTCCTTACTACGCTGAGCAATACTGATCTCTGAAGAGAATCAGAGCAGTTAATTACATTTAACAACTGGCGAACGTTAGAAGATTTGAAAAATGAGATTTTCTATCCAGGGATCTCAACAACGTTCAAACCATCTCCACACCATCACAATACCAAGGCTTGGCTCCTATTCTGAAGCACTTAGCACTGGCTTCACTCAGCTCCCACTGAAGTCAATGGAAGCTTTATTGTCGACTTCCATGGGAAAAGGGGAGGAAGTTTAGCCTAGTGCTCTGGAGTGGGATTCAGGAGACCATGGTTCTGTTCCCAGCTCTGCTGCCGCTTTGCTGGGTGACCTTGGGCAAGTCACTTTCCTCCCCATGCCTCAGTCTCCCCACCTATCAAATAGGGATAAGGATACTGATCGTCTTTGTAAAGCACTTTAAGATCCATTGATGCAAAGTGCTGACTAAGAACTAGGTAGGATGAACATGCTTCTGAAAATCACATTCCTCAATTCTTACTTAGGCTCCTAAATAAAAAGTCCTGGTTTTCAAATGCACTAAAACCATACAGCATCTCTCACTGAAGTCCATGGATGCTCACTATTATTTAAATGCATAAATATTACCTTAAGAACCTAACTTTCAGGGCCCATTTTTTAAAACCTTGGTCCAATCTGGGCTAGGAACCCAGTTCTCCTGGCCCACCATGCTGCGTTTTAACCCCAAGACCAACTCAAATACTTCATTGTACCTTATGCAAGCCATGCACCCCTCCTGGATTTGCAGCCCTGGGTCGGACATCTCTCAAGAACAGGTTCTCTCCCAAGATTCCTGGTACTTCTCACTTTGGGCCAAGACTGAAATAAAGCACTTTCCCAAGATTCCTACAGTTCTGTCCAGAACCAGAAATTTAAGGGCATCAGCAGCAGCCAAAATGAAACAGAACTCTTTTAAAAGTTGTCCAAACTCTTTTGAATCCCAGAAGGATCCATTTGGGGTTCAGCTTAAGTGTGTGTCAGTTCTTATCTGCACCAGCCCCTCTATCCCCACGCAACGTGGTTTGCTCACTGAACCGTAGAAAGGACAAATGGACAAAACCTCATATATCATCTTATCCCTCCCTCTTCATAGGCAGGATTGTTCCTGAGGGTGTCTTCCCTCCTGCTTTATCTGGTCTGGATGTAAATGTCCATTGAATGACAGGGGTGACTGTCCTCACCATGAGAACAGGAATGAACAGCCCGGTAAGGTGCAAGATGCAGGGATTTTTTCTTGGCGGAGACTCAGAGTAAATGAAGCAGGGCCGGGGGGCTGGGGGGGGCAAGAGGGGAGGGAAGAGACCACTATCTGTGCCATAATAAACTAAGAGCAGGGCAACCCCATTCCTCTGTGTTGCTGGAACACGGGATGAGGTCCACCTCATTTGCCTTGCCATGGCTCGGGAAATACAAAATGCAAATAGTCTATTTTCTTCCCTGTGTCCCTGACCCAGGGGCTGGGAAGCATGCTGCTCTCTGTTCACAAGAAGCAACGGACTAGCATCTCCAGCTGTACATCAGAGCCCCAGAGGGGACCTGGCCAGGCAGGCTGGGGGCTGGCCTGCATATCTGTAAGTATTTAGTACAACAGAGGGCATACTATACATTACTGTCACAGCTCCACTCTGCACCCTGACGGGGCCTGTCCTATGTGGGCAGAATGCCCCTTAACACCACTGCCCGTGAGCTTCCACATCTCAGCTCTGCACCATGCTCCTCTGGCTGCCAAAGCCAGATGGGAGCCACTTACAGTTTCATCGCCTCCAATTCAGAAGTAACCAGAGTGCAGTGTACCAGTGCCACCTCCCCTGGTGCTGGCACAGGGGCAAGCAAAGGGTAGGCGGCTGCCGAGCAGGGCCTATGTTGACTGTGGCTGGAAATGTAAAACACCAGCCTTCCATGCAGAGTGGCTGATCTTGGCAAATGATCAGTCAGGAGGTTCTCCACACCACACAGGAAATTTGTTTGATCCAGGGGGCAGGAATGAAGGAGTGATTCTTGGTCGAGAGCTCTAGGCAAGCAAGCTAGCAGCAGAGCTCAATAGGTTTCAAAACACCACAGAGGAGTAAAAGGAAAAAGGTGTCATTCCTAAACAAAACTGGCTTAGGTTGAGGCACAAAGTCCCCACCTCTGAAATCAGTCACAGCGGCAGCAGCACCAAAGAGAAGGATATTCAGGCTGGTAAAAGGTCCCAGGCACCATTAATAAGGACAAGTACTCTGTTAGAGAAAGAAAAGCGCACACCAATGACATTTCTATCTTGATTAAAAAGGCAGCAGCAGCAGCACAATCTCCGCTTGTGTAGGAAAGGTGTCAGTACAGAAAGGCAGGGAAACCACATGGGAACATCTGCTCTAAGAAGGGACTTGAAAATAATCAATCAATAGGATGGAAGGAACATCTGTGCTTTGTGCTGCCATGGGGCCATCACCCGTGCTGCAGAAGAGGAGAGGGAACACAGCTGCGAGACTGACAGCATGTTTTAGGGTCTACATCCACAGCAGGCAACCCCAGTGGTTCTATCCTCCAGTTCTTCCAGTTCCAACACCACAACATTGTCTAAGAGTGAGGCAAGCAGTGCTAACTGGGGGGTTGGGGTGCAGGCAGGTTGTCCATCCTCTTGTACAACCGTCTCATGTGGGAGAATTTGAAAGGACAACAAAACTGATCAGAAAGTGTTTTGCGAGCAGTTCTATCAGAGAGAGACTTAAGCTCCACCATGCTCCCAGGAAACAGGGAAACAGCAGCAAAGTACGAATCTTCTTGAACCAGCAACCTGCTTATCAGGTGTCTCTCTTTTATCAACATCCCAGTGACAGTCGTGTTCTGGTGCTGCAGCCCTTGTCAGAATCCATCTTCATCTTGTAGCTCCTCTGGTCCATTAGCAAAGTCTTGGTTCTGAAACCAAGTTCCAAGGCTCCAATAAAAAACCGGTGTGAGTCCATTTCTTTGCAGGTGGACAAATAATATAGATTCACAGCCCCAATTATGGAGGTGATGGGCAGAACGCCAATAGGTGTAATTCTGACCCCCTGCCACCATCACATCCAAGGGCAAGAAGAAGATGCAAAGGTTTGCGAGGTGATTTTGTGTTCTGTTATGGCAGTGCAACTCCCATGCACTTATGCCGGTGCATCACTTATACTGGTGAAAGCACGTTTAAATGCTATCTATGTAGTGCCCACTTTGATGATAATGGTGTAACTTCTGCTAGTGAAATAGCACTTATATCAGCGCAGTCTGCACAGTGTTGACTTATTCATCATGGTATTTGTTTCTTTAAGAAAAACAAATACCACAAATGCTGCACATAAAGGAAACCAGGGGAATATCCATTCAGAGTGAGAGATGGTCAGATGAAAGCAGCTAACACTTTACTCCTCGAGTGAAATAATAACTCAGAGCAGTAAATTGTTAAACAGAACTTCAGCCCGCTGATAATTTATTGTTCATTTTCCCCTCCTTGCAGCTACTGTTCACATACATCAAGCAAGCAGATCTGTAACAGGCCTCCAATGCTACCAGGTCTTTCAGAACCAGTTAAGCCGTTTTCTTCTCCCATCAGATGTGATGTACAACATCTCTCTGCGCCAGCCTCTCCCCATCTCCCAAAGGCTGTTTTCTTACATGCAGCTGAGAGACTCATCTTGCATTCAGGAAAGAAACAGCCCAAGCTCTATGCCGTCACTGACCACAGAGCCATGTCTGAGGATTACAGCAGGCTTGGTGGTACAAGTATAACTCGGCAGATCTTGGGCCTCAATGTGCATAGTTGTATGAAACAACAGGATCATGACTCCTGGTAATGAGATGTGGTGATTGTCTACAGATGCTGAAGTCCTGCCCTGCTGTATCGCATTAAGGGACATCTAAAGCTCCAGAAATTCCAGAATTGGTTTGTTCAGAGTGCTGCTCTACACTCAAAAGTGACTATGTCCAAATTCTTGCTTAATGGATCTGCTTCTCAGGTATAACCGGGGTCAGACCAGCTCGCTCAACTGACCATTATATGGCTTTTATGCCTTATTTCACCTGTCAGCCCTACAGACCTGTACAGGTACAGCAGACGAAGCTGGATTCTATTCCTGCTTGTGTATCTTCAAAAAATGGTTAATTCAATTCCAGCTGGAGTCGTGTGTCTGACTGATCATCTGCATGCGTGATTTTCTCTATGGAACACCTATTTTCCATGCACAATTTCACATATGCATTTTTTGAAAATCGGCACCCGTATTACCATTCGGTCTGCAGTATAATTCCTTATCTGAAATTTACATTTAAATTAGGTTTCTATACCTCCAAGAAGAAATCCAGACTGCTGGGTTATTTGCCCAGAAGTGGCCATTCAGGAAGAATGCAACCAACAGAAACTAAGAACCTCTGACACTTTGAAACCACCAAGAAGCAAACCACCTGTTTTCTAAAAGGAAGCTGACAACAGAGAGTGTCTTCTCCTGCACAAAGTTCTAAGTTGTCATCTACTGTTGACTGCTTGCTGGCTATGGGTGCATAATTTGACTTCGTATTTTCTTTTCATCACACTAGGGAGGGTGATTGAAACACTGAAGTAGGTTTTGTAGACTAGCACTGCTTAAAATTAAAGCAGTGGCCAAACACCATCGGATCAAATGCTAAGTAGAAGGCTACACAACTGATGTTAGGTTGACTGGCCTGGCAGAAATTGTCGATGAGCCAATTGTTCAAAGAGGTTTCTAGATTGTTACTTGTGTGCTAGAAGGATAGTCTAAAGAAGGATCGCCCACAGAACACCACAGACAAGACAAGCTGAACTCTAATGAAGTTATGGAAACATTGTGGGCTATATTTTCAAAGGCAATTTAATCCATCCTCCACTGAGTGCGCGGAATTTTTGCTTCATTTTTGTGCTTTATCACAAAATGAAGGAATTTCCACACGTAAATCTCATGCATACTCCATTTGTGCAGAGCAGTTGTGTGTTTTTTATGGTATCATTTGTTTGCACAGGTGGCAGTGTGCAAAACCTGTATGGGCAAATAACACTTTGTGCACCAGCACAGGTCACCTTCTGGAAAACAGTTCATAATCCATTATATTTCCCCTTAAAGTTTTCTGTACGATCAGGAGTGAAAACCTGGTCCCTGTGACTTCAGCAGGGCCAGATTTCACCTCAGTCAAGTAAAACCAAATGAAACCTCAACTTAATGCTCTGAATATGGTTTGTGGGGTTTTTTTGTTTGTTTGTTTGTTTTTGAAATGTCAGTACTCTTCAGGATGTAAAGGAGCACTAGAACGTATTTCCCTGATTGGATAAATAACTGATTGCACCACGTGTTGCAGTTACTTCCAGGGTAGACCAAGTCTGTAAGGAAATGGGGACTCTTTCACATTTCAGAAAGAATGTATTCTCCCTTCCTTCGTTCTACAACTCATGTTTTCCTCTTCCTCCCTCCTCCACCTGCCCAACAATTGGTACTAATTAAAAGGTCAAGAGATAGATTTATTTGCTATCAAATGGACCAATCTGGCAGCAACTAACAACAAGCAAGAACAATGAATATATTGTTTGTGGACAGAAGAAAGCTTTTCAATACTGTTATCAAGGAAGTTCTGTTAACCTGAGCTGGTCCAGAACAATCGATAGAAGGGGAAAGCGTGAAAGAACATCTCGACCACATTTACTGTTACTAACCTGACACAGAGAGTCTGGCCTCCCGACTGAACTTCACATTAGCAATGTTGGTAGCCACACAGTGAAAAATCCCACTGTCTTCTGCTCTGAGTCCGGTAATCTGCAAGACTCCTTTGGGAAGCAGCGTGTACCTAGAGGACATGAAAAGAACAAACGAAAAAACAGTTGCAGAATGCAACATCAGTGGGGAGCAGAACTGTACGTCCCAGGTGAGGCTGCCCTAACCATGCTGACACCCACAAGCCCCAGTGTTTAGGGGTACATACAGGTGCTACACAACCCAGTACAGCACCAAGCAAGCTCAACCAGACCCAAGGATCGGGGCCTATATTTTTAAAAATCCTTTTAATGTTAATCTCCGGTCTCATAATGCATGGGATTTATTCCCCGCTTTGAAGACTATGTGCTTAACGGTAGTAACACTCACTCGTAAGGAAGGTATATAAAACATTGAATAGGTTGTGGCTGTTCTAATTTTTTTAATCTTTAACCGTCCCTTTAGCAGGAACTTTCCTCTCAAGTTCCACTGGAATGTTCCACATCAAAGGTGGCATCCCTGGTACATCATCTTCCTATACCAGAAATAGGAGTCACCAGTAAAGAAGAACGTTTGCGGAGAGGGAACTAGCAAGATGTGAATGGTTTTGAGAAATCGTCCCCACTGAACACTGCATCATTTTCTTGACTTTGTTAATAGTAGTTTTCATGTTACCAAATTTAGACAATGTCCCAAAGCAACTGACCCCTGTAACTGAAGTAAATCCAGCTTGCCTGTGCCAGAACAGGTGCTCCCAGCTGGGCCAATTAAGGAGGTGGGCTGCCCCTGGGGCTCTAACGGGAGTTCCGGTGAAGGGCTGGCTGTGAGAAGGAACTGGCTGAGGCTCAGCAGGTGAGAGAGAGGCAGGAAGCTGGAAGAAGCAGGACTGCCAGAGACCCCCAGGAGGGGAGGCAGTGAAAGACTGAGATGCAAAGCGTGAGTTATGAATCTGGTTCTGTTTGTTGGTTTCAGTCTGGGAATAAAACTGCCCCAAAGAGACTTTGGGCATGGCAGAGAGCCATTTGGAAGATGGGGAGAAGCCCTGCCTTATCGCAGACAAAAACGTGATTATTCAGATTTCATTGGTTGAAAAACAAAAGAACACGGCCACCGCACCTCAGCGCTAATCTCCCGCTAGCACTGTTCCATGTGGCGCAAGATGGCTCATTTTGTCCTCATGGAGCCAGACCAGGTTACACAAATGGTGATTTTTGTCCATCCCCTACCCTGGTCTCATGATGTAGAACGTGTTGGGCTGTTGAACACATTCATTGGCCAGACACACCAGAACTTCTGCCGTGTGTCTGTTACTATGGACGCTGCCAATAAAACGATCTCTGTCTTCCTGGATCCTCATGATATGGGTGTGAACGAAGCTCAGACCTTCTCATACCACATGTCAATAGAACGATTAAAAAACAACAACTAAAACGACCTAGATTGAAAAGCATCAGTGATCTGACAAACCAATAAAAGCCAGGGAATTCAAAGTTAAAGCTTAAATACTGTTCTCTCCTTACCCCAAAGGGATTAACCTTGATGTCACAATAGTCTCTAAATAACATGCTTCCTTGCATGCTGTAATGCTCTATGTGATGACAACAGCCTGAGTTACACATCGAGTTTGTAGGTTTTAGGAAGTCTGAATTTTCTGCAAGTCAGTTCTGCATAACCTTAAATGAGTGTGTTCATGGGTTACAAAGATATATATTTATTATAGGTTGTCTGACATTTTTTTAAAAAACCAAGTCGTTAAATTAGCTGGTAGTAGGTCATTACATTTTGATGAGTTAATGATTATTTCTGTCTGGAAGATTGAGACTATCTTTTCTAGATCAGCATATGGTTAAGTGTCTCCAACTGGCTCTCAATGTGGGTTCCAAGGGCTCGGCTGAATGTCTGAGACAGCATGATAGCAATCAGTTTTGGACGTACTGCCGTTGATTGCAATCTCTCTGGGACTTTCAAATGTCCTTTATTTTGGATGAATTATACCACCAGAAGCCTTCACTTTTGTTAACAATCTGCCCACCACATTAGAAGATTCAATCCCAAAGCTATTATTCTGTCATCAAAGCCTCAAAGTGTAACATTCAGCATACAAATGTGTATGCAATTTATACACAGAATTGCACCAATCAGGGTTAATGCAGAATTCCAACTCACTACAAAGGAAGCAACCCTCTTCACCAAATTCCCTTGGTGTCAGAGATTACAAATGTCATGATTTATGGACGGAGCTAATGTTAAAAACCTGCTGGGCAACCTTCATCCTAAAAAAAGCAGAATCAGTTCAAAATCAGGATGCCCAGCATAGGCAGAAGGAGCCTACACTAGCTCCTTTGCAAGCATCTGAATATTCCTCCTTCGCCCAAGGAAAAGTAGAGGGCAAGATGGGCAAATGGGTTTGGTTATCAGAGCACTGCATTCTGTAGCTGTTCCTTTCGAGCCTCAGCTAAAGTGAGGTGTGGTGGTCTCACTCAAATCCCTACCAGACGCGCGGGCAGTGTTAGCAATCTGAGGATGTGGACATACCTGGCAGTCTACGCTGGCACTGCAGTGCCAACCCTGTGCATCTCTGGAACAGATACATGAGGAACTTGCTCACAAATCTGCCCATGGCATGGCCTGCTCTAGCTGGTTCTAACAGTCTCATTTTGATGAGCACAAAAAACATTAGGGCCCAATTCTCTCGCCCTTACTCACACTGAGTAGTACGCACCTTAAACAGTCCCACTGTGCCATGCATCCTGCTAGGAAGCACCCTTATGGAGCTACTGAGATCAGTAAGTACTATTCAGAGTGAGTTAGGTAGAAGAAGAAAGCCTAGGGTATGTCTGTACTGCCACAAAAACCCTGCAGCTCAGAGTCTCAGAGCCCAGGTCAGCTAACTCAGGATCGGGTTGTGGGGCTAAAAATAGCAGGGTAGACATTCAGACTCTGGCTGGAGCCCCGGCTCCCCCTCCAGCGTGCCCAACGTCTACACAGCAGGTTTACAGCCCTGAAGCCTAAACCTTGCGAACCGAAGTCAGCTGACCCGGGCCAACCATGGCCATGCCCAGGTCTTTTACTGCAGTGTAGACACAA
Source organism: Chelonoidis abingdonii (assembly GCF_003597395.2). Classification (NCBI taxonomy): domain Eukaryota; kingdom Metazoa; phylum Chordata; order Testudines; family Testudinidae; genus Chelonoidis; species Chelonoidis abingdonii. Next base: position 79,666,470 of record NC_133777.1, read on the forward strand.
TGCTAGTAGGCTACAAACGGGTAGATAGAATACACCAGGAAAATCAGACCGTTGCAATTTTAAACTTTGTGGTCGGTCTCTTGGGCGCTTCTATAAGTTCACAGTAGAGCTGAAAAGGTCAAGTATTGTTCTGGTTCACGTGTGTTTTGTTTTAGCTCCAAAGGAACTAAGCGACATTCTGATGCTGAGCTGACGTTTGAAAAACAGGGGCCTTTCAGAAAAATATTTACAGCTTCCTGGTTTCATCTCTCCCCAGTGTGCGGACATCAAGACACGATCAAGGTGTGCCGTGATGGATTGGCTCCGGGAAGACTTGTTTTGTGGTTCTTTGGCTGCAGCTGTGACTATCACAGACTGGAGCCAGCACATCATGCGTTTCCTGTTACGTGCTGAAACTCTTCCCAAAGACTAGGGTGGCCTGCCACCTGTCCCTTCACTCCACGCCGACACTCAGAAGATCAAAACAGGCTTAGCGGCACTTCCTAAGCAAAGGGGGAAGACTGTCAAACAAAGGAAGCAAGGACATGCCATTCAAGTTTTCAGATAGGGCAAGAAGGGAAAAGTGATTTTGTTTTTTTTAAGGAGGACTGAATGGGAAAGAGCTAAAAAGGTCTTCTGTTTGGCACCCTTCTTTTGGTCTCGTTGCCAGGCTGGGGTATTACAAAGTAGCATACTTGGGAAGGCCAGGCTAGCGATTAGATTTGTATTTTAAACCTTCCAGAACATAAAAGGATCTTATTGTACAACGCTTTGTCATGCTGGTGAGCGCTAACTTCTGTGAGCTGTCTCTTGTGGAGGGCTCCTAGCATGGGAGAATCAACTTGCAGTGGGAGCAAAGTGCAGAGATAGATATTGTGCATGGAAATCTGATTTAAAAACCTCTCCGGTCTGAGACAAAACATGGACAGTGAGTGCCACACTGGCTCAGGAAGAGGCCCTACAGAAAGTGATTAAGGCTATACAGGGTGGCCAGGACAGTATGTTCCCAACCCCTTGATAGCCTTAGGATACATTAATTCAGCACATCCCCAAGCCAGAAGCATAGGTGCTGGAACTAGAGGTGCCGCACCCCCAGCTTGAAGTGGTTTCCATCATACACAGGGTTCACAGTTTAGTTTAATGGCTCTCAGCACTCCCCCAATATACAAATTTTTCCAGCACCCTGAGCCAGGAGGATGGAGCTCATGGCATAGATTTAAATGCCTTTCCAAGGCAGAAACACAAGAACAGAGCCTTCTTTCACGTGAACCCCGCTCTGATGTGCAGTGGGCCCAGATAGTGCATTTGCATCTCTCTCAACCTGCAAGAGAGCCTCTGGCGTGCTATTTCCAACATGTGGGTGTAGGTCAGTAATCAGTTACCTCTATGTCTCTTACCTATCATTGTCTGTGTTGATGGGAACTCGATTCTTTTGCCACAAGATTACAGGCTCTGGTAAACCATGGATCTGGCACTGGAACCTTGCGACACCGCCTTCTTCCACGACTGCATTCTGAGGGTGAATATGGAAGTCTGACATAGCTGGAGGAGGGAAGAAGAGAAACAAAGACACAAAATGAGATCACAACAGCTCAGCGCTGAGAGGGCGCACTGCAGGCACAGGTCACAATGACCCAGCCTGGCAGAAGTATCCACCACTTCACCTGCCAAGAAACAGCAAATACAAGTGTCGCTTGTGGGGTCATATCTGAATTTGGACCCATGCCTGGGGGTGCAGAAATGATGTTTGCACACCAGGCATTTGCACATGCAAACCCTGCACCCAGCCAAAGAAGGCAGGATGGGAGGCTTGCAATTATACGATTTACGTGCTACGCAATCATGTGAAGAAGTGTCCCCACCATCACAACAGGGGCCATTAGGATGTTCCTTGTCACTCACTGGCAGTCTGCTGTTAGCTTCAGTAGGCTTTGGATTCGGCTGCACAGCAGAACCGGTCTTGTCTCTACGTTTTTCATTCCAATGCTGTCAGTACCTTCTACCATGTCCACCACAAACGTCCTGTCTGTGGGTTTGACTTAACTTTCCCACTAACTTTATCTTCATTTCTCCATTGAAAGAGTGCAAAAAACACTTTATGGATGTTGATTTTTTGCTTGGCACATACACCAGGTGGCCTCCTCTCATTTCAAGTTTCTGCCTTCCAGCATCACAAAAGGAAAAGGAATAACCCCAATAAAGGCAGGGCTGTTAGAATGACAGGATCAGAACTGATCGCGACAGAGACTGGCAAACACCATGCAGCATCAGAGATGATCCCAGTGCCAATTTTAGTGCATATTTTCTCCATCACCCTAAAAGCAGCAGATAGACCAGTTCAACAACCTATTGAGAAAGGAGAATTGGTGACATTAGTGAATACTGAGATGATGGGCCAAATTCTAAGCTGCCCAGATCAAGACACTGGGATTCACTAGTTAAGTACAGAACTAGGAGAGCTATCAATCACACAAGAATTCACGCCGCATCCCATAAACTCCTGATCCAGCATGCGCTGGGCTCACTATAAAACCAGGGAGGGAAGTCCTGGCTGGGAATGGAGACGAAGGGTCTAGGACACTGCAGCATGATCTACAGTAGTGTTCCCACCACTGGAACCACTGATGGATCTGCACACGTGATCAGCCTCCGGAATATAGTCACCATGTCACAAGGCCAACAGTTTTAAGTCTGAGCTTTGTCCGTCATTCATTCCAGTCTAAGAAAAACAATAAAAGGGAGCACTGTCCTGAGGGATCCTTTCAACAAATGTCCAGGTTAATCTTTATTTTAGCTCTCCCAAACTGTCAGCATGATGCAGTGGGGTTCTGCAATAATTTGGGAAGCAGACAGAGCCCCCCCTGTGCTAACATGGCATCACACTCTGGAGGATGATAGGAAAGGCCACATACTGCCCAAGGATGGCCATGCTTATCAAGGAGTCGCACACAGTCATGATAGGATTTGGGGTATCCTTCAACAGAAGACAAGTTTAAGACAACACCCATTGTTTGTTACTTCCTGTCATGACTTTCATTTGGATATAGGCTGCCCTCCGTTACACTAAGGCGAAAAGCATGGGTATAAACTACTGACCCACACATCTACCTCAGTTCTGCACAACCACATAACAGTTAAACGCAGTTACTACAGGCCCTAAGCCTGGGAGGTGATAAGCATCTCCAACAAACATCCTCTTCAACCAGTGGGCCTGTAGCGATTCCCACAAAGTGCACAGGACTTTGTAGGATTAGACCCTGCATGCCCACAACAGCTGGGGTCGCCTGGGCTTCTCATTTCAACCAGCTGTCAGCCAAGGATAACTCTCAAAGCATCAGGGAAGGAGAAGGAAGACCAGCCTTTGCAGTACAATAAGAGTAATAATCATTTGTGGGTAAAGTATCTGGCATGCTGTCAGCGGTCTATAAATTATCATCATCAGAATGCAATAATTATTACTATTAATTAACTGGAAGGTGTAGCAGGATGGTCACCCACTCCTGCCTTAAAAGGCCTAAAATAGCCCCAGGAGAGGGCTGTGGCAGAGAAGGAAAAGCGGGGCTGATTGGGGAAAGCAGCCTCAGCTGGAGGACACGCCCCAATCAGGCCAAGACTGGCTTAATGAGGGCCCAGCTGGCCCTTATAAGAGGGCTGGGCCCAGAAGCCAGAGGCAGTCTTTCTCTAGCTGTAGAGGGAGACGGACCTGGCTGCAGGGACCTGAGCGAGTACCTGAGTGTAGCAGGGCTGGGGAAAGGCAGAGGAGCTGGGGAACTCCAGCCTGGAAAGCCCCAGGCTGTGGCCTAGCAGAAGGCCAACAGGTACTGAGGGTTGCAGAGGGCAGCCCAGGGGTAGGCAAAGGCAGCAGGTCCATACCCAACCTTGCCTGTGATGAGTGGTTTATACTGCAGTCTGCCCCAGGGAGCGGGGGCTAGTTGGTGACTGGCAGTAGACTATGACTGAGGCGAGGTAGGGATAGTGGTTCGGGGTTCCCCAGGGAGTGGCGACCCTCAGAGAAAGAGGTTACTTCAAGGGGGCAGCACCCCATACAACAGGGCACTGGGTCCTAGAGGGACAGGGAGGCCAAGCAGCAGCAGAATACCGGCCTGCAGAGGGTGCTCCAGAGGCTGGACGAGCTAATTCCCAGGGATGACCAGCAGGAGTGCCGCAGGGGTGAGTCCCACACCCGTACAGAAGATGTTAACTTTTGACTGCGTGATAAACATAACATGGGCTAATAAACACTTCAGAGCCTTTATTTAGCTCAAGATTCATTTTTAGTACCATATATACAGAAGGATCCCTATAATTACCATAGAATATAAACTCCAAGAAACTCACCTGTCCCCTAGCTCTGCTTTGCCACCCTAAAAACACCCCTCTCCCGCACAGAAAACCCACTTCCTTTTACATGTGTCATGGGTAATCAATGTGCATCTGTTAAGGAACAAGCTACGTATGTGTCAGGGTCACTCCTCTGCTGAATCCAGTTGGGCTTGGGCAGATGGGAGACGGCTATTAGCAATACATTAAATATGTGCTGCCTTAAACCACTCTGCTCCCCAAATCATCAGTCTCAAGTTCAACATGCGAAATAAGGATTTGTTAAGCTGACTGAATAGCGCTTGGTAGAAAGCCCCAGCACAGAGCAATTGGAGGATTGAGAAGGTTTCCCCTGGACCCTGCTCTTTGGTTCTAAGTATTTCATTAATATCCAGTTTGTTTCAAGTGCTTGTGAATTCCCCTTGCCATATGGTCTTGTGTAGACAACAGTAACACCCAAGCTGCCATGAACCCTCAGCACACTAGACATATTGCACAACGGGATTAAAGCCCACCTAGTCAATGGGAAATCTAATGGGAAACATACTAACCAGGAAACCGCACACACAGGAATACAGAAACATTTTCTGTTTTCCCTTCAGGGAGTATTTCCGGGAAGGGTCCTGACACCTTCAATAAAACTGACCGAACCTATTTCCGATTTAACTTTTGAAGTCGAAGAATGATCCCTTATCTCTTTTTCTCAAAAGGGCAACATGCCTGATTGTGGGCTCGAGTTACCCTGGCAAGCACTGCATGACTTCAAATGGGACCACTGACATCAGTCAGTGCTCCCCAACAGAGGGACAAGTTCCAGAAGGAGACCTGATCCAACGTCCACTGAAATCACTGGGACTCTTTCCATTTCAATGGGTTTGGGCTCAGGGCCAGGATGAGGTACGTTATCGTGTCCATCAAATGCAAATTACTATTCAATCCCCTATGGATTCTCTGGGTTTATTCCAACAAATTCACCTCATGAAGGGCTTGATCCACATCAGTGGGAGCTGGAGCATGCCTCATTTTTGCCCTGTAAAGTTAATGCCTTATTTATTTTCCTACTGTTAAACTGATTTATATTTCCATGAATAAAGCTCTCGACAAATATAATGAGATGGAAGGAAATCCTGCACTGGAGAAAGAACATGGCGTGCCCAATAAACTAATGATGATGTATTAGGATTGCTTGTATTACGGTAGCCCCTAATCAAGGATTAGGAGCCCATTGTTCTAGGTGCTGTACAAACACAGTGAAAAGACAGTCTCTATCCCCAAAAGGGGGTACAGTCGTGGTAAGTCTCACCTACCTGTCAATAGTACAGAAGCACCCAATAACTAATAACCAGGCACATTGACTGACTGGATGCTCATGCTGTAATTGGTATTGGCTGGCTAATCACCAGGTGTCCGTGAACTCACTGAACTAAGTTAAATAAGAAAACAAAAACGCTAGCAACACAGATGCCCCGCATAGCGACTCACTGTAAGTAGGCAAAAACCACAGGCTGGAAAAACCAAACACAGTCTTCTCTAGCAATACCCAATATTGACATTTAACAGTAGCTGAAGGGGTTAACTTGAGAAGGGGCATGTGAATGAAAATAGCCCTCGGTAAAGAACACATTTCCATTCCTTTATTTCAATTGCATTTTGTATAGGTAACATTGCGGTGATAACCTCCACTCTTAAAGACAGTGGTATTAATATTTATCATGAATAAAACATGTAGGTGATAAATAATTCAGTTATGAGGATGGTAAGTAAAATATTACTCTTCAGTGACCCTGTAATGTGGCTTTGAAGCATCGTTTTATGTTAAATGCCTAGGAAACACCACGCCTCTGCCAAGGCAGCTGGTTTTCACAATCTGCATTAAAAATTAATGTACTGACCTACAAAATGCTATTTTTTAAAGCAGGTTTGAAACTTTCTTTAGAGTTACAAAGACAAAGGTTTGGCTGGAGCTCATATAAACTGTAATAAAGTTAACAGCAAGTGAGCACCTGGATGTTGTTCCCATCCTGGAAATAAATCACTCCGGTGTGCAAAGGAGAAAGGGGTGGGAAACTGACTGCTTTATGGGACACCGTTCAGGGGAGATAAAACTGTACATACAATCCTACATACTTCTCATCTGACTGCACAACAAACTCACACAGCTGAGCACTTGCTCCTCTGACTCTCCTGCCTTTCACCAGGAAACACTAGGATTCTTGTTATCAGGGGGGCTTAACTGTTTAAACATACGTTGGGAGCAGTGCTGCCCACACCTTCCCCCACACTAAGGGCTGGCATTGGCCACTTGCCAAGAGCCTGAGGGCTGCATCTAATTTGTATGCACATTTACATAATTATTTTTAAACTAATTGCATGGAACTATAATATTCATTTGCACTCCTAGATAGGGAGACACTATCTAATCCATCTATCTTGTTTTTTCTAACTTCATCCATCCAGTTGTCCCCAATGCAACCATCACTGCAGCATCTGAGTAGCAGCGGATGAGTGGAAACTGCTGTCTGGTTCTGTTGACCTGCTGTTAGAGGGTATCTGAACCTGTCTTTTCCCCCTTAAAACTTTCTACTGGTTCAGCTCCGACGCTAGTAGCAACAATGGGAATGTTAGTATAGGCAAGGCACCAACGTGTTGACCTTTGTGTCAGTTAACTCTGCTAAGTGCAATTATGGACGATGCGATAGTTAAAAATGCCCGTAGCTGCCGGGGCATTGGCTATAGCAAACATCACTCTGAGCCTGCGTACAGGCAAACATGGTGTCCTCCATTCCAAGGGAAGTATTTCCTAAGACTACCACAGGCATAAAGAGCCACGAATGATGCTGGTGGTATCTTTATCTCCAGAACACGACTACGGCGTTAAACATCTCAGAGCTGCTCCCGACCAACTGGGCCAGGGCTATCTCAAACTGGCACTCCCGTCCTTTGGCAGTGCCACATATTGTCCATGCAGAGCACAAAGAGCCAAGCAGAGGAGGTGCTGCACCAATGGACGGGGGGCTGCATGAGCAGCACTCACAAACTGTAGGCAGTAGCTGGGCTGATCTCATAAGCTATAAAGTGTTCAATTGATGTGAGAACTCCAAAAGAAGCCCCAGGCCATAGGTGCCGACTCCATGGGTGCTCCAGGGCTCAAGCACTCACTGAAAAGAAAAAGGGGTGTTCAGCCCCCGCAGGGCCAAATTAATCTTTTGTGGGGCCACATCCCCTTCTCGGCCTCTTCCCTTGGAGGCCCTGCCTGCTGTTGCACCTCGAGGCCCCACACAGCCTCTTCCCCTCAAAGCCCCGTCTCCGCTTTGCCCTGAGGCCCCACCTATGCTCTGCCCACAGCCCCACCCATGCTCCACATGAGGCCCCACCCCTGCCTACCCTCTTCCCCCACCACTCACTCAGGGAGAGAAAGAACAAAAGTCAGCACCTGTGCCCCAGAAGCTGCAAGACGCAGGGCTGGTGATTCTGTAAGGTGATACTGTTCCTTCTAATTCAGTATTGAGTCAATATCTCTGCATGGCAATGTGGGAGAAGGCCTGCTGCAGGAGACTCCCATCTTGTGAATGCGCTAGAAATCCAAGGCTCTAGCCATTTTTTGTTATTGAAGAGCCTATGCCATTTTTCATAACAGAAGTACTCTAGCTCCTACGTCCTGGACACAACCCAGTGTGGATATTCACATCATTCCCAACTGTACTTTTAACTGCGATACCAGTCAGCTCTGTGTTCTTGGGGAACCAGAGCGCAGTATCTAGCCAGTCTGACTCATGAAAGACACCCCCCAACCAGTCTCTGCTTGAACCAAAAACGACCAAAGAAAAGACTTGCAGAGTGAAGGGTGTGGGGAGACACACCTAGACCGCTGCTGACAAGAGTGACAAGATTAAGGCATCTCCATTAGCACACAGAATGGAGAACAGAGGCCTCTCCCCTAACCTCATCTGCATGAAAGATGGGACAGGGAGACACCTCCATTAGCATACAGAATGGAGAACAGAGAACCGCACTGAACTCTGGGGCCAGAAAAGCAGGGAAGCACTGCATCATGGGAATCTCTGCTCCAGATCTTAATGAACCTATGCCTGCCCACATCCAGCTCAGCAGTTATCTCATCAATTCTAATAATGAATCCTTGATTAATATCCAAAATACTGAAGCAGTCTAATTGCACTGTGAACTCCCTGGAAGAAAACACGACCTATTGCCAAAAGTGATCAGCTCCTATTGGCTAGCCTAAAGCAAACCCTTGAGTCATCAGTTTACCCATAAACAAATCTAGTGTTCTCCCTTGAACCATTGTTGTTTCTCTACAAAAACCCCTACCTATGCCTAAGTGTCCTGATGCATGGACCCAAACTCTGCATCAGTTCTACTGGGACTTCATCTCCTGACTGATCGTGCTGGGGGCTCTGCCTGTCTCCGGCACTCAGGATCCTGAGCTACCACCATCACTTGGGAACTCCAACCAGTTCAAACCTCATGGAATGGGTGAGACCCCTCCCTCTTTCACCTCCCTCTCTCTGTTTTCTTTTCTACCTCAGGTATTAACCTTTAATAATGTAACTGTTATGTTTGTTTATCCCCCTCCTTGTGTAATTATCACTATTATTCAATATATAACTTTTATGGTTAAGCTGGTTGCTTCTCTCTCTCTCTGAACTTTATTCTTTCGTGTTTTTAGCTTCCCCATTTACTCTGCAGCAACGCTGCTTTTACCTAAGCTAAAGATCCCTGTAGCGCCCAAAATACTGTGGGGTCTGCTCATCAAGTGGGTTACTACCAATACAACTGTGATGTGAAAGTGGGGCTAGGGATACGCTGAACCTGTGACATACAAGGGTGGCAGCTTGGAAGTGCTGCTCGACCCAGATTACTGAGTCTAGGGGCATATAAGGGTGGCAGCTTGAAAGTGCTGATTGACCCAGTCCATTCAGACTTGCTCTGCTACTGTGTGTGTGTGTGTGTGTGTGTGTGTGTGTGTGTGTGTGTGTGTGTGTGTGTGTGTGTGTGTGTGTGTGTGTGGTGTGAATGTGTGTGTGTGTTAGTGTGTGTGGTGGGTGTGTGTTGGTGTGTGTGGATAACGGTGTTGGTGTGTTTGTTGTTGTGTGGTTCTCGTTGTGTTGTGGTGGTGGAGAACGCCAGCCCTGTGCGGAACATTAGGTCCTGCAGGATGGCTCCCTGGAGCAGTGGGGATTGGATGGCTCCCTGGAGAGGGGACTTGCAGAAGGGCGAAGTAGAGCTCCATATGAACACACAAGTGACACAAGCAGTACATTAACAGAATTGTAGAACCACCCTCCCCCAGAAGAGTAATCCTAATAAATGAGCATATCCCAAAGTAACATGCAAATCTGGTAGCAACTGGAGAAATTATCCTTCACAACTTCTTCCTAAAACCGTTGTGTAGTGTTGCTCGAATGCATTGACTATCACATCCCACTCCAGTGGTTGGCACCACTATACAGTGCACTAACGAGCTTCCAAATTCAGAATTCCATTGGTATAGGATTCCTGGAGGAAAAGTCCTCAAGACATTGCACTAAACCTGGAGCATCTCAGAGGTAAGAGGCAGATCTTGACCTCATCCATATTCACGGAGGATTTATTACAGCAAACAATTTTGCTAGGTCTTCCATAACCGAAGAGCAAACAGACTTTCCAGATAACAGATGCCACAGAAAGTCTGATGTAATGAAAATGAAAATAGGTATTGAATGAAATTTTCTTTACTCTGTGAAAAACTAAATTGAAACCATTAGTGGCCAATCCTTTTTTGTTCAGTAAAGCATTAGTGCTAAGCAAGAGATTGACCTAGATCTGATGTAGAAAAAGAAAACATTAACTCGGTATGTCAAAGCAAATCCCATGCCTGTTAGAATCATTAAAACGCAAACATAATTATCAACTGCAGACACAGGGGGAAAAGAACTCTGAAGGTTCAGTACAAAGCATGGTGTTTGGAGAGCGGGACGCCCTGCTACTTTTGTAATCAAGTTGTTTTTCCATTTTTTAAATTACTCCAGAAAACACCACACCAAGTTGCTTGCAATACAATGCAGTGATCCAATGCAGCCTTAACGGCACGTCCTGCAAGGTGCTAAGCACCCTCAAAAGCCATGGAAGTCCAACTGTATGCAGAACGACACATGAAAAGGGCAGTCACTTCAATAGTAGTGCTCCACATTTCTGCCCACCAATACCTCAGACCCTCTAGAAATTGCAAATCACAGGTGAAAATGAGAGTGTAAGAGTCGTGATGCTTAGTTTTTATATGCAGCTTTCCATCCAAAGCCCTCAAAGTCCTTTATAAAGGAGCGTGTGTACGACTAATCCCATTTAACAGATGAGAAGACTAAGGTACAGAGGTAAGTGATTTGGCCCAAGTCACAAAGCAAGGCAGTGGCAGAACTGGTTCCCTTAAAGAGCGGTTCTTTCCTGAAAGGTAATGTTGTAAAAATGTCACTGTGCGAGGGGAACGGCTTTTATCATGTGTCTCTGATTTTCTCACTGATGCTAGCTTACTGCTAAAAAGGTCTTTTCCCTAACAGCCCGTCCCCACAAACTCAGCCTGAGCCCTGAGAGGCAAGCTGTGTTATTTCCACCTCATACATCATCACCAGTAATGGAAGCTCTGCTGCCCAAAGCAGGCCCTCATAGACACCAATACACTCCACTGCCTTGTGATTACCCCTCTCTAAAGGCAAATGGGATTGCCCAGGCAGAGCTATGGCCCGCAGAACCTGTATAACTGAGGATGACGCATAAGAGGGAGAGACCCCCGAGTCCCGGGTAACAGTAGTTGGAACAAACATCTTTTTATTTGTACGCTGAGCAAATCTTGGAAATCCCTGAGACACAATGAACATAGTGAGAAGCACATTTCTGGGTGGAAGCATATTTTAACCACCTTCCATTCTGCTTCCCATATATAAGGGCATAGAGACGCCTCTACAATAGTAAGACCGCAGTAAGATCAGAGCCTGATCACTGGTCACCCTTGAAGGAATCCAGTCGACAGAAGTTAGAGGGACCTTTTCCATGGAGTAATTAAACAATGTGCCAATTAAATGTGTATCTGAAGTATATCAACCTCATGCTGAAAGGCATGTGAGAAACAATCTCTGGGGTCTGTTAGGCTCATTAAATGCTGGCAGTCCACACCACCCCTCACCCATCTCCAAACTCCCCCCAGTAGCCAAGTTCTCATAGCAAACACAAGGATTATGTCCTTCTTCACTCCCTACAGCTTTAAGAGACCTGGCACCATTAACCTACCAAACTATCTGAATATTTTCAAAGGAGCTGGCAGGTTAAGGCTTAATAAATATGGAGTCTGCTTTATCTGCAAAGAGAAATTCTTATCTTGGACAAGGTCATTTTATTTGCTACCCTTCACACTCTGGGAACTGAGAATCGGCCTGTCTGAAAGGAGCCCAGACATAAAAAGGGGTTGTGGAGAGAGAATAAACAAATTTCATTGGGTTTCTCCTCTCCTCTCAATGACCCCTGCTTTCAGAACAGAACAGTTTTACGAGTCTTTAAGAAAAGACACTGTATCTTCTTTTTACATTCTTTTTAGAAAGATGCATAAAAAAAAAAAAAAACCACCTCACACAAGAGCCTAGTGGCTATTCACAGCTGCACAGCAACCTCACCCTGACTGGACGCTCACTCTCCGTGTCTAATGATGCTATTGTGTGAGGCCGTGGCTGAACGGCTACGGAGCCCTATTTTGAATGCATGCGGCTTTATGCATAGTGAAGCGTGAACAACAGCGCCGCCCATTTATCTATTTAATTCTCCAGGAGTATCAGAAGTGGGGGCCCATCACTCCCAGCTGAGGGAAATGAAAAATCGCCTCTCTCCCAGCTTTAAAAAGGGAGGGACCTATTAGAGAGCAGCAGTGCCTCGCTCTCCACAGAAGAAAATCCCCTTCTGCTCTTCCCTCTAATAAGAGGGTTTAAAATCCCAAATCTCCATTGTGCACATTGGGTCTCAGATCTGAAAACCAAATGGGCCGTGAGACTCCGCAGCATTAGAATGGAGGAAGACATTTTGGACGAATGCAATGCAAACACGCAGGCACCAGAAGATAGAGGGAAAAAAAAAACATTTTTGCTATGTACTGCACTTCCCAACCAGAGTGGGGGTTTCTGAAAGGGCCTGGGACTCCATCCCACACTCACATTAGCCATCTTCATTCCTCAGAGCAGCCCCGTTGAATTCAACAGGACTAATCGAGTAAAACACCACAGGATCAGGCCCAAAGCTTGTTATTGCTATGCGGATTTTCAACAGTTTTGTGTCTATTGCCCAAGCCTAGAACCAAATATAGACTCCAATTAGCCACACGTTTTCTGCTGGCATCCAAACCATTTTTCAGCTCCAATAGTGGAACAAAAAGAATGACTCCCAGAGCAAGGCAGCAGGAGCAGGAATGGCTGAATCAGGTCCTCTGGCGCATTTTTTTGTATTGACAAAGTTTCCCAGAGCACAAGATCCCTCTCGTTTCTTCACTCTCCCGCAACTTTAAAAATTATCAGAACTGATTCTTTCTGACCAAAGTTGGGTGAGATGATTTAATCCAAACATGGCTTCCAAATAAAGTCAGATCAAAAGCAGTTCTCAGGCCAACATGCCAAGTTTCCACCTGGAGTGGACTGGGGATTTTTATTCCATTAATTAATTAATTTATTTATTTATTCTTGCTGCTCAGTTTTAAACCGCCTGAAGATAGGAGCTGCTGATTGAGTTTGAATAGCGCTGATGCGCTGCATCGCATTCTAATAACCCATCTCCTGACGGAGCAGCTGTCTACGGCAGAAAATAAGCAGCAGATACTGAAAAAAAACCAGCATCTCATACTCACAGCAAGATGAAATCACTTCATTTGTGTCAAGCATTATCGGCTTTTTACTTTACAATTTACATGGCTATGTGCCAAAAAAAACAGGCAATCTGCACCCTTCCCGCTTTCAGTCCAGATTGGTTGGAAGGTAGGGGATGCATTGGGGTGGGGGACGAGGATCATGTGGTGGATATTTTAGGGACTTCAGCTAGAATTCTTCTAAGGGCTCCGGGGAAACACACATTATCACAAGGCTATTCCACTTTCCCAGGGGGTGTGCACCACACTCACCCTGCGCAGACCCAGTGTCGATGGCTGTTGCACAGGGGAGGAGCCATAGCCATAGCCTTACCCTCTGGCTAGCCACTATCCACTTGCATTATGGCTCGTCCCTGCACAAGCTGGGGGGAGAAAGGTTTTCCATCTTCATTTAGCTGACCCAGTGCTCTCTGAGTTGTTGAGCAGACAGCCCAGCACCAGGCAGGTCAGGGAAACAGGAACAATGCCAGACTTTTCTTCCTCCTGACCTGGGATCATCACAACTGATCGTTAAAGCTAAGCTGCGCTGGCTCCAAAACGGGGAGTGGTGCTCTCACAGGGAGTGAGTGCCCCTGAAAGGTCCTCGCAGGGCACCCTTGGGGGGCCCCATTGTGCGCTAGGTGGGCTTTTCCCATGCAGGGCACAGGACATTCAACTTGATGTTTCCTACGTGTCTTTCCTTTGGGGGTGCAGAGTTCCCCTCCCCAACACAGAACAGCGAGATGGAGGAACACCCACAGATCCAGCTTCAGTGGAGCTCCTGTTCTCTGGCCTGCCCTCCTTGCCCTAGCAACTGCCCACGAAGCAGCCATGCTGCCCCGGGGCTCTCCATCCATGGCACAGCAGCAGGCTGTGAGACGAGATCTTAGTGCAGGGATCGGCAATCTTTGGTACACTGACCACCAGGGTAAGCCCCCTGGAGGGGTGGGCCAGTTTGTTTACCTGCCACATCCGCAGGTTTGGCCGATCACAGCTCCCACTGGCCACGCTTCGCTGCTCCAGCCCAATGGGGGCGGTGGGAAGCAGCGTGAGCGGAGGGATATGCTGGCCGCCCTTCCCGCCACCCCCACTGGCCTGGAGCAGCGAACCGTGGCCAGTGGTAGCCACGATTGGCTGAACTTGTGGACGCAGCAAGTAAACAAACCACCCTGGCCCACCAGGGGGCTTACTCTGGTGGGTCGCATGCCAAAGGTTGCCAACCGCTGTGTTAGTGTCTCAACAGGAAATCCAGGGGGGTATTGAATGTAACAGGCCTGATCCCATGGGTCTCCAGCAGAGGAAACTGCCATAGAACTGGCTTCCCCTCAATGGCATCAGAGAACTTTGGTTGCCCTTTTCAAGGGATATAATATTGCCCAGTGTCCAGATTGTAAAGGATACAACATCTTTTGTTTTAAACAATGGTCCTGAAAACTTTGCTAACACCCTGGCCTGCAGAGTGATGTTCCCTGGCTTACAGGAACTTGGCGTTATTCAGTGGGATTCCCCTGGAGGACAGGAGGAATTTAAAAGATCTAGGATGGCAGGAAGGTCTTTTATAAATCTAGGTTTTAAACACTGTGATGTGGGCTCCAATCTCAGACCTTCACATAGACAAAACGTCAAACCAGACACAGCACAACTCAGCCACATAAAGCTGTGTCGTCAGGTCAAAGAAAACCAAGTCCCTCTGGACCAGACGCAGATGGAAGTGTTTCCTGAGTACGGCAGGTAGGATCGGGCCCTGGGACTAAACATTCCTCTGTCCTCCTTTCCTGAGGAAACTGGCAATCCTGCTGCTCTCCTAAGGCCAAATGAAGATCTACAGCCTGGTAACATCTTCTTAAGGCACAGAAATTAGTTACTGTTTGTTTTGCTGCTTCACCAAAAGGCTGGTAAGATGCCGAACCGTAAGGGGGATAATTTCTGTGCATAGGTGCTAAATATCCCCAATAGGCAGGCACTCACTAACGTGATTCCACCATACACAGGTTGCAAAGGAAGGACGCACAGTAAAACCTCTGAGTCCCAGCAAGGTCCATCCAAGCCACATTGTGGATGGTCTCAAGCAGGTGAACGAGGCAACAGGAAGACGGCACTAGGGGGCAACCACAGTGGCAGCAAGGAATGCCAGCCCTGTGCTGGTGTGTCACGCCCATAAACACAAGCCAGCCCAGCAGGTCATGACAAGGAGTGAAGATGATACCGTGGTTCCCCCAACCCCTGCATGGGCCAGCGGAGCAGAGCTGACACTGGGAGGGGAAGCACCTACTGGCGGGACCCCCTCACCAGTACGCACGCCACAAGAGTCCCTGGAAGAACCAGGGCTGAGGCAACTACGCCTTTGCATCCTCCTGCAGCGGCTCAGGTTTGCTTTACACTGCTAGGTCCTCCATGGGCTTAAAGGCACTGTGTGGCTCTGTAAAGGTTCTGCTCTCCTTCCAACTGGCTTCAAGGCACTACCACGGAGGTGTGTAGGGCAGAGTCATGACAGTGACTTGTAGGTACATGCATCATCTCCTACATCTCAACAATTCAGATGTTGATGGGCTTCTTTTCAATACACACGTGCATGCTTTGCCTCTCTCTCACAAACACACATATCCAAGCCGTTCTGACCGTCTTAAAGAATATTGAGTAGATTTATGGTATTGATTATAGTTCACTTATTGGAAAATAACTACCACACCATTAATTTTTGATGCAGGAACACTCTCCTGTGAATCTGAGATCTTTCCCAGGAAAGAAACGATCTGTGAGCCATGCATGGAAAGGCACAGTGATTGGATACCAAAAGGGGCTGGTTCACACCAAAATATGCCCTACAACTGTAAAAGGCCAGAAAGCAACAATCCCACAGTTCCCCCGGATCCTCATTTCTTATGATCTTACAGATGCTTTTTCCCTGTAAATTCAACCCAACTTCTATGCAGAGAATTAATAAAAAAGTGAAAAGGCTGCCAGAAATAATCCCCAGCTCTGACAAGGAGTTTTTCCAGCCAGAGATCTCCAAGCACTTTATAAGTGAGGTCAGTATCATGATCCCCATTTTACAGATAAAGGGAACTCGGTAGAGAGAGAGAAGTGACTCACTCAAGGTCACCTAGGCCAGAGGCAAAGCTGGGAATAGAATTTGCATCCTCCAAGTCACAGTCCAGGACTCTATCCTCTAGGCCCCACTGCTTTGCAGGTTTTAACTAGCTTTTAAAGATACATGGTACCAATTAATGGAACACAGGGTAACTCTTTTGGCCACTCGCATCCTTTTTATAGCACTAGCTTGTAGCATACAGGAGCTTTCTGGCCAGTCATCGGCTAGGCGGAGCTGCAAAACAGAGGACCGTGGAACAATTGTTTTCCAGCGCACTCTTCCATGCAACACGTTTTCTTCACAACCCGCCCTTTCAGCACTCTCCTATTGGTTAAGGAGAGAGCAGAGGTTTCTGTCAGAGAGGTGGCATCGCACGAAAAGATCTTTATCAGCAAGCTGGCTTGCAGTCATTTTTCAGGAAGGAACAGTTCTCTGACTCTGAGACAGTTTTTAGTGCATCCTGAGGCAACTGTTTGTGAAACAAAAGCTGGGCTCCCCCCGCCCTGCCGCTGCGGGGGAAAAGGGAGTATTAAATGTCATAAACAACTTTTAATTTGCTTGGGAGGGTGCACATGGGGCTTACGGAGTTCACTCTGCGGTTATCTGACATCTTTACAAAGCATCAGCCCCAGATAGGTAGCGCTGGTTAGCACAGGGACACTCTGGCAGACCTGCAGAGAGCCATTCCGGAGGTGTGAGTTTGAGGGAGGCTATCACAGCAGAAGTGCTGCCCGTGCTGGGCGGCTGTGCTGGGCAAAAGGACTCCTCCTGGATTAAGCCTGGGACTCATGGACGATGGAGCCAGGGCTAGCTTTTATCTGCCGTAGACTCCAGAGACGTGAACAGCAAACCACAATACTCGTCACATCGGCAGAATAGCCTTGTGGCAGCAAGGAGCCTCTTCTCCCTGCCCATGTAGCTCATTGTTGTACCAAGTGGCTCTTCTAGCCTTCCCGTACCCATGGTCAGTTCATTTGAAGGCACACGTCTGCAGGACCCAATCCTGAGAGGTGCTGAGCACCACAAGGCAGTGGGCAAGATCCTGAGGCCCTTACTCAGGCAAATTACCATTGCCCTCGATAGCAGCACGGACGAAGGACCACAGGTGTCCCCAAGGGAATTTCAGGTGCTTAGCAACTTCTCAGGATCAGGCCCAGATATTGTTCTCTGCCTGATATTTTAGTGCATGGGCGGGTGTGCTGCTTCCTGTGATATGCTACGACATCTAGAGCAGACAGGCACTATTTTACCATCGTGATGATTTACAGGTCTAGTAACACAATTTAAATCCATCATGCATTTGATGACATTGCATCCCTCTGGAGCAAAGCACGTCGCCAAGCTCTGAAAGATTTCAATTTGGTTTTAACCAGACACCTACCCTGACAGGAGAATGTCCCTCTGCTGTACAGCACCTGACCTCGTGCTGCATGTGAAGACAGAGATCGTGAATCATCATGTTCAAGTAATTCCAACAGATCCCGGTGATAATGGAAAAACAAAGAAGAAGCTGTCTGATAAACCTCCAGAAACTGGTGGATCATAAAGTGCAAACCAAACGATCCAGCATGTTGCCATCAGACCGTTCTCCTTATTTAGATTTTTTTTCCTACCCCTGACACATGCAGTTTAAACATACTACTGGGTTACTGTTTTGAATTGTTGTACAATAAGGATGCTGACTGATGGTATCATGGGAAGTTCTCTAACATCCATTTTCTGCATTTAGCTTTCACCACTTGGGTCCAATCTATCCTGATATCGAAGCTGTAGGACCAGTAAGATTGTATGTTGACAATTTTCAGGTGGGGTGAACTATCTTAGCACCAACCAGCAATAATGAAAGAACACAGAGCTCTATCCTGCCCCACTGACGTCAATGGGAACACTCGTAGAGATTTCAGTGTGAGCTGACTCACTGTATGTTGCAGGAAGCATAACAATTTTCCTTTTGAATATGATTTGATGCATTCACTTGCCTTTTTGTTTTAAAGATTGGGACTATGTGCCTGTTTAGTTTTGGCCTCTGGGAAGGTGACATGCAATTACAGAATTCTGAAGGAAAGGAAAGGCAAAGGAAAAGGAAGCCATCCATTAGCTGTGCCCACTGAAATGCCACCAGGCCCACTTTGAGAGGAGGGAACTCTCCTGATTTACAAAGGCTAATGAATTTTAAATGAGATGCATTTTTTAATTTTTGTTGTTGTCGATACCCGTTTCTCTGCTAGCAATCATTTCAATAATAGCTTGAAATTTTCAGCATCTGTTTTCAACAGCTCTCTTGTAATTAGCTTACTAATGTATTTCACTGTGCCTTTGTTATTTTCAGAGAATTACTTCATTCCCAGCTATCAGAGATAGTGCACTTTAGTCTATATGGAGGCTGGCCTTTGTTCCCTTGTGGTTATTCACATGAGGGAAGATGGCTCAGTGAATGACAAGCCATTCTATCACAGCACAGTTTACATTTAATGTCTTTATACTGGCTCATTAATTACCTCAGAAAACTCCTTTCCGAATGGAACCTGTGATTTATAGAACACTGGGGCAGCACGCCATTTTTATCAGGGCTACCGCATCAATGCAGTTAATTCACTCTCTCATTTCCCTTTCTATTACAATACCTGACAATCGCAGCCCAAGTCTTTACTCGGTGGGAGTAAAGGACTAAGGAATTCAAGATCTGCCTTAGAACTAATAAACTTGGAGCCCAATTCAGTAACCCTGACTCATGCAAGCAACTTCATTGCAATCACTGATGCAACATTATCCTCAGTCGTGAAGGAATGTTCACACAAATAAGGGCTTCCAAGGTCAGGTCCTTTATCTTTTCATTAAACTTGCTGATCCAGGATGTGGCAACACAAACAGCTGAGTGAGGCTCTAGGAGACCCTGGCAAGAACCAGGCACAGGATACATTTTCAGCCCTTACTTACGTGGGTATTAGTGAGACACAACATCACCGGGAAATATTTACTCTCTCGTACCTCAAGACCACCCCTTTGCATTGTCCAGGTTGGAGAACAGAGATTGCAGGGCAGATAAAAGAGTCCCCGTTGCAATACTCAATGTCTACATGACCTGCATGTTCTGCTATGCTACAGAATTACAAGCCCTGAAATGATATCACAGGAAGGGGAAAGAACAAGAGGCAGCTGTGCCATGCTTGGGAAAACCTCATCACTGCATGTAATCCAGTTAGAGGACAGAAGAAGGGAGAACTCCCATCTTCCCAAAGGAAGCAAGATTCACCTACAAGACTTGATTCCAGGGCCCTCTGGAGAATCTAAGTGGTGGCATACTTGTCCTGTCCTGAGAAGAATATATTTTGCCCCACAGATAAGGCTATGGTGTACACACTGAATGTTCTGTAACTCCTTCCTTTCCTGTAGGGTCACTGGTGAAAGAGGCCATTCCATTACTCAGTTTGATCCTTCATGTCAGTCTAAACTTCGTCCTTTAGCAACGCGACCAGTTCTAAACACTGGCCAAGGAGACTGAATGCCACATCATCGTTCTCTCTCTGTGCTAACGCTGTTTGGCTTTTCTGACCTGCTCTTTCAGAATCTTTGGAATGCTAGACTTCTAGAAACAGGCGATACATTTGGTTACTTCTCTGTTTCACAGATTCAAACAAAGAGGAGCAAGGCCGACAAACCATTGGCTAGGGATCCAATAGGGAAGCGTTTCTACGATGAAAAGAACTGGGAGGGGACCCGGTGAGGATAAAGCCACAATGGGACCCAGAAGCGATCAGGCAATCTCTACTGCCTCTGTTTAGATCAGGTTCTTATGCCAGGCCCATCACATGGTATCCAAGTGCCTGTCTCTTTCAACTCAGCTAGAGAGAAACTCCAGGTTTCCTTTGGTAACGTCTGGCTGGGATTGCTACATGATCTGCCACTCCCTCTTTCTACAGCTTGCCGACATCTTGATTGCCTTGGGATTTGCTGTTGCTCATCAAATGCTCAGCACCTCTTTAGTTGCCCTGTGATTTTAGCTGTAGCTTTTGTTATTAAATAATGAAAGAAAGGTGACAATCATTTATGCTTTAGCAAAAGACATACATGAATATAAATAAATATTAACAGATCTGTACTGTACTCACATCACACCAGCCATCTGAGCCTCCTCACACACCCCTGTGAGGTACGGAAGTATTATGTCCATTGCACACAAGGGAAAGTGAGGCAGAGACACTAAAGAACTTGACCAAGGTCATACAGCAAGTCAGTGGCAGAATCAGGATTAGAACTCACTGATCTAACACTCCTTGTTTACTGCACCAATGAACACATCTCACATGTCCATTCTGGGCCTGATTCTACCAGATGCCAAGTGCTCTCAAGTCCGAGGTGCTCACAGCCTGTGGTGTGATGTGAACCGCCATGTGCTGATGTTAATTAACTCAGATTCAAAGTGAAAATATGATGCTAGGGAAATGAAGGCTGGGATGAACCACTGTGACACTGAGTAAGTGCGATAACTCTCCCCCCCCCGCCCCTGGCACCCTCAGAGGTTTCATTTTTCCCCTAAGCCCTTTGCTGTCATTTCTTTCATGAGGCTACATTACACACATAAATTCTCATTCACTCCTCTGGCACTAGAAACGGCTTCCTATTTTACTGGCACAGATCCAAGGGAATTCAAGTTGAATTACAGCCATTCTTCAGAAAATAGGCCAAACTGCACAGAAATGAGACACATGACACATACGTAGGCCTCACACTTTATTCTATTTATTCGCAGAGAGAAGCCCTGTTGGCCAAAAATAGCTTATCTGTGGAAGTTCCCCTTTCCACTTACTCTGCTGCTGCTGGCTGCTAGCCAAGCTCTTGCCGCTTCAAAGGGAAAGTTCACCACTCAAGCCCGGCTGTGCAATCTGTGTGTTTTGATGTTTTCCTGGATTTCTCCCTGTGAACCACCAGGAGAGGTGGATTGGGTTTCTCTGGTGGTGTCTTCTGGTGCTAATCCCTTCCTTGCCCTTCTCCTAGCATTGCTGGATTAGGGGGTTGGCTAACAAGCACAGGCATCTCACCATCCACTCCCTCACCAAACTCCTTGGTAAGGAATCATTCGACAACACAGGGCTGATGCTCATTAAAGCCCCAAGGCAGTGACTTCCATTGCACCATATGTCTCTGTGGCATCAAACATAAGCTGCTTGTACTTGCTTTCAAGGCCCTTCGCGGTAATCTCCGCCCCCCTCCCCCCGGTCTGTCACCTCTCATTCATTATCGAGCTGTTGACGCTGGCCTCCGCTCGGCCCTGACGCTAGCCTCCTCTGCCCACTTATACATTTTCAAACACACACCTTGGTGCTTTCTCCCACTTGCCTAGGAGGCGTTCCCCAGAACCAGCTGCAAAGCAACGTCGTTATCCACTTCCAAATCCCCGCTCAAAATGTCCCTCTGCCATGATGCCTGCAAAAAACTTTACAATGGTTCGGCTGGTAGTGTGCAGAGATCACTACCTGTCATGCTGACCGATGCTGCCTCATTGTTTCCTTGCGCTCCCCCGTCTGTCTGTAGCCATCTGTTGTCTCTTGTCTCATACTTAGATTGTAAGTTCCTTGGGGCAGGGACTGTCTTTTTGTCCTGTGTTTGTGCAGTGCCTAAGAAGGGGTCCTGCTCCACGACTAGCAGTAATACAAATGATAAATACAGTCAAACCTCAGAGATACAAACACAACAGTTACGAATGGACCAGTCAACAACAAACCTCATTTGGAACCGGAAGTATGCAGCCAGGCAGCAGCAGCAACCAAAAAACAAAAACTACAGTGCAGTACTGTGTTAAACATAAACTACTAAAAAAACAAAGGGAAAGATTAAAAAAAATGTTTGATAACGTAAGTGCTTGTGCTTGTTTCATTTAAATTAAGAGGGTTAAAAACATTTTTCTTCTGCTCAGTAAAGTTTCAAAGCTGTATTAAATCAATGTTCACTTGTAAACTTTTGAAAGAACGTTTTGGTCAGAGTCACAGACATTTCGGAGTTATGAACAACCTCCATTCCCAAGGTCTTCATAACTCTGAGTTTCTACTGTAACAATAACAACATATGGACAGGCCTAGCACCATGAATGAAGTAGCCACTGCATATAATGAACATTTTACCTGAGCTCTTATTTCTGAAATTGGTCCAAAGTTCCATAATTCCCATGCTTCCATGGAGCTCCTCAGCTACCTTTTCCCCCTCACAATATAATGCAGCACAGGAATTATTAATCAAGCACCATAAACAACACAGGACTTTAAAACCAAGAGTTAGACCCGGCCCTGGAAGCCTCCAAACTAAATAAGAAAAACACAAGTTAGGACACAGGACAACTGTTAAGGATAGAGAGAATCTGGAGGCTAGTAATATGGACGAAGAGGAATTGGGTTTTTTTAGAGGATTTATAACCTGGGTCCTTATCTGCCTCCTTATCACTCCTATCACAGAAGGAAGGTGAATGCTTTCCAGAAGCCAGAACTGCTCAGAGAAGAACCGGCTTCTGGTTACTAGGAACAGGAAACACTTTGCCTGTCAAACTCACAATGGTGTCACGCACCAGAGGGGCAGATCCAAAGAGGGAGCACCAAGCCCAACCATCAGTCTATCAAATTACACGTGCTTCCTTTGAAGGGAGAAAAAATAAAGGTTTGTCTGAAAATAAGAGGGGGAAGAGAAACAGCAGCAGCTCATGGTGGCAGTATTTCTACTCCTTAGGTGCACTAAATCTGAGTCTTCCACTTTTTACTTTAATGTGCTCACCTGCCATGGCATGCAGTTTGTACATATGGTCATAAAGAGAATGCTGCTTCAGGGGTCTGTATAGACACTGAAATATACAAGAATGTCACATACAGTGGGAGAGATGAGATCAGAAAGATTAGCTAAATGAATTTATCGTGAACCTTTCTACCACATGCTTCCGCAAGTTATCACTGCCACCTACAGAGTGGTTCCATATGTGTTTTAGATATGCAATAAGGTTTACAATAGCTGCATACATCCTGAACAGCAGTGTTCATATGGAACACAAAAACAACATTATCAGTACTGGTGATCAGCCAACACCTAATCTATACCTAGAATGTACATGGGTCTCCAGTGTGTTTTCACTGTTCTCCGCTCTCTGTCACAGTCAAACAAGGGACTTTGGAAATGTGTCTGTTGCTTGTCAGAATTAGGGTTCTAGCCTGGATGTTTAGAGGGGAACTGAAAAATAAAACAAATATACATCATGTGCGCCCTTAGCAGAGGCTCTTCCGGGATATTTAAAGGAGGTCTCCCAATGTTTTTAAAGCCTTCTTTTGCTCTCTCTGGGTCTCTCTTTTAAGATTAGGAGCATCAGTAACCGAAGGTCATGTCTTCTCTCTTTTCCTGAAGACCCTTGGCACTGTTTGGCGAAGGGGGCACATGATATTATAGAAGGCCCCAGTAATGAGGGAAGGGGAGGCCAAGGCTTAAGAAGCCTGTGAAGAGGAGGTTAACTTCCAAAGCATTCGATGGTAAGGGACAGCCCCTGATCAAAAAAAGATGCAGTCTGCCAGTTCACCGGTGACAGGGGAGGGAGTCAGCATTTTTGCGTCTGTGTAATTTTCCAACATTTTATCACAAAATTTCAAAAAGCAAAAATAGAGAGACCTGGCCAGAATGCTGTCATCTCTCAGCAATCAGTTACACCATTCGACTGGCATACAGGCCAGTAACATCTTTTCAGCATGCCAGCAGTAAAGCACAATCACCACACAGACCCGATCATGGCTGCTGCTATTTAACTAAAAACATTTACATGTCTACCACACTCGCTCTTTACCACGCCTTACACACACCTAGAAACACCCTGCATAGTGGATCAAATGTAGATATCATTAACAAGAGACGGGAATGTATCTTGGAAAATAATCAAAGCCCCTTAGGGCTTAATTCTGAGAGGTACTCAGTATCTGCAGCTCCCACTGAAGTAAAGGGAATTGCAGGTGCTCAGGATCAAGCCCTTAGAGAATTAAATATATTTTTAAAGAAACAGAACGATAGCTGGGCAATAGTGCACAAGCACATTTTTGACATTGCATGAGCACTCACACAAACCAAATTCAAAGTCACTAGGGGAATTCAAAAGTAGGTTTTAATGAAGGGGGAGCCAAACAGAACCTGCAATCACCCAGCTAAGATTCAGATGAGGCAGCTACCTGTGTGTCCGTGTTGTTTACTGACTCCAAAAACCTCCCAAGGTTTTTCTGCCCATGAGAACTCATAGGAGAGAGGTCTAGTGGCCTCGGAATCCAGAGTCCTAAGCTTGAATCCTGACTCAGTCACTCTCTGACCTCCCATTTTCCCAATCTATGAAACATTATTAATAATATTTACCTAGCCAGCCTCATAACATTGTCGTGAGTATTCATTTTAGTTTACATTGGCCAAGGTGAAAAGTCCTGGAGAAGGGCTAAATATGACCGTCACTGTCATTAGAAACTGACTGTTACTAGAATACCAGAGAGACAAGGTGGACAAAGTAACATCTTTTATTGGACCAACCTCTGTTGATGAGAGAGACAAGCTTTCAGGCTTACATAGAGCTCTCTCTCAGGTCACAACAACATCATGACCAGACTAATCAGTTAAGAAACTCTGGGCCAGACTGCAGCCCCACCTGACACAGCTGCATGGGGCCATAAAGGAAAGTAAGCACACCGCACACCACTGAGGGGTCCCCCTACATGTGAGCACAGGCAGGAGGCTGACAGCAAAGGCTCCATGCCACACCCCACCCCTGCAGAGGGGAGAGCAGCTGGAACTTCGCAGCCACAACACACCAGCCAGCATGGTTGAACTTGTGGGGAAAGGGATACTTGCATACTCTCCCCCCAGGACCAAAGGGGGAATCAGGAAAGGAAATAATTGAGATTTATTGAAAATTCTTCCCCTGACTTGTTCCAGAGAGAGTGAATCTCTCCACCACCTGCTCAGTCTAGCCCAGGGATCCCACCTGAAGACATGCCAAATAAAGTTAAGATCTTCACTTGGCATAGCAAGGCTCAGATGAGCCATAGTTTTGGTTCCCCTTTGCCCCCAAAAAGAGTCCAAACGTAACCAGTTTAAACACTTTCCAAGCACTTAAGAGCAAGAATGCCAAAACAGTTCCACAGTGGTACACTCCCATCTGCCCGCCTTGTTCGGCACCCGTTGCACCAGCCAAAACGCTGCTCAGGGCGGGGCTTAGGAAGGAGAGAGAGCAATCATTAAAGTATGACCAACACCCAAAAGGAATTCATATTTCTCCTGAGCTGGCAGATTTCAAAAAGTTTCTTTTTGGAAATGACCGGGAGATCTGAATTTGATCTGTGGCACCATTTCTGCTGTCAGATTTGTTAATCGGAGCTTGTCATCAGCTTCCTTCATGCCTGATCTTCAGGGAATTTCAGAAGCTAATAGCTCCACCCTCCCTACATTATACTTACAGAGTTGGTCTTCTCTTCAGAGAGTCACATCTTTATGGAAACAAACACTCAGCCCCCAACACAGGCCTAACTATGGTATTAACAAAGACGATGCAAAGTCAGCAATTGACATGTAATGAAAACACTGGCTATTAATGCCCTGCAAAACCACCTGGACACCCAAAAAATCCAGCATGCTGATTAAGTCTATCTTAACGAAACCTTGTTGCACATAATGGCTCCCTAGGAGACCAACTAGGACACCTTAATAACCTTTTTATGTGACCAAATTGACTGCAAATAGGATTCTTGTGTATGCGAGTCTGTGGGCAAAACGGCTTGTGTGTGCACGCACGTCTAGGTGTTCGTGCTTTATAGAAAAGACGGAGGAAAACAGAGTCTACAGGGTATCTAGGTAGAAGATGACAGGGAATCATGTCAAAAATGTAAGGCAAACATTTATACACTGAGAACAATTAACTAAAAAAATAAATAAATAGATAAAGCCCCAAGAACTATCTATTATAGTGACAGCGCTGAATGAAAGTGAAGGCAGAAGAAAAAACAGCCAGCCTCTCTTTTGTATTAAAGCACAATAGGCTTGTCAGTTTGGTGGCCTTCACAAACCATAACCCACCATCTGGCACAGGGCTGAACTGCTAAACCGAGGCCCCAGCCATCCAGCTGACTCAGAGAACCGCTGGGGAAATCAAGCTAAGACAAGCTGGCCACATTAAACCATATAAATTAATGCAGATACGTGGCTGCTTGGGAGAAATTTTGCTGGCGTACGGCTTGACCAGTGGGTCTGACCAATAGGCAGAAGACGAGAGAGGAGATCTGCAGAACAGCATTAGCTGCATTTCAGCCTAGAGTCATAGCTGGGCAATCTATTAAAAGGCAAGAGAAAGTCTCCGTTGCATATTTGCACAACGTATTGTACACCACGGGCTCTGGAAATGCACTGCCTTTCAACAAATGGTCAGTGTTACGCTGAAAGGCATACGATACTGTCTGCTTCAAGATGCCCACATGCAAATTCTGTCGCCGCAGCAGGGACAACCCAGATTAATACCGCTCTGCTCAGACACTGTGCCTGGAAGCCAGATCCATTAAATAATGCTTCTCGGATGCTGAACTACAACGGCTCTGCTAGGAAGTGACTATATATAGGGCACAGATTCCAATATTCGCACCTCGGGCACAGATTCTGTAGCCCTTACTCTGCAAGGATTCCCACTGATTTCAATGGGCTGAACTATGCCCCCCCTTCCCCACCCTAAGAACTCATGGGAGCAATCCCACTGATTTCCTCATGCGGTAACATACTACTCACTGTGAACAGAGGTGACGGCATCTGGCCCTTAACAAACAAGAAGTCATATCAAGAGGTGTTGGGGTAACACTTGATCCTGCCTAGTGTCAGCACCTCCCAGAAGGTGCTGGGCACCCCTCCACTCTCATGGAAGATATTGGGCCTGATTCTGAACTCACCACTCCAGCCAATGGCGTTGGGCTGGTACAAGTGATGTGAGAAGTGAATCAGGCCCAGCGGGAGTGAGGCAGCTCAGTGCCGCGCTGGAGCCGACGGTTAAGGGCCTTGGAACTGAGCGTTAGTGGCTTAGGGTTAGGCCCTCTGTAAAACAGAGGATCCTGCCTGGCCAGTGGGACAAGACCCAGAAGCGCAGGCAGCTGGTGGGGGGGAGAAGGGAGAGGTGCTGGAGAGAAGACGTGGCCAGGGAAGGGAGTCCTGCAGCTGAAGGCGACATTCACTTGGGACCCCCTCTAATCCGTCAGTCTCTCTGGCCAGGAGTTACAGAATAAGGCTGCTTCGGTTTGGGTTTCAATTCATGAGAGACATTCATGGCTTATGGCTATTCTGTCTAAGGGGGAAACTCTGCCCGGACTCTCCTGTGACATAGGA
Organism: Chelonoidis abingdonii; assembly: GCF_003597395.2. NCBI lineage: Eukaryota > Metazoa > Chordata > Testudines > Testudinidae > Chelonoidis > Chelonoidis abingdonii. The sequence goes on from NC_133777.1 coordinate 79,694,087, forward strand.
GGAAGGAGAGAGGCTCCGTAGGGCTGGGGGCAACCTGCTAACCATGCCCACTTGCTGCAGTGCAACCTCCACTCCAGTGCCTGCTGCCAGATGGGCGGGTGTGAGAGAGAGGAAGAGCATGCAGCAGTATTAACTCCTATCCTTTGGAGGCAAGGGGAGCAGGCCCTGCTGCAGCCAGGAGAAGCCCATTCAGCACAACTCCGAGCTATCCAGGAAAGTATCAGTGGGCTCCAGAGCCAATGCAGAGACCCATGGCCTCTCTGCAGACGGCACTGTGCCTCAAAGTAATCCCCAGAGATCTTGGAGATCTATGTATTTTGAAGGGATGCTGGCAGTTTCTTCTAGTTGGGGGTCAGACCTCACCCCGAGGGAGAAATTCAGCTCTGCATGAGTGATGTCTCAGAGTTTGCCTCTCCACCGGAGGGTGCAGTGTGAGCCATCATTAGGGTCGGATTTTTATGCCCTAACAGCTTCAGAAAGCTGTAAGAAACCCACGTACATGCCGCGCTAACGGAAAAGATCAGAGGCAGCAGGGTTAATCCAGAGAGGCAGGCCAAGAGGTGCTCAGGAGAAGGATCAAAGGAGCTTCACAACTACAAAAAACAGGGAGTGCTGGCCATATGGTTTTCACCTGCTGCCAGTTAATTAAAGGACATGCCACGCATGGAGAAAAGTTAGCCCCACACTACCTGCATTCAGAAGTCTCCCTTCAGCCATCTCTATACACATTCTGGCTGCCTTTACTCCTGCTCCACTCCCAAAGCAGCAGGCCCCCTATCTAGCTAGCTTATGTTTCTCATGCCTGCCTGTCATTGTTACAACTAAGCATGGATTTATCACAAATGCAGACGGATAACCACATGGATAACCATTGGTAAGAGCCATGAACCAGCATAATCACCTTGTTAGAGAAATCCAGGGGATGCTGGCAAACAGATGACAACCCTTGGGCTGTGCAAACATCTTTTTTTAACGTAGGAGGCATTTCAGCAAGCTCTCTGCTGGCTCGCTCTGTCCGTCTTCACACTGAACAGTGACACGCTCAGCGACACAGTCTGGATTGATGCGGGTCGCCATTCCCTCACTAACAGAATCAGCTACGTAAGGAATGGAATGATCTGTGTTTGATTGCTAAGCTCGTGCTTGCAGCACTCTGTTGATAAGCCCATGGGTGAAATTCTCATCTCAGTGACACAATGACAACTCCAGACCAGTGACTTCAATGCGGTTACTCCAAATCTACACCTTCAGGGCCAGATGACCCACTCCCATGGAGCAGCTTCCACATTGTTTCATGGGAAGTGAAGTTTGCTTCATCTCCTCCTCCCCCAGCCCATGGAACAGGCCATAGGACATGCCCCCAAACCTGTGGATCTGCAAAGAGAAGCCAGGGCCATCTGCACAGAAGCCCTCTGCCTTCACACTGTAGCCATTGGCTTCCTGGCAATGCTGCTACCAGGGACGCCCTGGCTGAAGCTGCTCCAGAAGTCCAGATTTGGGCTGCATGAGAAAGAAATACAGTCTTAGGCTGTGTTATCTTTCCCAGGGATTCCACCCAGGGTCATTGTGGAACATGCACCCCACTCCAGCCCCACCTGCTGCCTGTCTACTTCTTCCTCCCTCCCCACCGCCCATCCACTCTCTCCCTCTGCATGAACCCCAGACCTACAGATGGGCCTCCCTGGTTTCCGGAGGGATCCCTCTGTGCATGTATTAGGGGGAACCCAACACCAATATAGGCCGTAGTGAGCTACACTGACTTTCAACATCTTTAATCCAGACTGACACTCAGACCAGATTCTGGCCCTGATTTGAAATGTTAAGCTATTATAAAATCACATAGTGCATTCCTGAAAAGTATCGTACAGGCTCTACTTTCCAGAGTGGAAAAATACCAGAAGCAAATACTATGAGGCAATCACAAAATTAATGCCACAAATGAAATGTTTCATTTCAAAATGCATGTGCATGACTCCCACTGCACAGAGATCCACAAGCCAAGGGGGTTGGCGCTATTATATCACACATCCGAGATCACGTTGCTGTCAGCAGTGGAAGAGGGCGAAATGCCCATGGTGTACACTCTTGGGAGTGTAATATCATACGCAAACTAGAGGCTACACTCAGGCCTACACTCAGTGAGAGTGGTGTAACCCCTTTGAATAGGGCTTCCAAAATTCTAACAGATGATGAGCAGTCTTTGAAAGGATGCCCATATAGATGCTAAAAACTGCCCCTGAACGGAAAAAAGGGTTGTTGTTCCTAGAGGATTAGTTTGGCTACAGATTCAGGCTAGTTGAAATAATCTCTTGATACACGTAAAACACTGCAGGGATAGAAGCTAAGCAGAAATTTATATTAAACGAGCATCTTCAGATGACAATATCAGTCATCTGAAAGGCATCACCGTTCATTCATGCTCAATAAAACACGAGATGGTTACAGATAGGGCTGACGGAAAACTTAACAGAGAAATGGAATCAAGCCCAAAGCTGCCAGGAAGAAAACAGCATAAGGAAAAAAAATGGTGGAAAACGAGTTGATTTAACATTCTAGTGTGGGAGAAAAATCAAACGTCTTTAATGTCTGATAAAACTTCACTGCCGGCTGTAGCTGCCAGATGGAATCAAAGTAGCACTAATAGCATACATGTCCTACCTGAGCAAACACTTTAAAAGGAAATATCTTCACTGTGGACTCAATATTTTTTAAGGGATTGTTATAGGTCATTCACAGACACAGTTTCAACCCAGTAATTCCGAGAGACGGACAGTTTGCTGTATACCTGGCAGGCAGGTCGCACGGTGCATTAATACTTATCCAACTAAGAAAGGTTTATGTTTTAATAATTAAATTCTCTATAATCTGATCCTTGATGCAAGGAACTGCTAGAGGAGGTAGTGACTGGAGAGCTCACAGGATAGATAACAGAAACAGAGGGAGAGATTCTCTGGCCCACTCCAGCCCCTTTGTGTTGCTCTGGCAGTACAAAAAGGCTGGAGATGGGTCAAATCTCCTTACCCAGATTCCCTAGCAGGCGTACAGCCAGCTTCTGGGCCACACCTACAGCAACGTCTGGTGCGGGGAGCATGCTGGGAAACTGGCATAGCCAAAGTGCACTGTGCTCCTACAACTCCCAGCTTTCAGACGGAACCTCGGGTGGCCGCTGCCGTCCGGACAAGTTTAGAACAGCTCATAAGAGCATAAGAACGGCCGTACCGGGTCAGACCAAAGGTCCATTGAGCCCAGTATCCTGTCTACCGACAGTGGCTAATGTCAGTGCCCCAGAGGGAGTGAACCAAACAGGCAATGATCAAGTGATCTCTCTCCTGCCATCCATCTTCACCCTCTGACAAACAGAGGCCAGGGTCCACTGATAGTCCTGGAGAGTCTCCCTTTAATCCTTAGTTAGACCCATAGGCTCCAATCAAACGGGTGGGTACTGCTGACTCTGCTCCAGGGAGAGGCACAATGGGTCAGCTTCAAATGCACTCCTGCTTTATGGCTCAGTACAATAAAGAGGCATACCATTATCTACCCTTTCTGCTTTTAGTTCACAAGGAACAATAGGACTACAAACATTTTTCCGTTTCACTAATAAAACTTTTATAGCTCCTTCCTAGACGATCCCTGAGCTGTAGTACTTAGCCTAACAAGAAACCTGGGATAAACAGGAAGAAAATGAATCCGTGTGTGTCCACAGGCAGGGTAGATCAGGCAGCACTATCCTGAAACATCTGAGTCATGCTCAGCTGCAGCTTGGAAACATACTTTGCAACAGCTTGCTTTTTTACTCTCTCATTTAGTCCAATGCACAGAGATTGTTACCGCCAATCAAATGCATACAAAAGGTTTTATCTGACACGGGGTTAGTAAAAAGTGTCATTGTCAAGCTCCAAAAGGCATTTTGTCCCTTATATTTTTAAATCGTGTTCTAAAATGTTTTTTATGTGATCACTGCTTTGCTCTCTTGCTTCTGTTTTCAAACAATTTGCAATACATGAGAGCATGGGGTCCTGTGCCCCATCCTGCAGTCTCTGGGACTAATTTCAATCCATGGGAGAGCTGTCTGCCTAAATTCTAAAGCCCAAGCCTGTGGGTACTAAATAGTCTAGCTTGGGGGTGGGCTAGCCTTTTGGCCCGAGGGCCACATCTGGGTGGGGAAATTGTATGCAGGGCCATGAATGTATGTGGTGCGGGAGGAAGTGTGGGATATGGGAGGGGGGGTCAGGGCAGGGAGCTGGGGTGCAAGAGGAGTGTGGGGTGTGGCAGGGGGCTCAGGGCAGGGAGATGGGGGCTCAGGGCAGGGTGGGTTCAGGGTGCAGGCTCCAGCCTGGTGCCACTTACCTCAAGCAGCTCCAGGGTGGCAGCGGTGCACAGTGGAGCTAAAGGAGGCTTCCTACCTGCCCTGGCCCCACGCCGCTCCCAGAAGTGGCCAGCATGTCCAGCAGTGGCTTCCCTGGGGGTAGGGTGGGGCAGGCGGGTCCGTCGTGCGCTGCCCTCACCTGCAGGTACCACCCCCGAAGCTTCCATTGAGGGTTCGCCATTCCCAGCCAATGAGAGCTGCAGAGGGTGGTGCCTGCTGGTGAGGGCAGTGCATGGAGCCCTCTGCCTCGCCCTCCCCCAAGGGCCGCAGGCACGTGGTGCCGGCTGCTTCCAGGAGCAGCACGGGGCCAGGGCAGGCAGAGAGCCTGCCTTAGCCCCACTGCGCCACAGGGCTGGCAATCCCGCGGGTTGGATTGAAAGCCCTGACAGGCCGGATCCGGAACCAGGTAGTGCTGCCTGATCTACCCTGCCTGTGGACACACACGGATCTAGCTATACCACCTTCTGTAAAGACACTGCACTCCCAGAAGTTATACACTGTTAGCACAGAGAGTATGACTAGGTCTGCAATTAAAAGTTTTACTGACATAGCTAGGTCAGTTAGCAGAGTGATTTTTCATGATATATCTATGTCAGCAAAATCCCAGTATAGTGGCATAAAAATGCTTCTCCTAGTGTAGGCTATTTCGCTTGCTGAACCAAAATAAGCTATGCCAGCAAAAGCACTTTTCTGCCGGTATAACTGCTCTCCACTAGGAGGGATTTGCTAGCATAGCCATACCAGCAAAATTTGCAAGCGTAGACAAACACTTATATGCCAGTGCTTAAACAGCAAGGTGATGTTGGCTTTAGAAATACTGATTAGTTAGACCAGAGGTAATGAACCCAAATTGGGGTTTTCAGTGCAACGTATAAGCCAGACAGGCAATGCAAATTTGGTCCCAAACCATATTTCTGGAAAGCCAAGGGAAGAACAAAACTGTTTGCAGTTGTGTTCATACACTGCCTCCTTTCTAAAACACCCAGCAGTATTCTACACAACTGCCTAAAACTCTATGGGCCTCGTTGTCCTCTTACATACATCCGTGCAAACTGGGAGTAACTCAGTAGAGTTACACTCGTGTGCCATAAACGAGCCAGATCAGTGGCTTATAAAAGTGTCACTACAATGCTGGCATCACGTCGCTTTTAAGGGATACCAACAGAGAAAGAACAGGGTACGACAACATCTAAGACAGCTGATTCCCAGGGAAGCAGCATTAAGGGGAACAAAGATACAGATGCTTTGGGGAAACAGGCAAGAGAGAATGAAGAGCCAAATGAATATTGCCAGGACACCAGTGGAGAAGCCGAACCAACCAACCAAACTAGGAGGAAGAAAGCAAGCAGAAAGGAGGGTAAGAAACGGGTTGCAACGCTAGTCCATTCAAAAACAACCTCCTCCCCCACACCAAATCACATCAATCAAAGCAGGGGAAAAGAGTTTCATGCCACAGCAAAGCAAGGCAGAGTTAAGCGCATGTTCAATCATAAATTCCAGGAAGGCAAGGGCTTTCCTTTCTTTCAGCAGGATGCTTTTTATGTCAGGAATGGTTTTAATTAGCGCGGCTGCAGTTTGTAAGCAGTTCTGTCGAGATGAGAAAACTGGCCATTTAACAGTCGCCAAAAAAAAAAAGTCCAAGGCACCACCAGTGCTTGGCTTGAGTGCTAGGGACAGGCCTGGAGTGCCAAAACACCACTGGACTGCTAGAGCTGGACTGGAACGTTAATGCCTGGGCCTGTTTCAGTTCAGATTGCATCTTTCAAACCAGCCGGTGAACCTAACAACAGGGGTTAGATTATCCCCAATAGGGCTGCCATCTTAGCCAGTCCTGGGAGAACCAGACCCTACCTGAGGCCAGAGTAAGGGATAGGAGTAGGGAGACGGAGTGTGCAGGAGGCGTCCATGTGCATCAAAGATCCCCAGCTACAGTAATGGCCCCTCAGACATTTTGCCAGCTGGCTCAAATTAGAACAGCCTCCAGCTGCAGCCCTTTAGCCGGCCCAGCCCAGTTCCTCCACCTTCAATCATTGCCAACATTGCTTAAAATTAATGAAAAGTGTCATAGGGCAGCCCACCCACAGCACCCTCTAAGGCAGGAAGGCCTGCCTCAGTTTCCTCTTTCTTCCAACTGTACGAATGAACAGTGTCTCTCTCTTAGCAGCAAATTCAGATGCTTTTATTAATGCAAAGTGCCACAGTCCATGGATCCCTCGCAGGAAAACAACTCTCAAATCCCCAAAGCAAAACAAGGCAGACGAGAGTTACTTACCATTCTGTCCCGGTTCCTTTAGCCCCTGTTCCAGGGCCCCACTCTCCAGCCTCCCTGAGGCATTTTACTCTCCCAGGCCTCCTCACCAGTCAGTCCCACCCCCGCTCAGGGGAACGTCCCTCCAGGATCAATCCCTTGTTCCTGGTCTCCTCCCACAGCCCTCCATGCAGGTCTTCTGTCAGAGGCCGCTGCGTTATGCTTCCCAGGCGTCCCAAGCTGTGAAACCTACCCCTACTCCTGGAGAACGTAAGAACGGCCATACTGCGTCAGACCAGTGGTCCATCTAGTCCAGTACCCTGTCTTCTGACAACGGCTAGTGCCAGATGCTTGAGCAGGAGTGAACAGAACAGGGCAATTATTGAGTGATCCATTCCATTATCCAGTCCCAGCTTCTGGCAGTCAGAGGTTTAGGGACACCCAGAGCACCAGGCTGCATCTCTGACCATCTTAGCTAACATCCTCCACCCTTCGGAATCAACCGCTTGCTTCTGGGCCACTGACCACGCTGGTTCTTCCCCTCATTCCTAGAGCTCCTGCACAAGTCTTCCTGCAGTTGGCCATGGCTCGAGCCAGCCTTTCAATGGTCAGGCCTCATCAGCAGCAGCTCAGAGCTTCTGTTTCCTGCAGCTCTTTCGCTTGGGCAACTCTGCTGCTCCTTCTGTCTCACCTCCATTCCCAGGCAGCTCTCACCTGCCCCTTCCCATCTTCCTGCAGGGACCTCCCCCATCTAGGGCCCATGTGCCCTCTTTTAAGTCTAATTGGGGGGTCAACTGACCAATCATTGGTAGCCTGGGTCTTTGTCCTCTTAAAGTTCCAGTGTCACCCTGGCATTAGATTAATACAATTAACAGGCCTCATCGTCCAATTCTAAGAAGTGCATAGTCGAATGCTTAATTTACACACTCAGTTGCCACGATCTGCGTATGCAAACAACCAATTACGTGCTTCAATGTGTGCACTCGATTTGTCGGCAGACCTAAAGACCCAATTTGCATGCAACAGCGCTGTAAATGCCGGTGCAAATTAAGCAAGCGATTGTAAACACATTTTTCAGCTAGCCTTGACCACTCATCCCCCTGAGATCTTGGTGTGGCACTTGGCTCACACAGGCCTTGTTGGGATCATTTCTTCTGGAGATGCCACTGCTCTTCCTGGCTTCTCTTCCGCTTTCTATCAGCCCAACAAAAATAAGTCCTGCAGTTTGGTCATTAAAACAGAGTCTTGTTTAGAAATGCACACTCACTCTTCCTTTAAAATAATTTTTTTTAAAAAAAACCTGACCTCAATAAAATATAAAACAATTAACTTACTAATTAGTCAGCAGATAACCCTTTCACACAAGTAGATATGAAGTTGTTAGGAAATCTATTAGCATTTCCACTGTAATTTCATGCTTTGCCGATGATGAATAAAAACAAAGCTGAATGGGACCCATTCACATCCAGATCACAGAGCCCATTAGCTTCGAGATAACTAGTGAGAATCTTCATCAAAGGAACCCAGAGCTGGAATCAGAACCATTCACTGGCTGGTGCCATTTACGCCTCAGCAGTAAAATAAAGGGACAGAGACCAATACACAGAGCAAGAGGAGGAGCAGCGAGTGAATGGCTGTTGGGGTAGCCAGAAGCTATGGGAGTTCTTTGATCTTTTAAATGGGTCCAGCGTTTCCCTGCAAATCACACTTATAGGTCAGATTCAACGCTGGCTGAACATGGAGCTGGACACGTTTAACCAGGATTAGATTTGTCCTTCTGTTTATCTTGATCACTTTAAATGTACCTACTCAGCTCCTCTAGAAGTGTGTACAGTAAAAACTAGTTACATACCTTGCAAAATAAACAAATACATGGTTATGAACTCTTCCATCCCCTAACTTACTGGTACGAGCTATAAACAGGACCATCAACAACCACAAACCTAAATCCACATACATCCCCTTCCCAAACGCCAAGGGAAACAGATAGCCCTCACAGCAAAGATCCAGTGACTTGGGTTATGTCAGATCAAGAGAGAGGCAAGTTCCTGAGATGATTGGCCATGTCCTGCTACCAGTCCTTCCCATTTAAACCTGGCAACTGTTTGCTTGAGGGCCTCAGCTGATCACAGCTGTGGTGACAGGAAAGCTGGGGATCTCTCCGCTAACCAGTGCTTACTGTATGGTAGGCATTTTCCAGATGGACAAGAAGGTGCAGGCTCTGCCCCACTGTTCCAGGATACTCTTTCTAAGGACACGCAGTGCTTAGAAGGATGGATGTAAATAATACAATAGAGCAGAGGAGGTGCAACTTAGCAATTAAGTGATAGATACAAGAAATTCGTAATGTTATGGCCTGTTTTCTCGATATGTAGGATCAACAGCAGAACACGGGAAACTAGGATCCAAAATTGTATAGTGATGTAAATTGTGGAAGGTCTGACCTAAGTGACATTTTAACTGTGCATATTAAGAATTCAGTACATACACTCAGTTCACTTAAGAACATAAGAACGGCCACAGGCCCATCGAGCCCAGTATCATGTCTTCCGACAGTGGCCAGTGCCAGTTGCCCCAGAAGGAATGAACAGAACTGGGAATCATCAAGTGATCCATCCCCTGTCACTCATTCCCAACTTCTGGCAAACAGAGACTAGGGACACCATCCTCACTCATCTTGGCTAATAGCCATTGATGGACTTATCCTCCATGAACTTATCTAGTTTTTTTTTAAACCCTGTTATAACCTTGGCCTTCACAAAATCCTCTGGCAAGGAGTTCCACAGGTTGACTGTGCATTGTCTGAAGAAATACTTCCTTTTATTTGTTTTAAACCTGCTGGCTATTCATTTCATTTGGTGATCCCTAGTTTTTGTGTTATGAGGACTAAGCAACACTTCCTTGTTTACTTTCTCCAGTCATGATTTTATAGACCTCCATCATATCCCCCCTTAGTCATCTCTTTTTCAAGCTGAAAAGTCTGAAACTTATTAATCTCTCCTCATAGGGAAGCTGTTCCATATCCTAATCATTTTTATTGCCCTTTTCCAAACCATCTCCAAAGTCCAATATAACTTTTTTGAGATGGGGCGACCACATCTGCACACAGTATTCAAGATGTGGGCATAGCATGGATTTATATAGAGGCAATACAATATTTTCTGTCATATTATCTCTCTCTTTCTTAATGATTCCCAACCTTTGTTAGCGTTTCTGACTGCTGCTGTACATTGAGTAGATGTTTTCAGAGAACTACCACAATGACTCTAAAGTCTCTTTCTCGAGTGGTAGCAGCTAATTTAGACACCATCATTTTGATTTAGACCCCATCATTTTGTATGTACACTTGGGATTATGTTTTCTAATGTGCATCACTTTGCATTTATCAACATTGAATTTCATCTGCCATTTTGTTGCCCTGTCACCCAGTTTTGTGAGATCACTTGGTTTGCGTTTAGATTTTTTTTTTGTCAGAGATGGGCCCAAGCTGTCCCATTCACATCTGTATCCAAACTTCTGGGATACTCAGATCCTAGCTTTGGCTCCATCCGCTATAGCGAAAGGGGTGAGCTGGGAAGTTTGGACCTGTGGCATATTCTGCTATGTAAGTAAAAAGGCTTGGCCCTCCAGAGCAGTCGATCTGGCATTTTTCACCAGCACTAAATTCATTCAGGAACTAGATTTCTCAGGCTCTGGCTACACTAGAGAGCTTACAGCAGTGCAGCCGTACCGATGTAGCTGCACCGCTGGAGCACTACTAATGCAGACACTCTAAGCCGATGGGAGAGAGCTCTCCCATCAGCTTAATTAATCCACCCCCAATGAGTGGCGGTAGCTGTGACGGCAGGAGAAGCTTGCCCAACAACAGCCCTGTCCACATTGGCACTTAGGTCGATGTAACTTATGTTGCTCAGGGGGTGGCTTATTCACACCTATGAGCGATGTAAGTTATGCCAACATAAACTGTGGTGTATCCGAAGCCTCAGTTTGGGATCTGGGGTTCCTGGAGGCTCTTTCAAGCATCTTGCCGTGCAATAAATCCAGTCAAAAGGATAGGCTGATGTACCCAATGCTTTGCAATGTGCGGGGCTCCACTTACACCGCACATGGACATCGAATGCATACACCACTTCCTTTTATCTTAATATGTGCCAGCTTTAGAAAGAATTTGCATGTTAGAACAATTAGATGTGAAACATTACATCCCTTATCTCGCATCTATTATATAATTGGATTTGCAGCTTACATAGATAATGAAAGCCAGAACTTCCAGCAGCAGATATAAATCATAGGCTGCAATTTCAGCTTTAATGTTAGGGCACCATTTTTAAGAGGTCTCAGTAAATACATTCCTTATATTAAGAAATCGAATCATGTTATTAGAGCCTCAATTTATCTAGTAAAATCTTTAAAAAGCTCATAAATTCGTTACTTTATTAGTCCAGACTTATTATATACATTTGGGGTAATGCTCAGAGGTATTGTTAAGCTACTTGCAGGCAAAGGGTTACAGATCTTTATGCATTTTCCTTTCGGTAGTGACTGATGTCCCAGAAGCTGCAGGCATGGTGCGGGCTGGCACTTGGACACCCACAACCCTGAATGAATCCAAAAGAAAAAGACAACTTATTGGCTGGTTACATGGGTCCTCTACCATCGTTTGCATGTCTGCAGGCACTCCCCGTGGCTTTTCCTGAGGATGGTTCTTCCCCCCTTACTGCAGACCTCCTGTGAGGATACAGCACTGCCTCTGTACTAGCTGACTGGCCCCATAGTCTTTGATCATGCACAACCTCCCTTTGAGCCATAGGAATAATTTCTGGCCATGTACCAACCCATGGGCATGACAGCTGGCCAAAGAAGTCTCTGCAGCAGGATTTCTTCCCCATTTCTCCCACAGCTGATGCTCTAGTCTACAGCCACTACCTGGAACTCCTTACCTGAGGAGGTTGTGAAGGCTGGGACTATAACAATGTTAAAAAGGGAACTGGATAAATTCATGGTGGCTGAGTCCATAAATGGCTATTAGCCAGGATGGGTAAGGAATGGTGTCCCTAGCTTCTGTCCATCAGAGGATGGAGATGGATGGCAGGAGAGAGATCACTTGATCGTTGCCTGTTAGCTTCACTCCCTCTGGGGCACCTGGCATTGGCCACTGTCTAGCCCACTAGACTCTGGGCTAGATGGACCTCTGGTCTGACCCGGTACAGCCGTTCTTATGTTCTTATGTTCTTACCAAAGCCCACTGGCTGCAGTAGCAGCACGGCCCCGTCCACCCAGTTCTAATATTCACAGGCCACTGGCAATGCCTTTGCCTTTCCCCTGTCCAGCCCTCACCTGGCTCCCAGCCTCTCCCTTCCGCACCAATGAAGAGAGCTGCAGCACCACACTGCCCTGTGGCGTCTTCCCACACGGCCTCTTGGTGGTGTCCTTTACCCTCCTGATCACGCCCCACCATTGCATTCACTCCTGTGCAGCTGTGCTGGAAAAGGCAGGATTTCACTCCAGGGTAGGGTTGCCAGTTTTGGTTGGACGTATTCCTGGAGGTATTATCACATGACATAAGCTTTAATTAAAGATTCGTCTTTACTTCCTGGAAATTCTAGGATCCTCCTGGAGGGCTGGCAACCCGAGAGTTGTTCTGCCTTCCAATGTGGCAGCCATCAGTGAGTGACCCCATATGAGCTTCAGGTTAAGTCACACATTGGTACTTATGGCCAGATTCTGTGAGATCCTCACTCCTACAAGCAGTCCTCTGACCAAGGCCTACTCATGTTGGGATTTCTAGGCTCATGACTCTGTGCTTTCATTCTCTTGTTGCCCTGCAATGCATTGTACACAAGCAGGCACTTGCAGAGTCAGCTCTCTGAAGCAGGGCCTCTCATTTATTTGAGTTATTGTTCGCCGTCCAATACATGTGTGGCACTTGCCCCGCATGCAAATGATGAAATTCTGAGGAAAGCAGATACATAGTTTAACACATAACTGAACAAGTGATTATGGTCAGAAAAGTGTCTGTGTAATAATGGCATTGTCTTATCCCCAGGATCTACCATGGGTGTATTCAGAGTCAGACCTCCTTACCTGTATGAACCAAAACAAGTTCCTGCTCCTTTTTGCTGCCATTCACAATGCAGAGCTGAAACAGCTGTGGGAGAGTAAGCTAGATTCTAGTCTGCCTTATGCATCAACAGAATGACTAAGTGTCTGCTGCAGAATCCATGAGTTGTTGATGAAGGTTCAGAAATCATGAGGTTGCATGAAAATGATGTAATGTCCTAATTTCCATATTTAATGAATATCTATTATCTTATCTACATAAACAAACATCCTAATTACCAGAGCCTGGTGAGGCTGTAACATGGAACAAGCTTTAGAAATATCGGAATCACTCTGCTCCTGGCTGGCTCCAGCATTTTACCTGGGCTGGTGTCCAGATATCTCTGGTGGCTCCTTGAGGCTCTGTCCTGGTTGTCCTGGGAGATCTGGCTGCTTCCTGCAATCAGGTAAAGGATGCTCTGGCAGCCCCAGCTGGGTTCCTAGCTCCGACTACTCCTTTCCCTTGCTCCCTGGCTGGGTGGCTCTGGCCCTGATTCTCCTGCTGCTCCCAAGCCCTGGTGGCCAGGGTTTGAGGGGTAGAGCAGTGTTGATGTCTATAGCTGGAATCCTCCATCACTTGACCCTAGAAACCCCATGGAAAACAGCCTAGAAGGTCTCCTCAGCTGTCCCAACCAGGGGCTTCAGGATCTTAGGCAGGAGCAGCTCTGAGAGCAGCTAACACAGAAGCCTCCTGGCTAGGGTTGCCAACCAGGAATACATCCAACCAACACTGGCAACCCTACTCCTGGCTGGGCCAGGACCAACTCTGAACTGGGAGACAAAACTGTTGCGAACTCTATAGTCTCTCTATATGGGGTGTTTTCTTAACACCCAGCTGCTAGAACCAAGAGACTGCACAAGCATCTCAGCTTCCCTACGTGTCAAGCCCAGCAGAAGCAAGCTTGGAACCACAGCCCCAGTGTCCCCTAAAGGCTCAGAAACCAGACAGCAAAATCAAGAGAACCCAAAAAACTCATTGTGTTTTTGAAAACCTTGTGGGATTTTCAGCCAGTCTCATGATTTTGGGTCGACCTGACTCACGATTCTTGAAGGGTTGAGGTTGGCCATTCCATAGTGCACGAGTCAGAGCACGCTCAGCTCAGCTCCCAGCTAAGCTCCCAGGGCTGGCAGTCGGCAGACCCGTCTATCACTGCAATGCAGATTTGCTGTGAAGTCACTGAGAGGCTGTCACTCCTGGGAGGGGACCTACACTTTAAATAGCACCACGTTCCTACTGGGCAGTATTCTACCCCCTCACTCCTGCCCATCGTGCTGCTATCAAGTACTAAATGTGAGCGTTGGTATCATTTTTGGACTATGCGTTGCATTTCATTCAGGACAGTTAAACAGGCTGCTGGAAGAAGTGCATCAGCCCATGTAGTTTTCTGTACCATGGCCCGCCACTCTCTTTCTCTCTGCTTTTATTTTGCTTTTTCCTTGAAGCAGCAGCTATGTGCCAAGTGAATAAATCCAGTGGTGTGTATATGTAGAGTCTGTTCTAATTGGGTCACAGCCTTCAATCAATCCCCAACTCCACTTCCATCCTAATGCCTGAAATCCTTCAAAGCCCAACTAATGACAAAACGACATCCTGCTCTCTCCACCCATATTCCCCTGTTGCCAACTAGCAGGGGCCCCCTTGGCCTGACCTTAAGGTGTTGCAGCTTCTCAAATTCAAAGCAGAGCACTCAGAATTTAAGATCCAAACTGTTGCTGTGATGTTTTCTTCAAGAGGAAAATGCAACGTCTTGGAAATGTGATGTGACTCCGAGGCTTCCCGTCAAAAATGGCAGAGTTGTGACCTTCTAAAGAGTGGATTTGTTTAGGTTACCTTGTTCTTAGTAGCCGTACATCTCATTGGGAAGGTGTTCTCTCTTTCACCCTCTCCTCACTGCAGTAGTGAAATGTGATCTGTCACTTTTTTGTGGCCCAAGATTTGCTGATTATGTTTTTTTGGTGCAAGTCACCACTTTTTTTTTCAGTCTGTCCTAGGAGATCAAGGAAAGAGATATTCATGCTCCTGCTTCATGCCAGATACAACCTTAAAAGACAAACTGAAACTGACGGGGGTAGCAGGATATTCTCCAGAAATCCAGTTCTTTCCAGCTGATCAGCCATTAGATCTCTCTGAAGTAGTAGAGTCTAAATACCAGGTTTCATTACTGGTTCAAATGGACAGTGAATTTCTACAATCTGTTTCATCTGATGTGTAGTTCTCTATTTGATACATTTGGCAGGTCAATCTCTTTGTCTCCATTTTTTATACCGGACATTAAAGTCGATGACAAAACTGCCCTTGACTTCATTGGGAGCAGAAGCTGGCTTTTAGAAAGTCAAAATAACAATGCTGTTTGTTCTCTTCATTCATTTACACACAGATCACTCCAGAGAGGAACAACAGAAATGGGAATACAGGCAGCAATAATATCTTGCTAGAAATAAGGTTCTTGCCCTACAAGTTGCTTCTTCCAACTGAAGCCAGTGCATAAGGCATTGAGGCCCAGATCCTCAAAGATATTTATGTACCTAACTCCCATTGACTTCAGTGGGAGTTAGGCACCTCACTGCACCTTTGAGGACCATGGGCCTTAGTGCCTTACAGAATCAAGCCCTGGAACTTACATTTTATGCTGTTCCAGTTTTGGCCAGGAACTTAGATGTGACTTTTTCTAGCTTTTTTTCTTTCTTATACATCCCCTCCCTAAAAATATATAAAACCCCTTAAATCCAACCCTCCCATGAAGTCAGAGTGGCGAGAGAAGGCCTTCATAATCTATCCCACTAACACTTAATATTTGCAATCAGTTACAGTAGGCTCCAATTTATTTAATGCAATGTGTACCGTGAACAAGCAACCTTTTCCTGTTAGAAGCTGTGGATGCAAAACTCCGTCACTGGCTGCCACAACCATCATAAAGACCATTAAGGGAGTTAGTCTGCCTAAATGCACATAATCAGCAAATTTATGGCCTGTTTCTTTCGGTTCAGTATGCAACATGGCAGAGGCAAGGGAAATCTGTGATGCAGAATGCTTAAAGCAAGCATTGGCACACAGCTAGGAAGACTTGAGTAGTTATCAGGAACAGTGTGGTGTACAAAGTGTGATTCACATGTAACAATGGTTCTATCACACACATACAGAAAGCTGCCTGTTTCAATTTAATGGATTCCCCCAAGGGCTTTGGTATGGGTTTTATAGTGCATAACTAATACTGATAAGCAGGCATGATAAGGCAGTGTTATTACCCAACTAATGGGTCACTTCATCCACAAATACTTTCTAATTTAATTGAAAACAGGAACATGAGCAATGAGCAATCAAAACCTCGGGTACCATCAGCACTAGCATCCACTGCTCTCTCTTCAGTGGTTTTTTTAGTCTTCTGCCTTATCTGCAACTGTAAACCATGGCAGATGTCACAAGACAGGGGTCTGTGACTAAAAAACATAATTTAAAAAAAATCAACATTCTAAAGTCTTTGGATTAAATTTAGCCCTGGCGTAAGGGCATGCAACTCCCGTTGACATTGTATGAAGTTGCACTCGCTTACAACAGAGCTGAATTTGCCCCTTTGCCCTCTAGCCTGCCTATATCCTTATATAAGCCTAGTTTGTAGTAAAGGGAGCAATTGGAATAACTTTCGGGTGCTTAACCCTTTGGAGACTGGGCATTAATGTATCTAAGAATCCATTTGGCTGATAGACCCTGGAAACGATCCATGTTCAAAGGGTTAAGCTCGTCAGTGCTCATTCATGCAAAAATCAAATTCCGCATTCTCTGCTGCAATCTTGTTCTGCATATTTCTAGCCTCCCTTAAGGAAATTCATGAGGAAGGCTGCAGCTATCAAGCAAATTGCTTTCACATGAACTTGGGCTCCTCTAACAACAACAACTGGGGTTTCAATGGCATCCACAGAAATATCACGTTTCAGAGGGGTAACCGTGTTAGGCTGTATCAGCAAAAAGAACAGTACTTGTAGCACCTTAGAGACTAACGTATTTATTTGGGCATAAGCTTTTGTGGGCTAAAACCCACTTCATCGGATGCTTGCCGTGGAAAATACAGTAGGAAGATACATAGGGTAAGTCTACACTACGGGATTATTCCAATTTTACATAAACCGGTTTTGTAAAACAGATTGTATAAAGTCGAATGACGCGGCCACACATAAAGCACATAATTCGGTGGTTGTGCGTCCATGGTACCGAGGTAGGCGTCGATTTCTGGAAGCGTTGCACTGTGAGTAGCTATACCGTAGCTATCCCATAGGTCCCCAAGCAGTTGCCTCTGCCCATGGAATTCTGGGTGAGATTCCCAATGCATGATGGTGCAAAAACGCGTCGCGGGTTGAATTCTGGTAAATGTCGTCACTCATTCTTCTAACATGAAAGCAAAGGCAAGAACAATCATTTTGCGCCCTTTTTTCCTGGATTGGCCCTGGCAGATGCCATGCATGGCAACCAAGGACCCATTTTGCCTTTGTTCACTATCACCACAATGGGTAACTGAATGCTGCTGACAGAGGCGGTACTGCAGCGCTACACAGCGCATTCCATTTGCCTTTTGCAAGGTAGCAAGAGACAGTTACCAGTCGTTCTGTACGTCTGCTGTGCATTGTAAATTGCAATGAAAGATATGTTATCAGTCGTTCTGTACCGTCTGCTGCTGTCATGGGTGCTACTGGCTTGACTTCGCTGAGGTCGGCCGGGGGCACAAAGACAAAAATGGGATGACCGCCGGGTCATTTCGCTCATTATGTTGTAATCTAAATATAGAGTCAGTCTGGCCTAGAAATGGGGCAAGTGTACTAGAGAACCAGTGTAATCAGAACCAAGAGAGGCACGCCGCTCCAGTGTCCAGATCCCACAGAAATGAGAGTGCATGCCATTCTAAGGGGTGTCCGTGCAAGCAAACCCCACCTGTGGCTTTCCCTGCTCCCCAACTCTCTGGGCTAATCATTGCAGGGTCCACGGGTGATGAAGTATAAAAATGCAGGAATAAGCAACACTGACTTTTTAGTGAGAAAAAATGAAGGGAGAGCACCTGCCAGCGCTATATAAGTCAGGCAGGACAATGAAACAAGTGGAGGGAGAAAGGAGCGAGCTCCGCGCTGCTATGATAGTCTGGGCAGTACAGAATCTTTTTCTTTAGTCATGGAAAGGAGGGGGCTGATGGAGTTCAGCCACCATTTATTAGTGATGAGACGGTGACCAGCCCTTCTGTACCATCGCCGGGAATAACCGGCGCACTCTCACGTTCGACCCAGGTGCCCCCGCGACCTCACCTGAGGGCCAGCCAGGAGCACTCACGGCTGATGAGAGGACAGTTACCAGTACCTACTGCACTGTAGCGCGGCTGCCACACGCGCGCGCACTGGGAGGAGAGAGTATGCTGCTGTTTCATCATTGCCCAGTACCCCAATGTCTACACAGGCAGCAGGCAGTAACATACAGTGGACACTGAAAAAAAAAGTCAACAAAGGCATTTTTCCCCTTTCTTTACGGGGGGAGAGGGGGAGTTAAAATTGACGAGATAACCTCTGAACCATCCGGACAATGTTTTGACCTACAGGCATTGGAGCTCACGCAAGGATGCAAATGCTTTCAGAGACTGCGGGACTGTGGATGCTGAGTCCTCAGTCCCCCGCTCCTTCCTCCATCGAGCGTCCATTTGATTCTTTGGGCTTTTCCGTTAAACGCTTGTCACACAGCAACTGTGCTGTGGATCTGCATCAGAGCCTGGGAGATTTTTTCAAATGCTTTGCATTTTCGTCTTCTGTAACGGAGCCTGATAGAACAGATTGTCTCCCCACAGCGATCAGATCCAGTATCTCCGTACGATCCATGCTGGAGCTCTTTTTGGATTTGGGACTCGCATCGCCACCCGTGCCTTTGAGTTTACAGAGCTCCACGCTCGCAAAACAGGAAAGGCAATTCAAAAGTATTCGCCGGGGCTTTTCCCTGTCATACCTAGCCAGTGCATCCGAGTTCAGATGCTGTCCAGAGCGGTCACAGTGGGGCAGCTGTGGGATACCGCAGGCCAATACATCGATTTGCGGTCCACACTAACCCTAATCCAATATGGTATACCGATTCAGCGCTACTCTCTCGTCTGGAAGGAGTACAGAAGACCGGTTTAAAGAGCCCTTTAATAATCGGAGATAAAGGGCCTCGTTGGTAGACGGGTACAGCGTAAATCGGTTTAACGTGCTAAAATCAGTAATACACACATAGTGGTAGACCAGGCCATACACAGAGAACATGAAAAAATGGGTTGCTTGTCTATATATCCAACTCTAACGAGACTAATCATTAAGTGGGCTTTATCAAGCAGAAGGCAAAAAAAGCCTTTTGTAGCGATAATCCAGGATGGCCCATTTTCCAACAGTTGACAAAAGATTGGAGTAACAGTAGAGGAAAAATTAGCACGGGGAAATGGTTTTACTTTGTGTAACAACCCATCCACTCCAGTCTTATTCAAGCCTAATTTATGGGTCCGGTTTGGCAAATTAATCATTTCTGAGCAGTTTCTTGTTGAGAGTCCTGTTTTTAAGTTTTTTGCTCTAGAATTGCAACTTTAGGGCTGTAATTGAGTGACCAGGGAAGGTTGAAGTGCTCTCCGATGGTTTTGAATGTTATAATCTTGACGTCCTTGATTTGTGTCCATTGTATTCATTTTGCGAGAGACTGTCCGGTTGGCAAGTACATGGCAGAGGTGCACTGCTGGGCACATGAGGAATAATCACATTGGTAGATGTGCAAGTGAATGAACCTCATCTACTAGTATTTTCCACTGCATGCATCCGATGATAGCTGGGGGTTTAGCCCACAAAAGCTTATCCCAGTAAGTTTGTTAGTAAATAATCAGAGGAACTTATTTGGAAAATAATACTATGAAAACGTGTGTTCTTCTAATTCGCGCGAACTGTATCTGCTCCATGAATGGATTCTCTTATTTTTTTAGGCACATTCAGCCATTATGGTTATTTATTATATTCTCCTTCTTGACCAGTGGGTGAGAAAACTAGTCTCTTAACCATATGTCCTCTGCTCCAGTAACTCAAATGTAAGAGCAAAGGAATAAAAGAGACCACTGTGGAGAAGTACAGCAGTACAATACCTGACAATGGTAATCAGAAAAAGCTGATAAAAGACCCACTTACAAAACAAAAATGTTTGTCCACCCTGCTCTGGGGAGGTTTCCATTTATAGACTCATAGAAGCCTGTTAAGGTCAGAAGGGACGACTATTAACATTTAGTCTGATCTCCTGCACCGCCCCACCCACACCTGTAAGAGACCCTAACCTATGTCCTGAGTTACTGAAGTCCCTCAAATTTGTGTTTGAAGACCTCAAGGTGCAGAGAATCCTCCAGCAAATGAGCCTGCCATGCTGCAGAGGAAGGAGAAAAAGCCTCCATGGCCTCCGCCAAGCTACCACTGGGAGGAATTCCTTCCTGACCCCAAATATGGCCATTCAGCTAAACCTGAGCATGTGGGCAAGACTCACCAGCCAGCACCCAGGAAAGAATTCTCTGTAGTAACTCAGATCCCACCCCATCTAACATCCCATCACAGACCATTGGGCATATTTACCTGCTAATAATAATCAAAGATCAATCAGAATGGGATCTGGCCCTCTATTTGGTATCATTTAGTTCTACTACGTTGCAATGTCCTAGCTTAGCTGACGAGCTGATGTCACCACTGACCCCTGTTGTCTGGAATCAGAATTGTTGAAATCTTAGTGATTATGTCACCCTCTACAGCAGCGGTTCTCAACTAGGGCCCCGGGGCTTCCTGGGGGACCATGAGCAGGTTTCAGGGGGGCCGCCAAAATAAACCAGAAAGCAGGGTTAGCATTAGACTGGCTGGGGCCCAGGGCTGAACGCCAGAGCCTAAGCAACTTAGCTTCTCATGGCCCCCTGTGGTGTAGGGCCTTGGGCAACAGGCCTGCTTGGTACCCTACAGCGCCAGCCATGGCTTTTAATCTACTGGATAGGCAGAAAAACAGTTGTTGTGGCACAGGTGGGCCGTGGAATTTTTATAGCATTGGGGTGGGGGTGGGGGCTCAGAAAGAAAAAGTTTGCTAACCCCTACTCTACTGTCTAGAACCTCTGAAGAGGTTATGCACCCTAAATCTACCAGTGTTTAATGGACAGAGATTCTCCTTTGGCTATGTGATGGGAAAAGCAGTGCCATCAAGTGGAACTCCTGAATTTTCATCCCAATTCTGTACAAAACAGACATTCGCAAAATAAAATGTGGCTTGTGCACCCAAGGCACTGGGAGTTTCTGACGTTGAGCACCAGAGCTTCACTCGCTCTATGTGTGTGTGTCTGTGTGGGCAGATTTTTGCAAAGCGGCAGACATTTAAATAAAATTAAAAACCTTCAAACCTGTCCATGAGGGCATCTTCCACTAAGAGCAACAATTTAATTTAGGGCACCTAGGGGAGAGGGTGACCAATCCAAACAGTTTTACTTAAAATTCAATCTAAACGAATCTAGTTTTCTGTGCTTTTGGCAAAAGTGGGATAATGGATGCCTATTAAAGAGCACACCAAAGTCCTAGTCACACAGTCCAGGCATTCAGTTAAAGTGAAGGTCACGGATTTGAGCCCTGGGGCCATGAGAGAAAAGCTCAGAGGAAGGGGTGTGGCCATCTGCTCGAGTACTTATTCAGAGGTCACTGCCGCCTGTCACCCCCCCTTTGGCCTTTGACTTTTAGGACTCAAGGGGGGGAGGGGAGGAGTAGATAGACATGATGAAAATGGGGCCCTGATGTGGTGAGACAATTCACTCCAAGAGCTTTAAGTAAAAACAGCTATGCCCTCTGCACAGTTAAAGGAACAGCACTGCCCATTTTCAGCTTACAACAGATTACACTTTTCTTGTTTAAACACACCCAAAATAGCTGTGATGAAAAACTGAACGGGCTAAAAAGGTTCTAACTGTTATGGCAGAGGGGTGGGGTGTGGAACCTATCAAAACCACACCCACTAAAACAATCCATCTGTTAGAATGATAACTAACCAGCAACTGAGATGAGCAGTAGGGGAGATATACACAGTAGGTAGGAAGAGAGAGCAAGAAGGAAAGTGAGGAGAAAGCAAGAGGCTTTTAAAAAATATGTGGCTAAGTGTCTGGCAGTTGCATATGCTTGCAACTAAAATTGATTCTACTCAGATATGCGGTGCGTTTGTTTGCCATTTGGGTAATGCTAGGTGGATTAAATAGGGCCAGCTAATTGTTCTGTTCACACTGTAATTTGTGAATAAGGTCACTGAGCACCGTTAACGTCAAAGAGAGAAAATAATCTGGGTGTTTATATAAAAGAAAGGCCGTTTTCATATTCTTAATAGAAGATAAATGGCTCTTGATTTCTTCGCCTTAACTGGCTGGTGGGTTAAGACTGGATTCCGAGTTGCTGGTGCTTTTATCCTTTAAGAGACGTACACTCAGCATGAGAAACTGAAAGGCCCATTAGCGAAGCTGCCACTTGTTTTCATAGTAAACAGGTTTCTTGTTCGTTAATTAAATGGTTCTTCAGATAACACACTGAATTTCCCATTAGTAGGAATCGCCTCTCCAGTTTGTTCCTGGCACACCTGAAAAATGTGGATTTTTATTGTGTAATTCTGCTTCATTTTAATCTCCAGTTTATCCAAGGTCCCAGCTTCAGTTGCTGATACACACATTCCCACTCCCACAGCAAATGTCAAGGAGAAACAGGGTTGTTCGAATGCGTGTGTGGACTCAAAGGAAATCATTAAAAGCCACTGGCCTGCAGAAACTAAAGTTTATTCAAAAAGAAAAACCAAAGACTGATGGGAAGCTACCGGCAAGCAAGCAGTGTTCAGGCAAGTATTATCGGGGAAATAGACGCATTTCCCCTTAGAAAAACCTATCAGAGCTAGATTTCACCCAGACTTCTTTTTCTGTGATGGGCACAAATTTGGATTCAAATCCAGATCCACCGCTGTCGTCTTTGGATCTGGTGTAGCTTGCACCTTTCTCTAGATCTAACTCCTATTTTGCACATCACAGTGGGTGAAATACTACCTCTATTGAAGCCAGTGGCAAAACTCCCATTGGACTTGAATGGAGCCAGAATTTCACCCAATTTACTTATATTTTGCCAATTCCTCAGCTGGTGTAAATCAGCACAGTGCCACTGAAAGGGACTGTGCCAATTAATACCAGCTGAGGATTTGGTCCATGATTTACTTCAAATGTGGTAATTTACAAATTATAGAGACAAGAAGGTATATTACACATGAATGAAGTTCATACTCCCAGAAAGCAAACAAACTGAAATTGTCTTAGAAGTTACTTTTAAAGCTTAGAAGCTAGGAAATCTGCAACATACTATACAAGGCTAATCACTATGTCTAAGTACAGGCCCTCTCACTGGCTGGAGCATCCTGGCTCCCGAGCAGGTGAAGCAGTCTGCTCAAAGGAGCAGTGCGTAGGCTCTGGGGTGAGCCACCCCATGCAATGCCATGGAGAGTGTGGAGCAAGCAAGCCCGCTGTCCCCAGTGCTGAGTGGGGTAGGGGCTGGTCTGCTGGCAGAGGCTAGCGCCGGGCACAGGTGTGGAAATACTGGAACACTGATATTTTTCAACATAGGACCCAATCTGGCACCCAGCAAAGCCCACAAAGTCTAATCTCATGCACTTGCAGCCTCATGCAATGTGGCCCTCCAGCTGGCGAGACATGCCGATTTCCAGGCTTGGCACTCGGTCTCACACCAGCAATTCCTTTTTCCGCCAGAGCATCCCGATCCCTGTACATCTGTACATGATCACAGGGGACAAAACTGTGATTGTGAATCCCATCAGTGCCTCATCAGAAGCAGCAGCTTTAAAGGTGCTATTTCCAGAGCTGAGGGAAGACATCACAGCCCCTCACGGTATCAGCATAGCAAACAATATCAGTGTTTCCTTCGCTAACGCTTTGCTATGTTTAATCAGACACGCTGTACTTAATGCACACCGGCAGAGAACTCTCATGGTTCATGCTAATATGGTGGAGAACTTAGGACACAAACATGAGTGAAGTAAGACAGCAATAATGATTGTATGGCATTGCCCCCTGCACTAGGGCACTGCGTCAGCACTGATCTGGACCCTGACTCAGAAAGCCCTTAAGCACTTGCTTAACTCTAGGCCTCTTCAGGACATCACTTAAGCAACATGCTTAGCTTGTCTTCAGTGGGGGTTAAGCACTGTGATGTCCTGAATAGCGATGACTTCCAGGGCCTCAGAAAAAAATGCCACTAATAGAATCACCAGCCCCACTTCCTGAAGCAGCCAGCCTTCATTTTCCTTTTGGTGGGGGTGGGTCTTCCATGAAACCACAAACTGGCCTCACCCAGCTAAACCTGTGAGTTAACAGGATCACCCCACATCTTCCCAACCACTTCTTCTTCTTCTCCCCACCTCCTGCCCATTTCTCTGTGCCAGTCACCTCTTACATCCTGTCACCAACGCAGGCAGCATGTGGGTATATGCCTGAGACTACATGAACCCCTCTGGCTCTTGTGATAAACTCAGGACAGACAGCTGCAAGGGAGGGGTAAGAATCAGTCCCACAGGGTTAAAAGGCCCTCCTTATCAACTGGGAGGCAACTACAGGTCAATCAGGTTCAGCTAAGAAAGGGTTACCAAGCTAGCAATCAGAATCAGCTGAGGAGGAGCTACCTGAAGTTAATTAGGATCAGCTGATTCCAACTCAGGGCTGCCTGAGACCTTTTTAAACCCTTCCCCTGGGAGGAAGGAGGGGGCAGAGCAGAGAGAGAAGGAGCCCTGCTGCCAGGAGTGTAGGCGCAGCAAGACAGAGAGCCTCACCAGGAGGAGAGGCAGTACTCTCTCCCACAAGGGAGTAAAAATCTTCTAAACAGGACTGGTGGGGATACGGAGAGCAGACTTCCCTTGTATCCCAAGGGGGACCGCGTTACCCAAGCCTGTCTCACCAGGGCTAAAAGCAGCAGAGGCTGGGGAGACTGAGAAGGTGCCTTGCCACACTCTGCATGGGCTCTGGCAACTGCAGGATCGGGGCCCTAGATTATAAGCTCTCTGACACAGGCTGGTTTTCATTACTTTCATACAGCATCTAGCACAAGAGGAGTCTGATCTTTGGTTGGGGCCCTCAGGTGCTATCACAATGCTAATAAGCAATAACATCAAATAATAAATCACAATGATTATTAATACTACAATAATCAAGAAGTACAGGTGTCTAGGCAGCATCTGCGTCATAAACTCAAACAGCAGCCATTCACCAAGCGTAACGAACCTTCCAAAGAGAATGGTGCAAATTACTTCTAAAGCCCTGGGTGAAACTATACTTTTAACCATATATCACAGTGAGAAAGGAATAGGGCACTGCTTAATTCATCTGCAAATATAATTAAACTATGTGCTGCTAAGACTTCATCGTTAATTTACTTGCACATCCATGTCATCTGTACAACAAATCACAGACTGGTCTGTTCATTTACAACTTTATGTATAACGCATTCAGCAAATAGCATAAAACAGCAGAAATACAGGGGATTCCATCTAAAACCCTGCGGTTGGTAAATTAAATCTATTTGCAGCAAAGTAAATTGAAATACGTATTGAACTTATTACAGTGTCTAGTTTAATATCCACAAATGGCTGGATTTCTCCAGGTGAACATCATCTGCATGCAATGAAAGGGATTTGGCTGTTTTAAAGTCTTTGTTCAACTGTATCGCACAGATTCTACTAGGGCTACTTAGCGCTGATTTGCATTGAGGGTGGTTTTTATTTTTGCCAGGATTCAATATTTTCTAGCTTCCTAACCAAACCCCTCCACACCAGTTTTCATATCTGCCCCAAACAGCTCTGCAAGGATCGACGGGAACATACACAAAGTGCTTGGAATAATTTTATTTTTAGAACTGCTGCATGAATTTAGTGTTCATGAACGTTGCCAGACAGGCCTGGGAAATAAGGTCCTCTGTTTGTCCACAGAACAGACAGCACTTAGCACTTTTTAGCCATAGATCTCAAAAAGTATCATTAATTCCACTTTACAGATGGGGAAACTGAGGCACAGAACCCCACAATACTAGGAAGAGAACACAGCCTCTCGACTCCCAGTGTCCTGCGCACTGCAAACATTCACACGGTCACAAAACTGTCTCACTCACCAGACCTGGAGGCACCATCTCTAAGGCTGAGAGGGCAGCTCAGTTTGCAAGCCCTCCCTTGTTACCCTCTCTGCAGGTCCTTCTGATGAAGTGACTTTCATTTTAATTTCCGCTGCACTGCCAGTTGCGGTCCCACCCTGTCTTCTCTACTATAATCTAGGGCCTGGGCCTGAACTCCTTAAGCAGGTAAAATTCCCAACACTTTCCCTTAGGTGGGTGATGGAACGAGAGGTTCTGGGGTGCTGCCCACACCCCCTGTCTTGAAGTGGTTTCCATCATATACAGGGTTTCCAGTTTGATTCAATGGCGCGCAGCACCCCGCCATACAAATTGTTTCCACACCCCTGGATCCTTACGCAGTTTTTATTCAGAGATGCCCAGGGGAGCTTGGCCTGAGTACAAACACAGTCAGGATTTCAGGCTCAGGCCCAGTGTGAGCATTCGCCTGACTCAAGGAGTCAAGGAGATTTCACCTGAACTCAGTTTTCAGAAAAGTTCCCCTCCATTCCCCACCATGTGGCTCAGAGCCCAGTGGGCTTTATCCAAACAAGAATCATTACGATGGTTTTAAAAAAAAAATAAAATTTCTTCACACAATGCCTGAAAGCCTCTTTTCTGGGACCTTCTAAAGAGCCTGTATGGTTTATGGGGTTAACTGAATGCACATTGATTCCACTAAGTGTCCACAGGAAGAAGCATGGTTCTTTCACATCAGTTCTTTCCCCTCCCAGATAACGCTGCAGGGCTTTGAACAGAACCAGCCAGGCCCTCCAACACCAGGTATTGTTCCCAGGTTTGGGGGAGGAGGAGGTGTAAAAAAAACCCCTCTCTTACATGCCTAAAAAGCAGATTTAGCGCCAGAGCGAACCTTTGAGGATTCACTCCCGCTGCCCCCATGACCTAGTACAACCTCCATTACGCAGGAATTCCCCCGACAAGCCCTGAAAGGCAGGGATGGAATTTCGGACTGTCTAACTCATTTGTTTGTGCAGGGCAGGGTGGTCTGGAAACATCCGGCCCGAAATGGAATTCATTTGCTTGGTTCATTTAGAGGGGTTTTATTATTATTTTTATTATTCTCTTCCCCTCTCTGCTTAAAATTGCAAATGCCCGCCTTGTACAATGAGATGGGACTGTAGTCAGCTTTGTGCAGTTGCTTCACTCAACCCTTAGAATTCCCAGCTTGGTTTTAGGGCTGACGACTGAAAAAGGCTCATCTACATTCTAAAACTGAAGCATGTTCCTCTTGAGAATGTCTCTAGTGAGGTGAGAACTTGGGAAAGGCTCATGTCGGACATCTGCTTCAAAAAACGCCGTTGCAGCAAAGCTGAGCAGTGAAAAGGGAGTGGGCGGGGGGACAGAGCTAACAATGGCTGTGGGGTTTGCAAATCTGTAATCCTGGAGGCACTAGAAATGCATGGCTGGAGTGATGTATTTGTGTGTGAGAAAGTCAAAAAGACAGAGAGGAAAGGGGTGCCGGAGCGAGAGCTGTATACTCAGCGAGAACATGTCCTGATAATATGAGCATTGCACTGAGATTCCACCCACAGGCTCTAGTCTTTTCCTTCAAACTAAACACCCAAGCTTTCATCACATGTCACAAAGACTCAAGCGTTGAGGTGAATTTGATCTAGTGGTCAGTTGTTTCTCTCTGAAGTGGGAGATCTCAGGGGGGCTATGTTTACAGTGGCCTGCGTCAACCCTCTAATAGGAAGTTTGATCGCAACAAGTGCTAGGAGCGGCATGTTAGAAATGGTGGCAGAGACCCCAGGAGACAGGACCAAATCATGCCCTTTCACAGACACAATCAAAGAGGAAGAAACTTACTGTGAACATGCCTTGGTCCCCCAGAATGTCAATGAGATACAGATAAAGGGCTGGCAAAGATAGGATCTGGATCTGAAGCCCAACGCCCTTCCATGCTCTGACACCACAGCTTGGCTCAAATACCACCAAGGACATCTGCATGGCAGCTGCCTAACCCTACCCTTTCCGGGGAGCTAATGCACAGAGCAGAGGAGTTCACACCATCCACTGGGACGCTCCTGGCAGGACTCTGTACATTTTGCAGGGGAAGTCGCCATGCCTCCGGCTTTACCCCTACACCTCCTTAGGGCCCTGCCCCAAACGTTCAATGTTCTCATACATAGTCTGCAGCCGAGAGAGAAAAGCGGAGGAGCCTTCATGGCAGATGCCACATGTTCCCCAGCTGTCAACCAAGCAGTCCCTGGCCCCACTTCTATGTGCCAAGCGGCAGAGGCGAGCATCTAAGCCAAAGAGAGGATAATTTCTCCCTCTGCTCTATAGACCAAAAGACCTTTCGCCTGGTCTTTTGCTAAGGTCTTACTAAGCAGCCCTGGCTACTGTTGCACCCTTCATCCAGAGGAGCAAAGGGGATTTTGCATGCCTCCAGTGGTGGGAACAATGATGTCTCGCACTTTGTAATAAAAAAAAATCTCTCCACATGTGCAGTGACAATGGATGAAAAATAATTGCCTGGTTCTTAGCTGCCCCGCTTGCTATTTCCTGAAAGAGCAGTTAAGCAAAGAGCTGCCCCCTCTGGAGTTCATTTCTCCCCTCACTTGGCAATGGTTCCAAGCCTTTGATTTAGTTGAGCCAGAGTCCAGAATCGGCGTCAAAATCCAGGTGGTGAGAGACGAGTGTGGAAAGGCCTGGCTGAAGATTTTTATTCTAACTCCACCGTATTTTGCTTGTTCAGGGGGAAAACAGCCAGTCACCTCGCTGGCAAGGGAAGAGGGAATTACTTAGTGCCATGGGACAACATGAACTTAAGCAAGTGCAACCCAAATAAAAGCAAAAAGAAGTTTATTTACAGCTGACCTTATGGGCTATTTGTCTGTATAATACTTCAACTTCTGACAGCATGAAATATTTACAGCACTGTTTGCCTCTTACAAAAGGCCTGATTCTGCCTCCTTAACCACAGAGGGAGTAGAAGCGCATAGTACTTGCAGGTAGTTAGCAACGACACGGCACTGATGCCATGTGAGAGACATTCTGGGCCAGATTCATGCCTGGAGCTGACAACAAGCATGGATTTTCCCCTTATGTTTGTAGCGCTTGGCTCCCAAACAGCACCCCTGGAGTAATGGTGCAAGATAATCTAAACAAGGTGAAAACCCTGCACCCAGCCCCTCCTTTGCCAAACACAGAACTTATACAGCCAGCAAAATCATCGCCTTCAGACAAGGACACTCATGAACGCTGAACTTTTCATCTTCAGCGTAGCTACTTATGGCCCTTACGCACCAGTGGCCTAATTTTCCATTGGTTTGCACCCTATACAGTGGGTATAAAATGCTACCAGACCAGAATATTTTGTCCTTGCTTCTGATGTGAATCCATCAGGTGCAGGGCAACAATGAATCAAACCTAGAAAGAGGGTAGGAATTCTTACGCAGAGACAAGAAAACAGGGAACCTGAACAAGGTATTGAAGACCAAGACCTCTCAGGTGCTAATCTTGGCTCTGTCACTGTTTAACCATGTCACCCTGGATAAGTTACTTAAACTCTTCATCACAGCTTCCGCATCTGTAAAATGAGGGTGATATTTACCTGCCTCCCACAGATGTTGTGAGGATTCCCTAGCTACTCACTGTACAAGGCTTTGTCAGCTACTCAGCTGGAGCTATGCCGATTTGGTATTATTCTCTATATTCAATAGTCAGGAGAAAGGGTTGAAAAATGGGCTTGTGCTCATAGCATGGCACCACAGATGAACGAATAGAGGCAGCTTTCCTTTTGTGAAAGTTGACATGGCACTGGCTACCTGGTGGAATGCACCATCTATGTGCAGTCAGACGACACTGGAGACAGCCCAGCATTATGTCCATAGGCACTACAGTCTTGTGGGTTTGGTCTAAAAATTCTGTGCATTGATAGGTTAGTGACAGCATTTGGACGCTGGATGGCGGCTGACTTCCTGCATAGGACAGACAATGGAAATGATCTAGTGGTCCCTTCTGGCAGTAAATTCTATGACTCTGTGACAGTGACTTTAAGAGAACATGTAGCTAAACCTCATATAACCAAACTTCAATGATCTTCAATGTCTCCTAAATGTGCTCTTGTGCCCCTGACATGCATCAAATATGTGGAAAAAACCCCTATCTGTGTTTTATCAATGCAAATTATCTCCCCATCCCCTCTCACTCAGGTGAGGTCAAACTCCTACAGTATCTTTCCTATCTCCCAGTGTAAAAATTAGAGGTAAATGGCTGCTTAACTGTTGTCTTCCTCTATGTACCCAAAGGTAGTTCATGGACCTCCAGTGTAATAAGGAAGCAATCTAATTCCTCAACAAGAATCATGGGCTTGATTCTCCATTCACTTGCACCAACACAGACTGCAGGTCTCTCTGCTGACGTCTATGGAATGACTCCTAATATGTACCAGTGCAAGTGAAAGCAGAATCAGACCCTACATGCCTTATTCTGTATTCAACCAGCTGAAATCCTTTGAAATTCACTAACTGCAGACAAGTCGTCTCCCATTCACTCTAGTTATGGGGAAAGCCGGCAATGGAATACTGAAGTCTAGTTGAACTCCTTACTCTGTTAAACATGGATACGCTCCCATTAGCCAGAGGATCTCGGATGAAGCTGGAAGGTAAATGAGATATCCCGGCTGGTTTATTTGAATAGGGTGCTCTGTTCGTCATTGCCAGGGATTTTCCTGACATGCATTGCATACCATACTAATCAAGGAGTAGAGAAAGGTTTTGAAGAGGCTTGTATGAAAGCAGGAAAGATACTTCAAGTTGGGCGAGGGGGGGCTGAGAGAGGAAACGGTTTCTCCAAATCTGCTTACGAATTTTAAAAAATAATAATGGAAATCATCTATGCATGGCAGATACAAGACCTGTAGCTGAAACTGCAGATTCCCCACAGCTCAGCAAAGTGAAGTCTGAGGAAGAAGTGAAATAAGCCCCCATTGCTCATCTCCGGCTTATGAGTGCTGCCATTGTAAACTTCATGTAGCTCATCGGTGCTACAGTCTTGGAGCCTCAACACCCCAGAAGTCCTGCAAGAATTCAGCGTTATGCACTGGACGTCACCCTGCAGAGCAGGAAGCCCCTTGCAGGAAGAGAGGTGGAACAGCAAGCCTCCACGTCTATCAAGATCTTTAGCCTGAATCCCCCATACCCTAACACCTCTATACGCTCACTGGGAGGTGCCGTTCAGCCACTTACATCTGCCTTCTGGCTCTCTTGCACTCCTAGGCCAACGTAAAGAGGACTTCAGGTTAATGAGATTCAGACTTACAATCAAGGGGCAGTGCAGCATTTTGTCACTAGGGCCGTAGCCTTTTGTGCCAGGCATCTCTGTACGGTGGATGGCTGATGACAAGCCACAAGCCAACGTGGCTGAAATCCATTTGCATTCGATGGTGCTCCCGGGAATCTGACACCACTGAGGCCTGATTCAGCACCCACAGAAGTCAATGGAAGGAATGCCCTTTTTACTTCAGTGGGTGCTGAGCCAAGCCCTTAAAGTAAATGAATATTCCCAGCCTACCCTACCTACCTGCGCTGAATTACAGTGGGTGAAGTACTGCTTGAAGATCGCCCATACCGTACCTATTGCAGAGGGAAAGGATCACCAGGTCGACAGCATCACACCTCCGGCACAATGGAACGCTCTGCAATAAGGGTAAAGCTCATTCTGGGTGGGAGACAGAATGTTCTCAGGGAGGGCTGGCCCAAGACTGGAGAATGGTCTCCCGCAGGAATTAAGGAGCATCTCAAACCTTTCCACCATCTTCTGCTCCAACACAAGGTGCGTTTCGGTGACCTGCCTTCTCTAACAAATACAGAGCAACATTTACAACCCTACCAAAACAAGACATTCAGCCATGGGCAGCACATTAACGGCTCATTGAGGGAGGCTAGCTCCCAGCCACACC
Organism: Chelonoidis abingdonii; assembly: GCF_003597395.2. Taxonomy (NCBI): domain Eukaryota; kingdom Metazoa; phylum Chordata; order Testudines; family Testudinidae; genus Chelonoidis; species Chelonoidis abingdonii. The sequence goes on from NC_133777.1 coordinate 79,725,908, forward strand.
TCACCCCTGCTCCTCTCGCCACCTCCCCTCCCATGCCAGTGCCCCGAGCCCCCCACCACAGCTGCTGCCTAACCCTAGGCCGCCTGAACACCCCAGTGCCAGATGGGCGCCGCAGCCCTAGCACTCCCAGCCCTGGAGTGCTGGCTGGCCCCAGCCCCACAGTGCCGGGTGGATGCCCTCAGCACCAGAGCACTGGGTAACGTGGCCCCAGCACCAGGCAGCCCGAGTATCAGACCCAGCCGCCCCAAGTCTCAGGCCACAGGCCCGCCCACCCTAGCCCCAGCCCAAGCCCGGACCACAGGAGAAGAGCGGGAAGCAGGAGGGGGCTTCGGGGTAGATTAGGGGTGGGGCCATGCCTGGCTGTTTGGAGATGCTCAACCACCCCTGCCCTGCGATACCCGCCGCCCATGCATTCACCTGCATACACTTCTCCCCCCGAGAGAACAAAACTTATTACAGATATTAGTCACGTTGCTTAACGCACAACTGGAAGGCGCTCAGACTACAACGATGAGCATGGTACAAGAACCTCCACAGAACAGAACAGTATCTGGAGGAAAGTACTCCAGTTGTTGCCTTTTGTCAAGTCAGCCTGGGCTAGGTAGTTCTGAGTCCTATCAAGAGGTGGGTCCAATTACCTCAAAGCAGGATATAAAAAGGAGCTCTTTGAGCTACAGAGAATTAAGACAGAGGAGATCCTAGACAGATACCCTAGGAACAACGAAACAGCACAAAAAGCTGTTCGAGTTACCCCTACACTCAAACCCCAGTAGGGTGTGAGCTAAGACATTGGCCCAGACTCACAGAATGTTGATACTTACAAGCTTACAGAGGCACAGCTGTACTGATACAGCATGTGTGTAGCTGCTCTATGCTGACAGGAGAGCACTCTCCCGTCAACATGATAAAACATAATAAAACCAGCTCAACGAGCGGTGGTGGCTCTATCTGTGCATATGAGCGCTTATGCCGGCAAAACTTATGTCACTTAGAGGGGTGTTTTTTTCACCCCATGAGCGACAAAAGTTTTCCCAACATAAGTGCCAGTGTAGGCAGGGCCTCTGTCTGCTTTGTCAAGGGTGGAGAATGGCCTCACCCTTTTGACAATCACCATATGTGATGTATCGTTTTATACCCCTGAAAAGTATACACTGAGCCGATGTCTGCATTTTATAACCCAGTTGTTTTAAGTCTGGGGATAGTTTTTCTACATGACAACAACAGGGATAATTAAAAAAAACCCAGCATATTAAGATCTAGTGAGATATATTAATTAGAAAGGGCCTGATGCTATCACCTTTGCTCCTGCAGAGCAGCACCTCTCCAAAGGGCGAAAGGGGGCAAGGAACTGGGTAAGATAGACTCTTGGCTGCTTAAAGAGTCCTTGATATCGCTGGGGATGGGTTTTATCAGCTGCTTTAATGTGCACTGAATGAACTACAGTGCTGGCTTGTTTCGCCATTCAGAGAAAGATTAGCATTAGAACTGGGGGGAGCAGGAAGCAATTTGATGGGAAAATATGTGCTTCAAGCAGTTGAGCACTGGGAACCACTTCACCTCGCACAATACTCTGTGAGTCTCGGCAAAACCCATAAAAAAAACCCCACCCAAAATGTCACCATTAAGCTGTCCTCCATTTATTTTCTATTAAAAAGCCTGTTTTTGTCTCAACTGGATTCAAATGAATGTATTTACATTTGTGGTAAGTACCTGAAGTCAAGCTGTCAAAATGCCCATCTGTCACTCATGTTTTCATAGTGCCCCGTCACAACACTCAGACATTTCCCCCCTTGACAGCTCCTTTGGACACAAGCGAATGAGTGACAGGAAGGAGTGCTGCTAAGAGAGCGTCTCATAATTACGCTGTAGTGGAAAAGTGTTATTTGTCTGTTAATTCTGGCACGCCAGCCATTACTGTCATTGGCAGCCAGCCAACCATTCCCAGCACAGAAAAAGTCACTTTATGTCAGGATTTTCATCCACTCCCTACCCTTCATTCCCTGGGTTTTGGGGGCAATTTGTTACAAAAGCCGAAGTTGGCCATACATGGAGATTTCATGTAACTATTCATCCTATTAACAGTAAGCCAGGCTAGCAGAAGAAATTACAATGGGTCGAGATTACATTCACTTGTCAAAAATTACAGATTATTAGTTGGGGACAATATGCCATTTGTCAGGGCTTGTGTGAAGCCCTTGGCTTTCTTGGTTTTGTTTTTTTTTTAAATGCAAAACCTTCTTAGACCAAAAAAAATAGTCAGATTTCCAGAGACAATGAAAGCTAATCAGTGAAAATAAATTCCAAATTAAGACCAAGATTTACCACCTGCACCTAACCATGTCAGATGAAGCAATAGCAGCAAGAACCCAATGTTCCACACATGACTGTGATTTGTGCTATACTGGAACCTTGATGCCCCCTCTGAGATCAAGGCTCCATTGTTCTAGATGCTGTCCGTACACATGGTAAAAGACAATCCAGATTCTGAAAAGCTGATACTCTAAACAGACAAGAAATGGGTGGGAAAAGGGACCTACTATAGATCATAAGGGTCGGAAGGGACCTCAAGAGAACATTTAAGTCCAACCGCCAATCTCCAAATGGCCCCCTCAAGGATTGAACTCACAACCCTGAGTTTAGCAGGCCAATGCTCAAACCACTGAGCTATCCCTCCCTCCATCCCATTGTACAGATGGGCTATAAGGCACAGCATCATTGACTTGCCCAAGTTCACACAAGAAGCCTTTGGCAGAGCCAGGAATGGATTCCGATGTCCCAAGTATCAATCTAGTGCCCAAGCCCTCCGAGCTGCCTTTCCTGGCAGAGGTGAAAACGATCTAGCCTCGTCTACACCAATATTTAAACCGTTGTGTGTCTGCAATGCTGTTCAACAATCCATACCAAGCATGCCAAAAGCTAGAAAGGCAGCACGCCCATTTGTCAGTGGCAGTAAGTTGAAGCACCAGGCAATGTAGGAAAACCCAGTAGGCACTCAGTAGTGGAGCTGCTCTGATACTCTCACAGATCACGACTGAACATGCAAGGACAATCAGAGAGAACTGGAAAGTGGTATCAGGAAAACCTGGCTGACACAAGGGTTTCCTTGAAGAATGGTCAGGCGGAACTGTAACGCGGAGGCCAAATCTGCTAATGGGTAAAGCAGAAGACTGGATGGCAGGAAATTTGCTGTACTATCTTGGCTGCAGTCACTTAAATCTAGACGCTCAGCTGGCATGAACGGACACAGCTCCACTGAAATCAATGTGTAACGTTTCCAAAAGCACACCAGTGATTCAAGACCTTAAATCCCACTCACAGTCAGTGGGACATAGACCCTTAGAATGTTTTTACCTAGTGGAATCACTCTGATTTATACCAGCTAAGGATCTGGCCCTTAATCTTTCTGTTCTTTAGCTTCTCCATCTGCAAAAAGGAGAGGTAAGTTACCTAACATACTGGGGCGATGCAAGAGGTAACTTCAACTCTTCCAGACCACCAACATTAAACTCAGTCTAATCCCCTCCTTGTAAGGCTTTTTTATAGCACTGTACTGAAGTAGGAGATCTGGTTCTATAGGACACTTAACATTGGCAGTGCAAAATATTGCAATATCCAAAACATCTACTCTGGAGAAATCCAGCTACTGTGTGAAATGAGGTTCTGAGGGGGACGGGTACTGGCAGCCTTCATGGGATTTAATGGTAGCTAACCTTTGTTGGGTGTATCAGAGATGGGGATTAAAAACATCAGAGCCGACCCAATGGGGGTTGTCCCAAAAGCAACTAGGTGAGAAGCAGACGTCATCTGAAGAGAGCGCGTGTAATATTTTATCAGTAGAACGAGACATTGCTGCTATCCCAAAACCAGACTTAACGCTAAGGTCAAGGGGGGATACTGTGCAGGGAGCAAGCATATGAAAGGAGTGACTGTCTGTCAAGAAGATGAAACGGAAGTGCATGTGCAGCGATGAGAGAAGCGTGCCAGAAGAGGATGCTAGTTGCTCGTGACACAGGGGAGCTGCAGGAGGTTCCCAAGTACTTAGGGTGAACAAAGCCAAGTACTCTGGGTATTGTCGTGGAAGATAACTTGATGTTATCTGGGAGCTCTCAGAAGCAGCTGGGAAGGAAGGAAGTGAAAGGGATCCTGCTCAGTGCGCTCAGCCTGGGAGCATAAAACTAACTGCCTGCCATCAGAGATGCCCACCAATCCAATCTGATGTAAGCAGTATATGGGGACACATGGAATGGAACAAGGAGAAAGGGCACAACTCTCAGTTCTGTGGGAAATGCATGTAATGTCGGGGTGGTGCAAAGTCTTCCCTATTACAAACCCAGCCTCAAGGCTTCTCTAAATAGTGCTGAGGACACCCATGCTCCCTCAGAAGCCTTGGCCTTCCAAGGACAGCCAGAGAGCATCAGCACTCCAACCCCGCCCACTCCCTCACCGACATACCTGCTAAGCCACGGGCCGCAAGATGAGCCATCATGCAACCATTCCAACCAGCTACACTGGCTGGGAAGCCCCTATACGTCAGAGAAGTTCTCCCAGGAAAGATCTGCTGCGGCTGGAGTAACATAGAGGCTCAATGAAGAATCCGGCCCAAGGTATTAATGCCTAGGCTCACCCTGGGGAGAAATCTGTGGGTGAGTTCAACGGCTAATTGACTTGTATGTTTTTCCTTCATCCCTGATATGTAAGAAGGACAATTTGTTGCTGCTGAGCCAACCTGGACACATTCAGGGACTTAACTTCAAACCTCTCCCTCCTTCTCCTCAATCCCTCAAAAAGATCAATGAACATTAATCCAGTTTATGGTCCTACCTTTAGGATACTGTGTGCGCTTTTACAATTAGCCTGCAAATGCAGTGCAGTATCGAGCAACAAAAACTTCCATAAACCACAAGAGGGTATATTGACACCACTACAAAACAAAAACCAGTATTAGCAAAGCCCAGAAATAGAGACAGGCAGCTCAGAACATGGAGAACTCCATGTATTATGAGTTGTTAATGCAAGGCAGAGACTTTCCAGAAGCAAAGTGATGCACGTAGTAGACTGAAAACAAGGTGAATTATGACAGACAGAGACAATAAAGTCTTGTGTAGATACCATGAAAGGATCATTATTATTTGGATTGCAGTTAGAAACATTCAGGGCCAGTTCCTCAGCTGGGGCTGGAAGTGGTCTCAAGAAATCATGTCCAACCCTCTGTGCTGAGGACTAAGAAAACCTAGGTCAACAATCTGTTCTTTAAAACATCCAGTGATGCGGATTCCACAATCTCCCTAGGAAGCCTGTTCCAGTGTTTAACTACCCTTAGAGTACGTCTTCACTACCTGCCGGATCGGCAGGAAGTGTTCGATCTACTGGGGATCGATTTATCGCATCTAGTGTAGACGCGGATAAAACTGATCCCCAATCACTCTGCCATCGACTCCAGAACTCCACCGCGGAGAGGCGGAAACGGAGTCGACGGGGGAGTGGCAGCAGTCGATCCCGCAACGTGAGGACGGGAGGTAAGTCAAACTAAGATACATCGATTTCAGCTATGCTATTCTCGTAGCTGAAATTGTATATCTTAGGTCGATCTCCCCCTCAGTGTAAACCAGGGCTAAGAGTTCGAAAGTTTTTCCCAATATCTAACCTAAATCTCCCTTGCTGCAGATTAAGCCCATTACTTCTAATCCTACATTAAGTGGACATGGTGAACCACTGATCACCGTCCTCTTCGTAACAGCCGTTAACATATTTGGCCTTGGATCCTACTGGGTGAACATTTCTCTGCCTGTGTCAGATAGCAGCAGTGGCAAACAGCAGAGGCACTTACCTTAGACCCCTCACTTTAAAATATGAAGGAGCTGCTGTAGGAAGAATTTGTAAGGGTTCTGCTCAGTGCAACCAACGTTAGTTTACTAACAGGACTGCAGGCTGGGAACCTGCTGCTTTATTTAACTGCGTCACAATTAGGAGAGCGGGACTCGCACTGACTAAAGAAGGGAAGGGAGGAGCATAGCTGGATACCCAGTTAACCCTATCACAATCACTCTATTACACAGGGAATATTCTTCATGCGTTCTGCTTGGCTTGGAACTTATATTACAAGCAGACAGCCATTGTCTTTTGTGGTTCTGACAAGGCAGTGAATGTAACATCACCTTGCAATGCTGCAAAATCCACAACAGTATTCTCCAATAAGAGTCCACAACTCAGCAACCATATTACAGTAAGTTGTGGCATTTAGGGCTATGGAGCTCATTACCACAAAGTATCAGTGAGGCCAAGAGCTGCACAGGGTTCAAAAGGCTATTCATACAGATATTGCTGCGTTGCTTAATTTCATGATTTTATTGTGACACTTGCAGTATTTGGTGTTTTTCTTAAAACCACAGCTCCTAGGATCCTGTGATTATATGAAAATTTTAGCTTTCACTAAAAAAATTATGTTCCCAGCCCTCATGGTTGTGGAGGGCAGTTTGAAAACATAACCTTAAAGTCTCAAAATCCCGAGAACAACTAAAAAGAAACCCATGTTCATTTTAAAATCTCATAATATTTAAGCCAATCTCATGATTTTGGATGCTTAGGGCTGTCAATACTGGGCTAACAGGAATATCCAGAGTTATAATAATCAGAAATAAACTAAAAGTTATGGAAGGGGTAGAAACTTCCATGATTCAGGGCATCGGCGAACCTCTAATTATTGGGGGTCAGGAGGAAACTTTCTCAGGAGATAGGCTATCTCAGAACTACCCACTGCAGTAGTCCTGTACCTTCCTCTGAAGCATCTGGAGCTGTCAGTGACAAAAGACTCGGCAAGTGGGATTTTATTTCTTATCTAATTCCTATTTTCCGATTGGATGCTACTTGTTAAGCTCCTTAACCAAATGATCATTTTGAAGAGAACTGTACAGAATTAAAGTATCATCAGCAGACAGGGGAGAAAAAACCACTACAAACCCAAGATCTAATTAGTAAGGAAGCCATCAGCCCTGGAGGTGCTTTGCTAGAGTTTCACCCTGCAAGATGCACAGTAACATTAGCTCTTCTGAATCCTGACTGGGACTTCTACTATGCTGCTTCCATAACATGCCATAAGTGATTAGCTGTAGTTCCTCCTTATGTGTTTCAGAAACTATGGCAATTACAAAGTCATCCATTCATGTTTAAGGGCTTCTTCCTAGACTAAAACTTCCCTCAAGAGGGTAAAACCAGTTCATTGAAGCAATTATATTTATATAGCATTAAATAAAAACATACAAAAGACAAGGCAATTTCCTTTTTTGCATAGTATCAGAGAGATAATGAGAAGCTCACTCCGATCACAGCCTCTCAAGTAGATTTGTACTTATTTAAAGGTTGCTAAAACATAAACCAGTTTTTACCATATGACACAACAAACCCAAGGGATTTGACAAATTGGTGTCTATTTGCATCCCAAGAAGCTGATCAGTTTATTCTGTTTTGACAGCTTTCATGATTTTATTGCGATATGTGGTGTTTTTCTGAAAGCTCCAGCTCCTGGAGCCCTGTGATCAAGTAATCTCAGCTTTCATTATATTAAAAGCAGTAAGTTTCTAGGCCACGTGATCATGGAGAAAAGCTTGAAAGCAAGAACTGAGAATATCCTAAAGGCACAGAAAGAAACAGAACCCTATTTTTTAATCTCATGAATTTTAACCCAATTTCAGGATTTTAGTGGGATTTCTGAACACAAAGTTGGCAATACAACTTATTCCTACTTCCATTTGCCCCACTCCTCCTCATCCTCCAGAGAACAGAGAGTGGCTCTGCAGAAATATTCCACCTCATGTGTCTCCTACCACAGAAATTTTAAATCTTGGAGTGGAGAGAGATGAAGAGAACTACAATCCCCGTTCTTTTGTCTTCCCACACTTATCATCTGTTCACTTTGATCGGTACCAATTGCATCCTTTTAGCACGTGGCTGGCTTAGCCATAGCAGGAGCGCTGATGTCAGACACTGGCAAGCAGTATAAATGGACCTTTGGTATAAAATCCCAACATCCTCAGTAGAGGGTCTATAACAGATTTTTTCAATTTCTCAACAATTCCAAAAAAAAAATTAAAAATTCACTGCAAGTTGAACCAAAAAGGAATTTTTTCCAAATTTTCAGTTCACCAAAAAGTAAAGAAAAATGAATTTCAGGTATTACAAATCGTTTCATTCTTGCGCATTAAAAAAAACAATAATGTCAAAGGAAATTTCAACATGAAAGTTGTTTCAAATAAAAAAACCCATTTAACTGCAAAAATATCAAAACAAAATGTTTAGATTTTTTTCCAAAAAAAAAAAAAAAAAAAATCTACAGTGGAAACCATTTGGCAAAATTGTCACAAATGCACACAATGTTTCAGTGTCACTTAATCTGCATTTTTCACCACAAAATTTTTTGGGTGCTGTAAAGGTTTCTCTGATTAGTGTGACAATAATAACAGCAGTAGTCATTATGACCTTGCATTTAAATAGCACCTTTCCTACACCTCACAATAGCACCTGTGAGCTGGACAAATAGAGTTGAATTTTACAGAGCGATAAGAGACATGATGAGGGGAACACCCAAAAGGTCCCCTAATAAACAAGGGAATAAAAACCCAGGAGGTCCTGGCTGCCTGTCTCCTGTTGTAGCTACTATCTCCACTAGACAGCAGTAGCTGTCCATATTCACCACGCGGACACTGCACAATTAAGTGCACTGAAAGGGTTTGCTTTACTAGCCAGCAAGCGACTCCTGGCCTTGCCAAAGCACCTGGAATTCTGCAGCCAGCAGTGCATTCTGTGCGTGTGAAATGCAGAGCCTGCCCTCTCCCGCGGTACATTTTGTTATTCCTGCAGAGTTCCCCTCTGCTGATTGAGGAGGCTGGTCTTAAAGTCCCACAGAATTCCAGAGGCCTGTCACATTCATGCCACGGTGAATTTCCATACATCACAGAGCCACACTTTCTCCAGCGAGTCATCCTCTTTCTTCTAGGTCTCTCGTTGTCATTCCGAGCCCCTCCCTCGCGTCTTCCTGGAGAAAGTGACCTTTCTTCCCTGGGAAGTCACAGTCTGGATGGTCTCCTGGGTACCTTGTTATGCTACAGCCCCACGTTGCAGTCGACCATTATACTGGGCTAAAGATGAACTTGTTGCTATGGTGGGAGTTCAAGTATGCACCATGAGGCTTCAACGGGGGTGAACAACAGCACGGAGCTCGGGTTGCTTGTCTGGAGCAGCTCCTCAGCCATTTCTCCTTTACCAAAATGAAGTTGCACCAATGGGTCCCACCATCCAGTGACACTTGCGTTGAAATGTTTGGTTTGTGTTTAGTGTGGAAGGAGTTAGGGACGCACCCCACAGAAATAATTCATGAAATGATTTACCCTCTACACAACCGAATTATATTATTTGGCTCCTAACACACAGCCAGTAACCCATTCAGCTACTGGATGTGTTAGAATGTTGCCAGTGCCTTATGATTTACAAAAATCGCCGTGCAGAGGCCAACTGTGGCAGGCTGTAACCCAAGGCACTAACACTGCAGAGCTCAGCTCCTGTGCTCACTCTGCTAGAATCTCCACGTCTCCCTCCAGCAGTTCCGGACAATAAAACAGCCTCACTCCAGTGACAAAAGACCTTCTGCTGGCTGAGCCTTTATTCAGCAACAAAAGAGTGGTTACAGCCCTGCCACTGTGAAACCCATGCAAATGCCTTGTTTTAGCCCAGAGGGAAGAGGAGAGGAAGAATAATGCTAATAAATGCATCTTAATTTCTATAGCTGTATATTGTGGGCCACTTTGCACTGTGCGACCTGTGGACCCTGGGCCCGCCAATAGCAGACAGCCAGTATGGAGGTACCTAAACCACTCCCCCAATCTGCTCTACCACTGGCACAAGGGATGTGGCTGAAGGAAAAGTGTCATGGCAGGGAGACCTGCTCTACTGAACTGATCCCCAGTTACCAATCCATCCCCACGGGGCCTCATTAGTAGCTACCATAAATTACAGCAGCTCTCACCTAGTGCCAGGGGACTCGCCCTATGTGCCATGACATCAGGATCTAGGTGGTGCCAAGGTGAGCTTTTCACCAACCATTCAAGCCTCTTCCCCCTTCCCTCGAGCTCCTTGGCTGTAGAACAGGAGCTGGTCCATATCCACATTTATTACGGGCATGCACACACACAAGGACCAGTCCTGCAAAGAGTTAATATCCCGGGTCTCTTTACTCCTACACTGCGCTATATGGTGTGGGATAGTAACTCTTTGCTGGATCATGTCCTAAACATTTACCTTCGAACAAACAGTTTCTTTTTCTCCATTTTAAATCTGACTTTTAGGCATCCCAGAGGGAAAAAACAAAACTTAACCCCCGTCCCTCCAAATCTCTTGCCAAATGAGTGGAGCTGCCACAAAGAATGAGCAAGAGCAATCAGCATCATTTTCCTTCCCTAGCAGTGTCAGCAGCTGGACAACAAAACCTAGAGGTAGGATTGGCACAAACATTCACAGGGGCCATTAGAAGAGAATACGCTTTCTTCAAGCCACAGGAGTTCCTTTCATTTGATTCGTTCTGAATTTTCAAACAATGACTAACTAATTGTGACAGATGCAGGCCGATTGGAATCATTGTGCAGGAAAACACAGGCTCAGAACCTAAAGGCTCCTCGGCAACTTTCTGTGGAGTGATTCTATACCTTTTTCATCTCTGGAACACAGAAACTTGCCCTCTCTTTATTTCCTCTCCCAAATTCAGCCATAGAGTTTCTTGATCATAGATTATATACTTAATTTTGTATCTTGAATAATCCACAAGGATTGCAACTGTTTTGTGGCAAGAGTTTCATAAACCTCAGACCAGCGTATTTTAAATTAGAGGAAAAATCACTGCAAAAAAGTTTACCTCCTATGACATTAAAAAACCAATATCCTGCTGTGAATACTGTTTAGAATGCAAATCCCAGGACAATTTTACCCTGGCTTTCAATTTAATGACTCCCAATGCTCCCTTCCTTCTCAGAACAGGATAGCTAAGACAAGTGGCATCTTCCATCCATTCACCAATTAATCACCTCTCTGCCCACAAAAGGTTTAGAACGTGTCTAAATTCTAGATCACTACAGATTTTAACATGATGAAATCCAGAACTGAAATTAAAAAAAATAATGTCAGTGATCACTCCTCATAGAACGGCAGAATTTCAGTGCCTCTGTGAAACCCCAAACCAATGTCTGAACGTGTGTCAGCAAAAAATTCCTAAATAATGATCCAGTTTCCATCCCAAATGGCTCCTGCTGAAATGGAAAAAGGAGTGTGGATGGATGTCTCTCACTCACCAGTTGGATGATACCCGTACAGTTTGGATAATCTTCATTGTAATTCTATGCTTCTGTAAACCAAGAGGGGATCCACGCTTTGGTCAGGAGAGCTAATTAAAACTGGTGAGTCAGCCAAATGTCCTCACGCATAGGAAAGGCTCTTTGGAAGAACAGGTACTCTCAATCTTGGGTGAATTTAGTTAATGAAAGAAAATTTAGTCAGGCTTCTCTGGGGATGGAAGCTATGGCAAGATATCATGTTCCCCCTACAGCTCACAGCCCCATGAATCATTGAGTTGCTCCACACCTATGCTAACTAGATATTTTAAAACATGAATGGCCTGTGCATATTCTCTACAGTTATAACTCAACCTTTCTATAAATACACACACACACACACACACACACACACACACACACACACACAACAATAATGCCAAGAGGCCCCCACCAAGACTATGGTGCCAGGGGCTGAGCAGACACATAGGAAGAGAAAGGGCCTGCTCTGCAAAGCTTGCATTCCAACAGACAAAACAAAGGCTGGGAGAAAAGCGTAGTGTTATTCTCATTTTACAGATAGGGCACTGAAACATAAGGAGATTAAGCAATTGGCCCAAGACAACACAGACAATTTGTGGCATGGCCAGGAATTATACCCAGGTCTCCTGAGCGCCTGAGGCCTCAAGCGAAAGCCCAGCCAAAATTTTCAGACCTGAATCCTTAAAAGCAGGTTCCAAGTCCATCAAGGACTTAGGACACTAACTAAGAGTAGCCCGATTTTACCAGGTGCTTGTGCACCTGCAAATCCCACTGTTTGGAAATTCCAGCAGTGCCTCTTCCAGCTAGTTTGTTTGCACAGAGAGGGTGATTGTTTCCTCCCCAGAAGATAATTCTAGTTAAATTCTGACCTTGTTCATGCATCAAAAAGGCTGTGATGTGTTGCTCTGACCCACAATCCTGGCACAACAGGAGTTCCATGAATTTCTTTGCTCTCTGTTGTGTCCCTTATGTCTGATATCATCTCACAATTCCCCCTCTCCTCACAGACAGGAATGAGCCTTTGGGTTTACTTCTTGAGAGAATTGCAGCCTTCATTTGATTTTCGGCTTTCAAACATTTTTGCCTTTGCCGACAATGGCCCCGATCCTGCAGCGAGCTCCTTGCACCCTCCTGGAGCTACTCACGAGTCCAGGGCTTGGCCCGTAGGGAGCTCCTCTCACAACTGGGGCCTATGGTGTAAGAAGCCCCTGACAACTGCTTTGCTTAGCTCACCACAAGGAAAACGTGCAAACACACTGGACTACAAAATGTGAAGGGAAAACTGGCTGCAGAAAATTCCCTGGAGAAGTCCAGAGCGCAGCCAAAGTGGAACTGTACAACCCTAGCAGGAGAAAGGAAGAGAAAAAGCCTCTCCAAATCCAACTCTTCCCTCCCAATATTAACACTCGGAATCCCTCAAACCTGAGAGAGCCTGTCTAACCCAGCACTAGAAGCTAGAGAGAGATTCTTCCCAACACTCATTAAACTTCCCCAATTCTCATTAGCTTCAAACCAGGCTCACTTAAAAGAAATTCTCTCTTTTTAATTTTTGGGTTTGTTTGTTTTTTTTGAGCAAGAGATAGATTTGACCCCTTTGGGGGCCCTCCCCTCTTCCCTCTCCCTTTCTCTCTCTCAGTGCATTAGAATCGTAAATGAAAGACACAATCAGGACTTTCGCTCCCACCCCCTTTATACATTTCCATGGGAAACCATGGTGAGTTGGATGGACTCTGCTGCTCTGGCCAAACAAAACGCCTCAGCAAGCATACTTGTTTAGGAGGGAACCGCCAAAACGGGAGGGAACAAAGGGACTAGACTTTCCTTCATAGCTGAGCATCACGGGACAGCAAAACTGAGGAGCGCTCGAGACCAGAGCGGCCGTATCGATTGACACTAACCGGGCAAGGGAAGGCGGTGGAAAACGAAATAAATGAGTGGAGCTAGGAGCTAGCACCGATCCTGAAACCTAAACTTCAGCTGATTGCCAGGCACTAAAGAGATGCACGAGAAGGCAAGCTGTGCTCTGACCAGCCTCCCACACAGCTCCTTTACTTTCAGAAAATTATAGCTGGAGGTCAACATTTTCAAAAGTGGGCCCCAATTTGAGGGCATCTCTCCTTGTGGGTGCCTGCACAGAGACCCCATGAAACCTCTGTTCAGGAGAGCTGAGCACACAGAACTTCACCTGAAGCCAAGAAGAGCTGCAGGGGACTAAGTGGCAAGAGGTCTTCGGTTGGCGCCAGAGAATCAAGGCAATCCAAAATCAGAGACCGCTTTTGAAAATATTGGCCTTCTTGTTTTCAGTGCGGTCCAAGCCAGGTTAGGATCTGGCTCAATATATCTTAGTGGGGCAATAGTTTTCTGTTGCTGTTAGTGCAGATTGCATTTGAAGAAAAGCTCTCACCTTCACATTCTAGTATCTCGTTATGAATGATAATTATTTGTATGACGGTGGTGCCTAGGGGCCCAACAGAGACTGGGGTCGCATGGCGCTAGGAGATGTATAAACACAGCGAAACAATCCCACTCCTAAAAACCTTACACAGTCTAAATGGACAAAACAAACACAGTGGGAGGGAAAGGAGAGGCATATGGAGGTGAATTCACTTGCCAAGGGTCACACAGCTGGTCAGAGCTGAAAACAGACACCCAGCCAGTGCCCTCTTGATTCTGCAGTACAGTTTTAAAGGTTGGCTTATAACTAAGGGGATAGCACACTGGCATAGAACTCCAAAGACACAAGTTCTGATCTGAGCTATGTATCTGGCCAGCTGAGTGACTTGGGGCCTGCCTCAGTTTCCCCATCTGTATAAAGGGTATAATGATACTGACACGTTCTTTGTAACACACTTGGAACTCCAGAGATGAAAAGAGCTAAGCATTATTATGGCCATCAAAGCCTTTTGCTGTCTGAAAATAATGTCAGAAGCATTCATTTCAGAGCAGAGAGAAGGAGAAGATGGGCAGGAAGGAAGCCAGCCTGGGCCCTAATACAAATTAGTCCTGCAAAGGGCAAATCATGCCATGGAAACATGGGCAGTAAATGGACTTGAGTTTAACCCTGATCTGTTGGGAGGTTTCCTCAACATGAAAAATCCTATTTCAGCCAAATACTTTGGAGCCTTTACAGACATGAAACACCTTGCGGAAGCTCTTCCTGAGAAATGACTCGGCCCTTCAGGATTCAAACTCAGGAAGTTCCAGCAGTTAACATGTGCCCTCCCTGGAGTTTGGATTTAGAGCAACACTTTACACATCTGCTGTATTTGCTTGGCTTTCATTTACTTCTTTAAGCCCTTTCATTCTAAACATGCCCAAATAAGGTAATGTGAATGTATTTTTTTAATGGTGAAAAGGGGTGTGTACTGGTGAATACAAAAGATTAATGAAAATACAGCCAATGAAAGCGAAGAATGACTCCACTCACTAGTGGCTACTGAGAACAAAAGAGAACAGCCCCTCCCGCCAGTAAGCAGGGACCAGCCGCCACTGCTCAGGATTCAGCCCACAAACATGTGTAACGACCCTTTCCATGAACTTTTAAAAAACTCAGTAAGAAGTGATGTGCATGGAGTCTACAAACAGGATGGTCTTCAGCTTAAAGGGCCGCTCAAGTCCAATCTAGTTAAAAACATTGACTTACCTTAACCAAACCTAAACCCAATACAAAGGTTCAAGATTTAAAAACCTAAAAATTAATGCAAGTGACAGATGTTAGTCCCATCTGAGGTGTTCCGCTCCCACGGTGATGAGGACATAAAACAGAATTGAACAAATGGATCTGAAATAGGCTCGAGCCACACTTGCAGCTGAAGACACAGGGCATTGTACTGGTGCCTGAGAAGCCAAAAGAGACATTGGCCAACCTGATATGCAGAACCTGAGGCCCAGCTATACATATCGTTGCACCAGTTGAAGTATGTTTTTTAAACTCATTTTATTTAAACCAGTCTGACTTGGGTGTTTAAACAAAGCCTCAGATCCATATTTAGGACCTGATCCAACTCCCACTGAATAGAAGTAGGATCTTTCTGTGAAGGGGTTATTTCACCTATAGAGAAGGACTCATGTGAACCCCAACCCTCTCTCCTTACTGCTCCCTTCCTAACTTTTACACATTCCTGGCTCCTTGCCTTCTATCCTGTTGTGCCTGCAACATCTGGCAAGATCTCTCTTCTACCAAACCCTCCAGAAACCCTCCCTTTCCCCTCTCCTGTCACTCACCTCTGCTCACTGGTGCTTCCCAGCACTGTTATGGTCTGTTGTTCTTTCCATCTGCCTTAGGGCCAGATTCTGCCATTCTCACTCACTTGGAGTACTACTCTGCTCTGCGAATGGTCTCACTGAGACTGCTAGGAGGGAGGCAATACTCACGCTCAGGAAGGGCATCACAGACTGGCCTCCTAGGCTGTAAGGTCTTTGGAGCAGGGACTGTAGCTGATTCTATGTTTGCAAAGTGCAGGGATAGCTCAGTGGTTTGAGCATTAGCCTGCTAAACCCAAGATTCCAAGTTCAATCCTTGAGGGGACTGCTTAAAGGTCTGGGGCAAAATCAGTACTTGGTTCCGCTAGGCAGGGGGCTGGACTCAATGACCTTTCAGGGTCCCTTCCAGTTCTATGAGGTAAGTATATCTCCATATATTATATTAACTATAATCAATGATCATGTGGAATATAAGCCTCGTGGCTTGATAGTTTTAATGCTAGACTGGACAACATAACTCAAAGGGTACAATGCTGCACTGACCTGGTAATGGAGTAGCTCTAATGAGTCTTTTCTCAGCATTAATGACTGACAGTCCAAGACACGCTAGGTAGGAAAACATTTTGTTCTTCCACAATGAATAAGCACAGAAGCATAGGCCATGATCAAATGCAACTGAGAACAAGACTGCAGCTGAAGCCCATACACACACACACACACACACAGTCTTTTTTATCGCAAGCACTACCACTCATTTACACACCACCCGCCTTAAACTATCTCGTTTGTACACCAAAATTGATCCTTGCTCTTAATTAGTGCTCTCAGTTGCAGCAAAATTTCATTTGTTTCTTCCCAACGTAGCCTGATCCATTGTCCCTCTGCCGTGACCTGTGAAAATTAGTCATTGAGCTGGGTGACAGTGGTAAGCGCAAAATGCAGCATCAAAGGGACATAATGGGGGCCTCTTAAGACGGACAAAGAAACGCCATTAATCAAGGAATGCTCCAGAGGTGCCAGCTTATTCAGGCATGTGAGCTACTGCTGTTCCTAAGGTGGAGAAAGCGTCAGGAGGAGGAGGGGAGGGTGGCTTGCAGAGAGGAGCTGTCCAGCCCCAGGAAAGGAATTTCCCTGGCTCTCCAAGGAACACCAGAGCCTGTGTACAGACATGTCCTCTTCCTTGCTGTCCAAGTGACGGGGATAGAAATGATAGCCAAAGATTGCTTATTCCTGGAGCAAAGAGTGGCTGAGGTAACTGTCCCCTCCAGACTTTGCTTGTATATGGTACCTTTTCCCTACGCATCTCAAAATGATTTACAGAAATGGTCAACGTGTTAGTTCTTCCCCCTACAACCACCACCATTTTATAGGTGGAGAAACTGAGGCACAGAACGGTCACATGACTTCCCTAAGCTCACCCAGCGAATAACTTGCGGAGCTGCAACCCTTGCATCTGTAGATCTGATGTGAACAGGGGATCAGGGGAGGCGAAGCCAGGACATGTGAAGGTGGCAATATCGTAAGAGTTCACAGTCAGCAAACTCTTTGTTCTCCTTTGTGTGTTTCAATGAATGCATCAGTTCCCCTTTCTGTTTCCATGGCCCCTACACCACCAACACCCCCAGCCACTGCATGGTACATAGGGCATCAAGGCAGACACAGAAAACATGACAGAAATGGGACACCACTGGATCATGTGGACTGAAGAGACTTTCCCACATCACGTAGCTACAAGCATCCCTTCTGTGGGCATTGGAGGGTGGCCTGGGGGAAGGAGCCAGCCACTCTATGCATTGTGTTCCCAGGAGAAATGGGCTTCACTTCCAGAGCAAATCACGGGTTCGTTTAGCAGCTTTCTGCACTGAAACCCCTCCCAGAGACGAGCAGCGGGGGCACGTGCCAAGCAACCTGGGTGTGAAAGCCATAGGAGCGTGGCATGTCCATTCACTGCGCCTCCCAAAATGGGAGAGGGCAGGGGCAAACATCACCCAGCCAGGCCATCTGTAGGACTTGGGCTCAAATGTTTCCTTCACATAGACGTTAGTCCTGTCTTTACCTCTCCACCCATCTCAGCCTGGCAGTGGGTTGATGCAGTGGAACAGCAGCAGCACAGATGAAATGTAGGAGAGATTCATTTTCACCTGCTGCTGGGTTGGAGAGAGAAAGGCAGCTTTATGCTTAGAAAACTGATCCAAGTGACAGAGAGCAAAGAGATTTCGAACCTTTTTACAGATGGAAACACACAGAGAGGCAGCTTTAAACCCTCTCCTGAGAACCCGTGTCATTAAACAGTCACTCTCAGACTCAGCAAATCCCAGACGACTCTCACTTTCAACGTCGTGCATTCAAAGCCCCACAATAGAGAACAATGAGGGAGAGAAAAGGCTGAGGATCTTTATGTTGCATTCAGGAGGCCATCTGGTCTGGCAGTCACAACCAAGGCTGGGAACCGGGAGGGTCCTGGGTTCAGATTTAATCCAAGCCACTTATGGAATGACCTTCGGCGAATCGTTTGACCACCTTTTGCCTCGGTCAACCCAATGTAAAATTGGGTTTAAAGCAGCAATCTGCTGGAAAACCATGTGCCATATCTAGAGGGAGCATGAGCATATCCCATGCTCAGAAAGGGGACAGATCTGGAGATGTCGGTATAAATGGAAGAAAAGAGATCATGCAACAGTCCCTTCCCCCTGTTGACCTTTAAGGCCACATCGCCGTTCCAGCGCAGGCTAGCACCTGTGCTCACAGCACGGCTCACCAGTCTGACAGCACACTCTCTCCTAATGAAACCTGTTGCTTATCTTCAGCCAGGATGTGAGTGAGTTCTCCACCTGTAACACTCTGAAGCCTTTCTCCATTCTCTTGCCCTGGAGTGCAGAGAGGCCGGCAGTCTATTCCCAGTCTCCCACTATCCCTGGGAAAGTTGTTTTAACCTCTCTGTGCCTGAGCTTGCCCACCTGAAAAACAGGGAGCACAGGGCTTGCTCCTTTCACAGGGCCACATGAAGATTAATAAAGTACTGTGGGACCCTGATTTCAGAGTGCAAGGTAGTATCATTATGGGTCCATTTTTCCCAAGTGCCTAAGTGACTTAGCAGCAAAAGTCTCATGGGTGCCTAAGTCACTTAGGAGCTGTTGACATATTTTGCACATAACAGGAAAGGGTTTAAAACCCTACCCCAGGGCTGTCACTCTGCGGGAGGGACCTGTAACTGCAGCAGGCAGGTTAAAGTGCAGAATCCACCACCCTGCTGGATTTCAGAGATTAAACATCTTTTCAAACATCTTTTATTTCCTTTCCTTCTCATGGCCATTATCAGTAACCACAGGTCAAGCCCAGGATTAGCAAAATACAATGTATCAAGCCAGGCACAGGCATTTTTTAAGTTACAAAGAATCACTAGATACCTATCAGATCAACAGTATTGATTTCCTGGGCTGAATGGCTCCAGAAAGTCAATTCCTACTCACAGTCTTTCCAATAAACGGTGACCGAAAAAACAGAAGCGTCTCTCTCACATGGTCATTGCAGCCACCTCTCTTCTTTGGCTTTGGATACTGTTTGCATGCTGATAGGCTTGCAAGAAAGCAAAGCCTAAGATTTAATGGCATCTCTAGATCCAAGCCAAAATAAATTCCCAGTGAATCATGTTACCTAATTCTTTGCTCTTTTGTAACACCTTCTGGGAACGTTCTCAGAGCACTTGAGGTTTGCACTCTGGGAGATTCCTGGCAATAAATGTTGATTCCAAGCTCCCAGGTTCCAAATTAGGACAGAAATTATAGAGGCATTATTTGGATTCCTGGACAACAGGTCACAGCTACTTGTGTTCCCCCTGTTGGCGCAAGACAAAGCAGCCTGCATTCACCGTGTTTCCTGCCACTTCCATAGTAAAGATTTCGCTGTCAAAATAAGACATCACAACAAACATCTGCAACTCAGGCGATCAACCCGCACTCCAGGGCTGCATCCTGAAATCCCAGTCCTCAGGATGATGGAGAAGTCTACACTAGAGATTTCCTGGGCTTTTCCTGGGCTCCTTTCTCCTTTTCTATTCGCTACTGACGGCTTGTCATAAACAGATAGCTAAGGGTTAATGTCTCTTTTACCTGTAAAGGGTTAACAAAGGGAATGAAACACCTGACCAGAGGACCAATCAGGAAACAAAATACTTTCAAATCTCAAGGGAGGGACGTTTGTGGTGTGGGTCCTTTGCTCTGTGTCAGTGTTCTCTAGGCTCTGAGGGTGATTACTCTATCTCCAGGCTTTCTAATCTTCTGTTTCCCAGTTGTAAGTACAGGTAGAAAAACAATATAGGTTTTTACATTGTTTTTGTATTTGCACGTGTGTAGTTTGCTGGGAATGTTTAAATTGTATTTTTTTTCTGAATAAGGCTGTTTATTCATTTTTTTATAAGCAAATAACCCTGTAATATTGTCACCTTGATTACAGAGACCATTTTTTTTGTCTTTTCTTTCTTTTTTTATTAAAAGCTTTCTGTTTAAGACCTGTTTGATTTTCTTTTCTAGTTGAGGCAAGGGGATAGGAATCTCTGTGCCAGGTCTACTGTCTCTCTCAGGGAAAGACTGGGGGGGGAAAAAGAAAGAGGGGGGAAGGTGAATTGTCCTCTCTGTTTTGTAATTCAAGGAGTTTAAGTACAGTAATCTTCCAAGGTAACCCAGGGAAGGGAAGCCTGGGAGGAGGTAAGAGGGGGAAGGGAAGTGGGTTATTTCCCTTTGTTGTGAGACTCAGGGAATTGAGTCTTGGGGTCCCAGGGAGGTTGGGAGACGGAGCTAATCAGGGGCTCCACCCAAAGTCCTGAGTGGTGCGCATATCAGATCTAAGCTGGTAATTAAGCTTAGAGGTTTCATGCAGGTACCCAAATTTTGGATGCTAAGGTTCAGATTTGGGAAATATACCTTATGACACGGCTTGATCTGCTATTAAATAGTTTCAGTAAACTTGATGTCTTAGAAAATGGCATCCCGTCTCCCAGAACAGTGGTCCTCAACCAAGGGTATGTGTGCTCCTGAAGGTATGCAGAGGTCTACCAGGGGGTACTCAACTCATCTAGATCAGTGTTTCTCAACCAAGTGCAGGGCTGGCAAGTAGGTCAGTTGCCCGGGGACCCATGCAACAGGGAGCCCTGCAAAACTAAGTTACAGGCTTCATCACCACTGCCTAGGGCTCAGGCTTCAGACAAGGCTCAAGTGAAAAACAGGTTCAAGTATAACACTGAAAAGTAAGTACAATATTTATATTCCAATTGGTTTATTTTATAATGATATGGTAAAAATGAGAACATCAGCCCTTTTTCAGTAATGGTGAGCTGTCACACGTTTGTATTTTTATGTCTGATTCTGGAAGCGAGCAGTTTTTAAGTGAGCTGAAACTTGGGGTATGCAAGACAAATCAGACTCCTGAAAGGGGGACAGTAGCCTTGAAAGGTTGAGAACCACTGTCCCAGTAGATGAAAATGAAAATTTAGTGGCTCCACAGAATAGAATCCCTGCAGTCATCTGCAGCAACTCCAGTACCCCACTCTTGCCAAGTACAATGGCCACCATCTTGGTGGACATACTAGCAAAATAACGCAGGGACAGAACAGAGATTTAAAAATTACAAGTAAACAAAAACGAAGCACCAAGAGCTTGATCAGCAGCTGATGTAAATCAGCATTGCTCCACTGACTTCAGTGGAGACCCCAGTTGCACCAGTTTACACCGGCTGAGGATGTAGACTTTTTTTTTTTAAGCCACCTTCAAATTGCTCTGGTTATGTCTAAAAATCAGTTATTTAGGTCCTGCTGACCTTAGAGATGTCAAAATTTCCTCAGCTTTGCTACAAAGGTTAAATGAGACAAATAACTCAACAGGGCTACCATTAATGAAACTCCTCTGATGTATTTCCCTGGAGCCTTCTTTAAACGACTAAGTGCCATTACTGCCTGAAGAGCAAACGCTCCTATAAGCGAGAAAACATTGCGGTGCCTATGGCTTGTCTTAGCTACATTACCAGCATTACAGAGAAGAATGAGATTACATTTAAATGAACATCACGCTGCTACAAACCAGCAGGTGAAACAAGCACCACATTTCAAGCTTTCAAAGGCAACTTAGGCACAGTCTGAAATTCAATGGGAGACGGGTGACTAACTCTTCTAAATCTGCAAATCTACTACAAATCCAAGCCACTTGTCCCAGTTTTCTTTGGACAATTCTGTTTCTTTCATGTGGTTTTGCTGGGTCACAAGAACTCTACAGGACCCCCAAAATGTCCTTGTTTTTTCTATTTCAACCAATCAAACCATTTGGTTGATTTTATAACTAAAATGTTGTTTGTTGTCTCCCCCCCGCACCCAAGACATATTGCTACAGCAAATAGAATCTGCTCAGGGTTTACCAAGAACAATCCAGTCCAACCGAATGAGGGTTCAGCATGATGCACAATATTTGGACTGAGAATAGTCGGAGGAGCACAGACATTATCAAAGCAGTTCTTTTGCTCAAGTGACACTATTCAACGTCTCAGATCAAACCTCATTCAGACCCAGATCTATAAAGATATTAGGTGCCTAACGCCCACTGAAATCAATGGAAGCTGGAAGCCTACCTACTTTGGAAAAAGTCCTCCACCAGAAGTAATCTGCCTATGTCACTCTTGAGCCAGACAGCTCTGGCAACACCAGCATATATATTTTTAAGTGCATTTTCATCTTGTGCAAATATTTCATGACCCTAAAAAGTGTCACCACAAAAGAACCCCAAGTTCTTAATTTTGGAAATGCGGTGACCCGATCTCCACTTTCCACCCAAAGGGCTCTCCGTCTTCTCGACAAGAGAAGAACAAACCAGGTAGGTGGGTCTAATGTTTGATTATGAAGTTCTGGTGAATGGTTTGCAATCTGCGTCCAAATCCAAATGGTGGCACTGCCCAGGAAACGCTTTTGTGACAACGCTGGGGCCACCTTATTTAAACCTTAATTTAAAATGCTAACTTCATAATGAGTGGAACAAAACTGTGTAAAAACATTTCCCACTATAATCCTGGTCAGATCCTTCCAATATGGCCGCCTTTTGTAATCACATCCCTTTGTGATCTCACTCTTATGCCTTGTATTGTGACCCATAAAATAATCAGCCCTCTTTGACTCTGCTTAATCCTTTCAGACTTCCTTCTTGCCTCTTCCCTCCTATCAATTCTCCTATTATTTGGGCTCAACCAGCTTGTCCCACCATCCCACAGCTCAAAGGGGGCTGCAGTTTCAACATACTAAATGCCTTCTACACAGAGGAGTTGAAATGATGAGAAGATCTTTGCTGCTTTTAAAGAAAAAAAAAAAGCACTCAACCTTCTTCGCTGGACAAATAGCTTAGAAGGCAAAAGGACTCACAGGCACGTGGGAACAGCATGGTTTTTGCAAGTGACCTTGAGATCCTCAACTTTTAGATCACAGAGGCTAGCAGGTTAGTGGGGAAGGGGTGTTGGCCTCAGGGTTCACTAGAGAAGTTGGTGGTGGTGGTCTTTAATGTCCATCTCCAAAGGATCAATGGAGAGAACAGAAGTCCCATCTGCCTTGCATGGAATATCAACACGCCCCTCCTGCGAGCAGGGGAAGTGCTAAGTTCACACAGGCACAAGGATGGAAGCAAGTGGCTGGGGATTTGCTAAAATAAGGGAAATGAGGTGGGGGCTTACAGCACTGGTAACTGAGGTCCCGCTGGACAACAGGTGATGGGGGGGACTCTTGTGTGGCAGGTACAGCCCTCTGCAGAGCCATTCTGAGGTGCCAACCTAGACCAAAGCATCAGGCCAACACATCTCGCCTGGCATCAGGAAACTCAGTTGGCATCCACCAATGCGACTGTCTTTTTTAATAAGATCAGATCAAACTGTGAAACTTGCCAACATCAGGCCAGATGTGTGCAGCAGCTGACCCAGCATCCACTAGGACAGTGGTTTCCAATTAGCGATAATTGCTTGTTATTGAGTGATATAATCAATGGGTCCTATTCCACAGGCCAGGCTGTGATTTATGATGATGCAGGGAAAATTATAGTGGGGGGGAAAGGCTGCAAATTCTGCAAGATGACACATGGCTGCCAGATAAGCCCCAAATAAATAAAGGGTGGTGATAGCAAGGAGCGTGGCTGCATTACATTCTGTAGTGCTCTTCTCCTGAAGGAGGCCTGGAGAGTGGTACAACACCAGCATGCACAGCATAAACCCAACAGAATGGAAATATTACTCAGGTCTTTCACATTAAACTCATCCTGTGTTTATTTGGGACTAGGTTGTGAGACCTGAATTACAAGAGCGTAAGGGCTCCTAATCCATTCCTTCATCCTTCCAGATCTTAGACCCATTCCTTCATCCCTTCCAGATCTTAGACCCATTTATCTTCCCTCACCTGAGCAGGTGGGTGGGAGTAGACAGAGAGTGGACAGAGCCTGTGCTCCACCAATCCGTATGCCTGCATGCCATGGGAGAAGCCAGCAGAAAATGCTATTCCACAGGAAGGAGAAGGAAGCAGGGATAGATTTGTGCCTCTGAGAGCGGCTACAGTTTATGGACTAGCACTTGCTCAGGGCTGTGCCTACAGACACAATCAAGCCCTTTGTGTCTGTTTTATCTAGCAAAAGGGGAATGTAAAACAAAAACAAAACATCACACTTTTTCATTATTAATACATAGTGATTATATGGCTTTTCCATCCACAGATCTCAAAGAACTTTACCAAGGAGGTCAGAATCATCATCCCCATTTTACAGATGGGGAAACCAAGGCACAAAGAAGGGAAGTGGCTCGCTCAAGGTTACCCAGGAGTTCAGTGTCATAACCAGAAACTGACCTCTCAGCCTCCTGACTCCCAGACCAGTGGCCTGCCCACTGAATAATGCTACTATAGTTAAACTCAACGTCTGCAGGCCGGGAGAGAAAAAGAGAACTAGTGTGAAATGAGCAATAAAATGCCTGATCAAAGTGCCTCTAATCAGCTTTTCCGGGAGCAAACTAGAGATCTTTAATGCTGTCCTGCTAAACAAGGATCCCTCTTTCTTCTCCCTACCCATGAATCTCTGCAAGCCAGAGCCAGACCTACGCAGGTACAGTCACACATCCTCCCTGATCCTTCCCTCAGGAGAACTGTGGATACACGAGAAACTGATTGTAAGTAAGAAAGCTAAGAGTTATGAGAAAATAAGTTATGAAACTGTTCTGTTATCTTTAGAAAAAATATCTATATTCAATAACAATAAAATTATAAAAGAACATGCCGTATGCTGCGATCTTTCAAACCCACACACACGGGTTGGACAAATGAACAAAAAACAACTGGAAAGTTCTGATCAAGGACAGGCAAAGAAGTTTGCTAGATGCAGGTACAAATGTCAAATGTCTTTGTTTCGTTTAATTACTACTGTATGAAAATACTATTAGCACATGTTCTGAATAGCCACATAACAGAACAAGCCAATTTCCATCCATGCAATTCTACTTTATGGCAACAGAGGTACCCTTATGAAGCCTAGGTTTTATTAATCAGACTACATAGCAATCATATAGCATTTAACCAATTGAATTTGATAACCCTGCCCCTAGGAGAGCAAAAAGTGAAGTTTAGCCCCATTTTACAGATGGGCAAACTGAGGCAGAGAAATGACATGACTTGCCCAAAGCTGCAGGAAAAATCAGTGCCAGAGCGGGGATTTGGAGTTTTGGTTGACTCAGGAATGTCTGGCCCCAACTTCTATGCTCAGATCATGTTTCTCTATATTAAAATTCCCCAAATCACTGCATCCCTGAGGTGTCTAAATATTGCCAAATCTGAGACTTTATGGCATAACTTTTCATTTCAATGCCAATAATCTATGAGGAGTTCAAACCTGAGCATTCATACCATGAGGGCCCCGTATTATATGTACATCATCTGTGATCAGCCTGGTTTTCCAGTAAAATTTTACCCAATTTCAGTGTGTTGAAGTAAACCTGAAACCTAAAAAAAAAAAAAAAAAAAAAAGTGATATCCAACAACACTTCCTGGATGCCAACATGGATGCTCCACAGAGCCAAGACCACCATAGGCCAAGCAACAATTCAAAGCCAGAGTCTGTAATGATGATATGAGACAAACGGCATCCCTTTGAACAGAGTGAAACGTAAAGCAGAGCTCTCGGGGGGCTCTGCTTTGTCAGATTCCTTTGACTTCTCAGCACCGCAGCCTCGATCAACGTGTATGATTTTTTTTTTATTTCTCCTTCACTTTTCTGCCCAGCTGTCAGTACCAAGTGAAGGACGTATCTGCAGGGGGAGCAGGATTTAGCCCATAGACATTTTTGACTCTTTCAGAAAGGGTTTATACAACACATATTTTCTTCCTTAGAGCAAAACAGCGCCCAAGCTATTCAATGCTCTCAAGATTATAATTTCTGTGCTTAGTGTATGAGATGGGCTCCTCAAGCCAAGGACCATCTTTTTGGCACCATGGAACCCTGATCCACAACTGGGACCCACAGGTGCTACCATGGGACAAATAATAAATAACCAGTGGCCCTGGCAGTGTAGAAGTCCAGTGCAAGAGACTACAAACCAATTTCCACTTGTTAGGAACATTGCTTCTAAATAGCGCTGGGCAAAAATTTTCCACCCTAAACCTTTTTTCAGCAAAAGATGCAGATTCAGGGACACTGGACAGTTCCATGAATTCATGCCAATTTCACCTGTTTCAGTCAAAAAAAAAAGCCCTAATAAAAATTCTGAAAACAATAGAAACTGTTCTTTATTGATACCCAGCTGACTGAGGTGCCATTCTACATTCTAACAAAAAAGCAAGATGGGTGGTGAACCTTTGGGGCCTGGGAGAACAACCGTCATCTTGTTCGTCAGAGGGGACTGAACCCAGGACCTAAAGAATAAGCCACCAAACTAAGTGTCTAGTGGACACTTGCAGCAAATTCATATTTTCTATGGATCGGCAGCATACACTGACGAGTGGGTTACACTGGCCCAAGTACACGTACTCAGCCCCATGCACCACAATGCCCTGCAGATGACTCCCGTTACTGGCAGGATCTCACTGCACGGGGTAGGGAGAAGACAGTATAGTCTGTACAGGGTTAATGGAGCACGGGAAGAAATTATGACAGCTCCAAGCCCAAAGCCAAAATATGGTCAAGAGTATTTTCAATGTGATTCTCTTCCATTTTGATTTAAGGCAAAATCTAGTCACCAAAGGAAGTGCCATTCAGGAACATGCAGCTCTTCACATCCATATCGACACTGTTTATTGCCCATCAGCTATCCTCTGGCTCTTACATCTCCCACTTACAGGTCCAGGAAGTCTGACACTGTCCTCCTGTGTCAGCCATCTCCCAGCTCAGAAGTGACAAAACCAGTCATCAAAAACGCTCTGAGGCTTGTCCTCAGGAGACTGACAGGTTATAGATCTGGCTGCTTACCTGGCACAGACCCAAACCCTTTGCCTCTTCAGTTACTCACACCACTAAACATCGAGGTTGGCTGATGGCCTCTCCGTACACTCAGGAACAGCTGACTGCAGGGTGCCACCTTTAAGGGCAGTCACCGAGCCAAAGCCCTCCCGCAGGAAAGGAAGGATTTTAAGTGGTTTCGGTGGCAATAAGTATAACCAGGGAAGTTTCACACCCTTACGGAGGATGTTGCCTGGGCTTTTTTGCCCCTTCCATCGAATGGTCTCAAAATAAATTACAAAGGCAATGGAAGCGTTTTTACGGGACCACTCCAAGAGTGAGCAAAACATGTTCTCTTAAAGGAGTTGGAGTCTTTTCATAAAGGTGGCCCAGAATTTTTACATGAAGGACCTCAGCCTGGTGACAGCCAAGGTGGGAATGAGGTATCTCCTTACTCAAACAGTACATAAAGTACATGCCTAGATATAACCACCAGATCTGGTTGAATGCAAACAGGACCTTCTACTGGACCTCAGGCAGCCTGCCGATAGCCTACAGGCAAAAGGACATACCCTCCCGTGCAAGGCACACAGAGAGAAATCACCACTCAGGGGGTCATTAGCTGCTGCTGCTGTTATCCAGACAAGCCTCAGACTCATGACCAAACCAACAATCAAAAACCCAAGCAGGCTACATTTCGGAAAGCACCAGCAGAGCACATGCCACTCAAGGAAGAATTAACCTCAGGAACAGCATTTCCAAATACAATGGGATAAATAAGAGAGCAGCAGACTGCAGGCACAGGCAGGCTACGGAATCACAATTGTGTCCTGCTCAGGATTTTTTTCCCTTTCTTTCTTTCTTTCTTTCAAATTTCATTCACTCTTTGACATTTTCATGTTTTTTCCCCCCTACAGGCTCCTACAACAGACAATCTGTCTTGTGTTGTTAGCCTTGCCCCCGAAGGCAATGCCAGGGAGTAAATAAGACTTGCTGCTTCCATGCTGCCTGCCTTAAATAACAAAGAAACTGTGACCTTCAAAAGGTCTTTGCCTACTGTTGGAAAAGTGATGCCTTATGAATGGTACCTAGCAGCAGCGAGAGGCAAAGAGGTTTCAAAACACGGCACAGAAGAGTGATGGAGTATTTGCCGTGTGACTGACTGAGACTCACTCCTTTGGGACAGGGGATTTACTACTACCATGAGGTCTCTTTATTCTTCTCCTCCTTAAGCAAGGCCTGATTAGCTCTCCTTTTACAGAAGTACAATTATTCCAAAGATTAGATCACAGCGATAGCCCACATCTGCTCCCCACTCGTCTTTTTCTCTCACTCTCTTAATCCCTTCCTCCACTCCTCATTCAATTTTCCACACAGAAGCCTGCCAATGGCTTGGTTCTTACTGTTTAGCAATCCCGTCCATATACGAACTTTCACCTTTCCAGCCCTGCATGTAAGATCTATAGGAAGAGGGGCCCGGATGCTCCTGTGCCAGTTCTGAAAGCACGCCCAAATCACACCTCTGTGCCCCAGATACAGGAGGGCAGGCAGGGAGCAAACGTAAGTGGCAGCAGGGCTCCCAAAACCCATTAGTTCTGGGACAGAATGGCAGCACACGTACCGGTGTGTCTCAGATCTATAGTCAAGTTTTGACGCCCACTTGGTGTTCATATAATTGAGATCCCTTTAGACTTACTGCTCTGTCTCCAGCCAGCCAATACAACTAACATGCATCCTTGAATGCTACCAGGGAATGAACATTTCTACTTCAAACACAAGACCATCCTTGGCTGGAATTTGGAGGCACGGATAAGGCGCGCGCAGTACTTACTAGCTGCTTGAATCTTCACCTTGCGGCTGACCACCAGCCCAAAGCGGTTTTGAGCCATGCAGTCATATTCGCCTTCATCGGATGACCCATTCCCCCTGACTTTCTGGAAGTGGGAGACATACAGCGATCCATTGGCCAGCACAAAGATGTTTTCATTCTCCATGATCATCGCTCCATTCTTCCGCCATGTAATGGTGATGGGCGGGATTCCCTCCACCTGGCAGTCCAGCACCAGCGGCCGCTCCTGCACTGCTATGTCATCACTGGGCTCCACCGCGAAGGCCAGCTCGGTGGAATGACCAAAATCTAGAAGATGGGGGAAAGGGGAACAAACAAAGTCAGTTACTTAATCCACAAGAAGCATCCAGAGTTAAGGCTTTGACTCAGACCAGGGATTCGCAAAACCAGTCTAGAAACAACAGGTTGCTGTTTGTGTCTGGGCCATAAGTACCTTTCCCAAGAAACAGGCAGAAGCGCTCGTGCACACCCTGCTTGGTCAAGAAGACTGG
The DNA here is from genome assembly GCF_003597395.2 of Chelonoidis abingdonii. Classification (NCBI taxonomy): domain Eukaryota; kingdom Metazoa; phylum Chordata; order Testudines; family Testudinidae; genus Chelonoidis; species Chelonoidis abingdonii. The sequence goes on from NC_133777.1 coordinate 79,755,228, forward strand.
AAAGGGACCACTCCAGCAAGCAGGGCCGGCACTTCCATTTAGGCGACCGCCGGGATTTGGGAGGGCAGCAGACTGCTCCGGTGGACCTCCCGCAGGCAAGCCTGCGGACAGTCCGCTGGTCCCGCGGCTCCGTTGGAGCATCTGCAGGCATGCCTGCGGCAGGTCCACCGGAGCCGCGGGATCAGCAAGCCGGCCCTGCGCCTAGGGCGCCAAAAACCCTGGCGCCGCTCCTGCCAGCAAGGAATAGTTAGTTGCTCCCGACACCCTGAGGAGCACCTGTGAAGAGCTGTGCATCCAGGAGCATGCACATTCCAACAAGCAGTCTGTGTTTCATTTGAATCAGCATGGAGCTGGCCAGGGGAATACAATAAGGAGCAGCTGCAGGCAGCGTTGTTCAGAGATGCCTTAAGGGATTGAAATGAATGAGAACTGGGCATCCAAATCCTTGAGGTGTCTTAGGAAATCTCAGCCATATTGTACCCACTTCAAGACTATTAGCTGAGCCCTGACTGCTGGAGCAATGTCTGTAAAAGGAGGATTCGCTCAAACAATGGGCGTCTGATACTTTAGAACAGCCATTCTCCACCTCATGACTCTAGGTGACAAAAGAAAAAAAAGCTTCAGCTGCTCTTCTAAGCATACAGAAAGGGATGGCCCCCTGACTTATCACGACACCCCCTCGGGGGTCACAACCCTCAAGTTGCAAGTTCCTTGCAATTTATTGTTTCCAGGAAGCTAGTGGTGCCTTCTGAGGGAAGCCCCTTATTTGGCAGAGTTGGGCAGCTGTTTACTTTTACCGCCTAGTGTATCTTATGCTGTAGCAGTCGCGTGATGCCATGATTACATTCTTAATGAACAGTAAATTAGGCACAGTAACATTAACTCACAAACTTATGGAGCAGAAACACAAAACATCTCCTGCAAGCCCATTACACTAACTGATGTCTTTAGAACATCGGTTAACATAGAATTTCTAACACTAAGCAAACCCACACTTCACACCACAAAGATAAATATTAATTTTCTCCTTTTCCCTAACAGAATGCCTAAACACTAATGTCCTTTGTATTTTATGCTTCATTTAGTCCAGCATACCTTTTTAGGCTCTAATTTGCAATGCAGTAGTGATTACAGACTTGAAGGAAAGGTGAAAATAGGCCAGCACTTTTAAGAATAGTGCAGAGTAAGTGTTTACATGCAGACCTGAAATGTAAAAGGGGACCAAAGAACAGCTGTCCTAACATAAATATTAGACGCATGTAAACACCATGGATGGAGAATTTATTAGGATGGTTAAGAGGAAGGAGCTACTAGAGGTACTGTCAGGACACTGAGAAAAGGAAAATTTAAGCTGAGTATCAGGAAAGTCTTCTTAACAATTGTGTTTTACAAGTCTCCCAAGGGTTGTGGTGGAAGCCTCATCACATGGGGCATTCATAGATGCTGCTTTCAAACATGAGGAGATCAGAGAATCATAGAAGATTTAGGTTTGGAAGAGACCTCAAGAGTCATCTAGTCCAATTCCCAGCTCAAAGAAGCACGTACCCCAACTAAATCAAATTGATATGCAGTTGAACACAATCCTGCAGTTCCAGGAAGGGACCAGATCTTCAAACATGCCTCTTCCATCTGCAATTTCTACACTTCTCTGAAAAAAAATGCTACTTACTGCAGACTGCATGTGCAATACCACTGGAACTCACCAATTTGCAGAATGGGTATGAGTGTCATATCTTGCTGATACTCAGTGGAAAAGTTCTCTGCTACATATTCCAGAAACCACAGCACCGAATTTACTTTCTATACACCTCGAGTCTCATCTTATTCCCTCTGATGTCAACGGGGGGCTTGCCATGGATTTTAAATAGCCCTGTCTGGAAAAACTAGTGTAACTGAGCAAAATAGCAATATTGATGCCTTTCTGCATAGTACGTATCAATATCTCTTCACCTTTTTATATCCTAGGAGCACACGAAAGGTTTCCAGTTTAAATTAATGGGTGTAACCATCAGTTAATCAGCAACATCCTCAACAGGTAGAGCCAGCAAAGCACACAACGGGCTCAATCCTGCAACCACTGAAATCAACAGCAAAACTCTCCCACTGATTTGCAGGGAGGAGGAGAAAAAGGCAGTAGGGCCGGAGCAGTTAAAGTTCCTTTCATGTTACCCTTCCAATATGTCTCAACCCTGTCCTGGAAAGTCCACTTGTAGTGGGGAGGAGTGTTTAGTCTCCAGGGACTTCACTGATGTAGTTATACTGCTGCAAATTCCTTGGATGTGGACAAGATCCTACTGCCATTCTCATAGATACCGTAGTTGTAATCTGGGCAACTATCTTGGTAACTTTCCAGTTACCATATGTCATCTCCTTCTCTAACTATTACTATAGAACAGGGGTCTCAAACTCGCAGCCTGCGGGGTTATTTCCTGCGGCCACCAAGCTCCCCTCACCTGCCACCCCCACTTCTCCCCAGCGCACCGCATCCCAGCTCCTCTGCCTACATCCAGGTGCTTCCCACTGCCAAACAGCTGTTTGGCGGCACCTGGCACTTTCCAGGAGAGAGGGGGGAGAAGCGGGGAGCTGTGTGCCCAGGGGAGGAGACAGAGAAGAGGTGGGGCAGGGGAGGGGATCTGGGAAAGGGGTTGGTATAGGGGCAGGGAGGGGGCGGAGTTGGGGCAGGGACTTTGGGAAGGGGTTGGAATGGGGGCAGGAAGAGGCAGGGCCTCATGGAACGGGTGGAGTGGGGGCGGGGCCAGGACTTTTGTACCTTTATATGAAAAGGTGTCAGTGATGCGGCCCTCGGGCCAATGTACTAGTCCTCACATGGCCCTCCTGGTGATTTGAGTTTGAGATCCCTGCTATAGAACCATAAGCAACAAATATCAATCCAGTGTACGTGCTGCCAACAAACGCATAAACAAGTCCCTCCACTCATGCCTACTACACTTCACAAACACACACCAGGGGCCAAAACCAACTTTGAACACTCCAGGAAGGAATACGTCAGCTACACCGAAGAAAACTGTTAGAATAGGGATCGTTCACTGGGTCAGAAGGAAGTCTGACACTATGGCATCAGATGATTCTAAAACTGCGAGTGGGGTTGACAGATCAACCAGTTCCTTGTCCCAAAGCACTATTGGTGTCATAACTTAAAAATCTGCCTTGGGATGGGTTAGTGAAGTTAACAAAATCCTAATATATGCATCTGTGTCCAGACAGAGTTCCACCAGGTGGAGTCTACAAGTGCTAGGGAATCCATTCTGATCCACTGGGCTTTTCGGGTTTGGCCCAGGCAGCTCTTATCTAAGCAGCTCTGCCTCTCTCCCACTGGCTCCAATGGGATGAATTACTTGAGTAAGGGCTACCCCCACACAGGTTTGCAGAACTGGGACCTTTATAGAGAAGTTTCCCTGGTGACCCCGAGCCAGAACTTATCATTTATATGACAGCAGGGCCTACAGGACCTCATCCAAGAACCAGATCCTAGATGCTGTATACACAGGTGACATCAAATGTGTTGAGGGGCTCTTTAGGCGCACCTTACCTGCTAGCTAAAAATAAATAAAGGAAAGCGATACAAGGTTATTTTTAAACAAAATTACCTTCTCTTCTGCTTTGTGAGCCAGGGGACTTTTCCTCTTTTTTTTTCCTTTAGTTCCTATCAATCCCTTATATACAGCAACTTAACTTGGATTACTGGGGATAGATACTGGGTGTAACCTGAGAGGAGGCACCAAGACAGCGCAAGCAAAGGAGGCAGGATAATGCACAGCATGTCAAAGGTACTGCTGGAGAGGGAAGTATGTGCACATGAAATGGACAGACTCCATTCAGCAGCAGACCCCGAAAATAAACATGCTCTCCCATCAGGTTACGAACCCTTTATTGTGTGTCTTAGAATGTCAGGATAGCCTCATGCACCTCGGTGATCTACCGGACCCTCGAACTCCTTTTTAAGAGACAGCCCTGCGGCTCTCTCAGAGGCCCAGCGTGCAGCCAGCACAATCCGTCAATTACATTTCCCCCCAAATTAAGGAATTAGACGAATGCTCAGCATTTTTCTGAAGCATGGGCCAGATTCTAAATAGCACCTAACACAACAGGGCCCCATTCTCTGCTGAGGCCTCTGGAGCCTTCTGTAATAAGGGTTTCTTATTCATTCAACTCCCACTGAGTTGAGTGGGAATTTTGCCTGAGTAAAGACGGAATAAAGACTCCAGGATTTGGCCCAACAACCAATCATTGAAGAGCCTAATGAAATAAATGCCCCATCGTCCCTCTTATCTATTGCACGAAATTGCTTATTATTATACATACAATAAAGAGAAGAATCAACGTAATTACACACCCTTTCCCCACAATCGCTGTCATTATAATAACCATCATTAGGGGCTGTGATTGGGGATAATCATGTTTACCTCGGTAAACATTCTGCCTTGATCCTGAATGTGCGCAGCTTGAACAGGAAAAGGACGTAGCCCATCATTTAAAAAATCTGTTGCTCTCAAGTCGGTGCTGGTTCATGGAAGGCTTGAAAGAGACTCCACGATCGCTGAACCTCAGTGTGTTTTTTATTAAGTGAGGAGCTGGATTGTGCCTTTTAGGGGACTGCTCCACCCTAGATGCATTGCAACTCACAGACCCCTCTCTGGGACCAGAATCCTACCCCCATTCCCTCTTCCTCCAAAGGGCTAGCTTCCTCCTAGCCTAGACCAGCAGCAAATTACACCTGCCCAGCCCTCTCCTGGCTTAGTTATGCTTGCTGGCACCTGGGGGCTGGCTCTGCCCACTCCCCACCCGCTTATTCTGTGAGCATGTAGAGTAGCAGGCACACGCCCCTCTGCTTAAAGGAAGGATGGTGTTGTGGTTAGAGCACTGACTTAAAGACTTAGGAAATTTAGGGTTAATTCCCTGCTCTGCCACAGACTTCCACTGTAACCCTGGGCAAGTCACTTAGGGCCAGGTATTGAGATGAAGTGCCTAAAAATGCAGAGGGGTGACTAGTGGAATATTCAGAAGCTCTTAAGTGTTTAGAGACATCAGAAAATCCCACTGGGCGCCTGTGTGTGTTTTTAGGCATCTAAATACCTTTAAAAATTGGGGCCTCGGTCTCTCTGGGCCTCAGTTCTCCTCTATGAAATGGGGATAACAGCACTGCCCTGCCTCCAAGAGGTGATAAATACATTAAGATGTTTAGGGGGTGCTCAGAAAGTAAAGTAATGGGACCATATAAGTACCTAAGACATACAGCCAGATTCCTGTGTGCCCACATTCAGGAGTGTCAGGAGGAGGGCGTCTCCACCCCATTTGTCCCTGAGGGGACACCCAGTGCACCGGCCAAAAGCACTACATAGGAAGTAAGGCACTGAGCATCCATGGAGCAAGGTACTACTGAGCATGAATCAAATGTGGCAGAATCTGGCCACAGGTTTTACCCAGACAAAACTCCCATTCAGTGAGGCCCACTTCTGCTCATCCTTCTTCATGAAATCAATGGGATTCTCCATGTGAGAAAGGGGTATAGGACAGGGCATTCATCTTTGGCAGTTTTGCCTCAATAAGGACTGAATTAACCCAAAAAGCCTGAGATCCTATATCACTTCCTCTGCTCACCCGGGGCCAGGTTGTGCTTCCCATACTCACCCATACTCCGTGTTACTTCACTCTCCAAGCTGTCCCACCATTACTCAACATGGGAAAGGGTGGCACTATCAGGTTTAGGAACTGCCTGAGCCAAAGTCCTTTTGGCCCAGGATGGCTCTCCTTGAGTAAGATTTTGCAAAGGCTCCAATGGGAATTGATTTTCAAAGGGAGTTGGGCACCACACCTTTGAACCACAGGGGAGATTTTCCAAGTCCATTTGACTTTACACATATTGGGAAATTCAAGTCCTCCAGGACGTGGAAGGGATTACTCCCATGAAGCAAAGATTTTCCTTATCAGATTCTGGATCTTAAAAGGCAGATTCCAAACTCTGAGCCCAGGCTTTCTCCATGACAGTCAAGATTACAGTAAAAGGAATGATGACGTTAGCACAAGAATTCCCCCTGTGGGACAAAGCAGCCTCCTTTTAGACAAAGGAATGTTTACTTTAGAGGTCAACCTGGATGTAGGAGAGGATGGATAGATTAGATAGATAGATTAGATGGATAAGGACCAAACAAATGTAAACTCTTGTCTCATAAATAGCAGAGTAAATTTATCAGGAAGCCACCAGTTTGGTGCAAAGTGGAAATAAACTTCATTTCTAGTCAAATGTAAACCATTCAACTTTGCAATTAATTGGGGTGAAGGGTAATTATTCAGGCCATATGCATTCATTAGAAAAGTCTAATTCCCTGATATGCCTGTCCACATCTTGGCTGTATACCAAACCTGACATCATCTCATGCAAAGTCCCTGGAAAGAGGGATTTATGAAAATAGATGAGTCAGTGTGTGTTATATTTGCTGCCTGAAAAGATGCAAACTGTTCTAAAACTCTACTCAGCAGACAGCTTGACTTATTACACAGAGTAACCGGGCATTGTGCAGCCGATTAACCAAATGCTTGTCCTAACTCCAGCTGCCTATGCTTTGGAATTTGTGAGGGAAAACTGCTGTGGCTTCTATTAAAGGGAGGGAGAGTGAATATTATTAGCACTGACACAAAAGAAAAGAGAAAATGACTGGACGCCTCATCCTACAACTGCCCTTTGAGAAATATTTAACATCTTTCCAAACAATATATGTGACAATGTATATGATTACTTAACGCAAACTATCTCCTAATATTGATCACACAGAAAAGCACACAGAGAAACCATGAGATTTACCTAGTGCTGAAAGAGAAAGAACTCTGAATGAATTAAAAGCTTAAAAGACACTTCTAAGTATTTTTTATACAATTGCAATTTTTTAAAAAACTCAACATTCATTGTGATTCCCTTTAGAAGCTTGAAAAGAAATTTTTCTATCCCTGATTTTTCCCTTTTCCGTTTGGGAACCGTTTTTCCCCTCCTGTATTTTCAAAAAAGGTGAAATTAAAATGTCTTATTTTACAAGAATAATTATTGTTATTATCTGTAATAGTGTAACTTGTAGAGGCCCCAACTCGGATCAGGGCCCCATTGTGTTAGGCGCTGTATGAACACAGGCGAAGAGAGACCATCCCTGCCCCAAAGAGTCTACAGTTTAAGCAGAGAAAGCTAGTATTATGATTATTTCCAATTCACAGGTGAAGGAATCGAGGCACTGAGAAATTAAATGACTTACTAAAGTCACACAGGATGTCAGTGGCAGGGCCAGGAATTAAAATGGGTCCCAGTCTGGTTCAGTTCCACCATGCCCCGTCCTGTCCTCACCCAGCCCTTTGTCCCCATATGCTGTGGGAGGAGCAGCAGCTGGCATACGACATGGCTATGTGTCTTTGCCAGCTTTAGGCTAATGGAGGTGCCCCTTCACACAGAGAATTTTCCTGTCCAATTCTCTGGACGGTTTAAATTCACCTTGCACCGTGTCAGTGGCACAACGTGAACTTGTCCGACTACCGAATCCAGCCTCATGTATCCTACTGAATACAAGGGGCCTGACTGTCCTCTGCATTATTCCACTGTCAATGGGGCCTCATGAGCATCAACCTGGAGGAACACAATGAGAAGTTTGGCCCAAGGTGCCTTACTCACAGATCTATCATGGTTAGTAAAGGTAAATGTCTATGGACATTTGGTAGCAGGATCAGAGCCTTTAATAGTCAACTGCAGAGCCAGCAGAAAGATGAGCACAAACCAACTGTTCTTTGGTCAGGTCCTACAAAAAATGGCTACTATTTTGCTTTCTATATTTCTCAGTAACATGAGGAGATGCACATAAAACAATTAATAAAATGGGAGAGTTAAAGGAACGTGTCGACAAGGATGACCCAATGGATACAGGGTACATGGATTTCCAAAAAGCCTTTGAGAAGGTCCCTCACCAAAGGCTTTTAAGCAAACTAAGAAGTCATGGGATAAGACGGTAGGTTCTCTCATCGATCAGTAACCAGTTAAAAGACAGGGCAGGAATAAATGGTTAGTTTTCACAGTGGAAAGTGGTAAATAGCAGAGTCCCCCAGGGGTCTGTACTGGGACCAGTTGTGTTCAACATATTCATAAACAATCTGGAGAAAGGGGTAAACAATGACGTTGCAAAGCTTGCAGATGATACAAAATTACTCAAGATAGTTAAGTCCAAAGCAGACTGCAAAGAGTTACAAGGGGATCTCACAAAACTGGGTGACTGGGCAACAAAATGGCAGATGAAATTCAATGTTGATAAATGCAAAGTAATGAACACTGGAAAATGTAATCCCAACTATACATACAAAATGATGAGTCAAAATTAGCTGGCACCACTCTAAGAAAGAGAGCTTGGGGTCACTGTAGTAAATCTCTGAAAACATCCACTCAATGTGCAGCGGCAGCCAAGAAAGCGAACAGAATGTTAGGAACCATTAAGAAGGGATAGCTAATAAGACAGAAAATATCATACTGCCAAAATATAAAGCAACAGTAGGCCCAAACCTCGAATACGGCGTGCAGTTCTGGTCGCCCCATCTCAAAAAAACTGTATTAAAATTAGACAAGGTACAGAGAAGGGAAACAAAACCGATAAGGGGGACGGAACAGCTTCCATATGAGGAGAGAGTAAAAAGACTGGGACTGCTCATCTTGGAAAAAAGATGATGGGGGGGACATGACAGAGGTCTATAAAATTATGACTGATGTGGAGAAACTGAGTAGAGAAGTGTTATTTATTCCTTCACATAACACAAGAACCAGGGGGTCACCCAATGAATTTAATAGGCAGAAGGTTTCAAACAAACAAAAAGAAATACAGTCAACCTATGCTGCTCACTGCCAGGCAATATTGTGACAGCCAAAACTATAACTGGGTTCAAAAAAGAATTAGGTACGTTCATGGCAGATAGTTCCATCAGTGGCTATTAGTCAAGATGGTCAAGGATGCAACCCCATGCTCTTGGTGTCCCTGAGCCTCTGCCTGCCAGATGCTGGGACAGACAACGGGATGGATCACTCAATAAATTGCCCTGTTCTGTTCATTACATCACAAGCACCTGGCATTGGCCACTATGGACCATTGGTCTGACCCAGTATGGCAATTCTTATGTCCTTATTAGAGAGTTAGGACCTGATGGAGGTTCTCTAGCAGATTACAACTGTTTCAAGGCTGATGAAATTGGGAACCTAAAAATCTGGACAGCGTCCCTTTAAATCTTCCTTCAGATGACCAAGTCACTGACCAGTAAAGCCCTACTCTGCAGCATAGTGCAAACTGGCTCTTTAGGGCATTCAGAAAATTTACATTTAAAGAAGAGAACAGACTATAAGGGTCCCTAGTAAAGTTTACCAGCACTGAATTTTTTTATCCCCTTTCCATTGGGATGGGAGGTTATATAAAGTGATTTTCCCATCAGTGCACATAAAACGCATCCATCATTCGTGAGAGAGCACGAGGACTTAGCCAAGGATAACGCAGCACCTCTGGGACATCCGACCTAGGGCCCAGCCCAGGCCTCTTCACCCAGGGACTGGAGCCGTAGAGAGGACATTTGGGCCCCCTACATCCAGCTTGCTGACTGGCTCCCATTTCACCCCCGTAGCAGATCCTTTGGGGCCCCAGTACAATTGCCCCTCCTCCCATCAGCCGCACCCACCGATGCTGATGAACATTTTGCCTGAGTAAGGACCAAGTATGAAGTGAAGAACCAGTTTCCCATTCAGCAAAATGGCCCCCAATGTTATAAACTAGAGTGGACAATTCCCAGGGGCTCAAACTCTAAATAGGAGTGACAACAAGGAAATCAGGTGAGAAAAATTCCAAACTCTATGGCCCGCCCTGGAGTGAGACCCAAAACGTGCTGGCTGTGACCATCTTTAAACAAAGCTGTAGCCAGCGGGGCACTCAGCTGGAAGGATGGTCCAGGGTGAGGCACCAATCTAAGACTCAGGAGGCCCGAATTCAATTCCCAGTCTATTTGGGAATACCTGGAAAGGGAGAAGACCTCTTCCAGATTGATCTATTGAGTGGAATTAGTCAACAATAAGGTGTTCACAGAGTAGGCAGTCACCCTGGAGTATAGGATGCATTATTATTATTTAGATTACAGACGAGCTTAGAGACCTCAAACGAGACTACAGCTCCATTGGGCTGGGTGCTGTACACACACAGGTAGTAAGATACAGTCCCTGCCACAAAGAACTATAATAGACAAGACAGATGCACAGAGAGATGAAATTATTTGCTCAAGGTCACATGATAAGTTAGTGGGTTCCCTCTGCACGTTACTGCGGCCTGGAGCAAGTTAGAGCAGCCTTTGTTCTGCTCTAACAGTGCACAAGGAAGAGTCAGGCACAGAGCAGCAGCAGCAGGATTAAGGGAGCATATACACACCAGACTCGTACTCTGTACAGTTTGGCCACATGCAAGGATCTTGCCCCCAAACTTTGACCTATATAACTTTTGTGTAAGTATTTCAGACACAGATCCTCAAGATCCCACTGCAGCTACAGAAAGTCAACCACATCGGATACCCAACAGTTGATTCACATTATGTGCATCAAAGCAGGGCAAAAACACCCAATGTCCTTGTCAACATGCCCATGTCAATCAACCTCTCGGAAACATGGGTTACTTGTAGCTTCCAAAGTAGAGTGGGCAGGGTAGGGATTATCACCCCTCCTCTTCCAAAGGCAGGAACATGCTCTGTTTCATACAGCTGCACCAGAAAGCACAGACACTGTGGTGACCCAGCCTTGTGACCAATGGTTGTGCCTTTTGCTCTTCATACAACAAGTTATATGAAGAAGCCACCCAGGCACAGCAGGCACTCAGACAACCACCTGTACTAAATACGCTCAAACACGCCAGGCCTAGCTACACGCACACTGATGCTCTGGCTGCTTCTAAACCACTGAGCACAGTGAGTGCCATTAGAAGGCCACAAACTATTTAAAGGAATATTTCCCTATCTCTCTTTACTACAGCTAGAAACAACCACCACCACGGCACCGAACAATCCAAAATGTCTCACAGAGCATCGGTTCTGTTCTTTTTATTATCTTTTTAAAAAAAAAAAAAAAAACTTCTGTCTCTGGTCCCCACTCTTCCTTCAAGACCATTTTCTTCTCTTACTTGACCTTCTCCCTCATTTTTTTAACATCAGGCATATTCTCTCTTTATCATTCTTTCTCTCCTGCAACCACACTTTAGTCCTCCCCTCTGTCTCTTGGGGAGCAAAGTGCAATTGCTCCTCACCCTCCAAATACAACTATGTCGATACCCCACATGACATGTCAGCCTCAGGAACTCTTTCCTGCCGCCAAACATGACACTCATTGTAACCCTGTGTCTGGGCCCCACTGACGTTTCAGAACGTGAATGGGAACCTTCCCCACTGACTTCCAGGGGCACTGGGTCAAGTCCTCCTGTTCGTGGGGCAGAACTGCCACCTGTAGGTATCTGAGCTAACCAATGCCCAGCGATAGCGCTAGGATCCAGAAGAAAATGGATCCTCCACAATGTGGACCCTGCAAGCTTTCCAAGAGAAAACTGGCCACACCATCCCTATCTGGCACCCCAGGGTGCCTGGTGCTTCACAAGTAGAATGATGGCAGGGAAACTGTCCTCGAGAGCTCTCCCTCTGAACTCATGGCAGCAATGCCACGCACCTCAGGTAGGTGAGAAGAAAGGGGGCTGGGCAGTAAAGGGGATTCTGGCTTGAGACTGCTGGACACATGGAGACCCTGCAGTTCTCTCTCTAGCATCACAGGTCTATAGCCCCCACTCGGAGTCTCCTCAAGCCGTGGGCTACACAGTCCTGGACTGGAAGATGACCATATGACAGACATAGCAGGTTTCTTTGGGGGAAAAATTCCCCAGTGTATCCTTAATCTAATCTTTGGGGTGTTTTATTAATTCCCAGGGGATTTAAAGAAGATACCAACCACACTAGCTCTTTCCATCCCCTTAGATTCCCTTTGCCTTATCACTTTTCATTCCACATCTTACTGAAAATTAACAGAGGCAAACATGATGGAGATACAAGAAGTACCAAGGGCTTGCTGATCAGTACTGGCTCCACCTCCAGGGGGCATCAATTGAGTGGGCCACTCATCAGAGTTGCTTTCAAATGAAATATCAGCACCTCTCCCCCTTCATACTCATTGCGTGGGTTTGAGCTGCAAAGATTCCTTCGGCAAAAGCACCGGTTTACAAAAGAGCTGCCATACCGGGTCAGACCCAGGGTCCATCTAACCCAATATCCTGTTTTCGAACAGTGGCCAGTGACTGATGCCCCAGAGGAAAAGAGCAGAACAGGGCAATTATCCAGTGATCCATCCCTTGTCATCCAATCCCAGCTTCTGCCACAGAAAGAAAAAAAAACCCAGTTTTTGTTTTATGATTAGCTTCATCAAAACAATGAGCAAAAATTAAACGAATCCTTTTCTCTGCTATGAAACTCTGGTTTTAAATTACCAAAGCAGCAGCAGGTCTGGCCTGTTAAGCATCCAGGCTCCACTCAAGTGCAGGCTGTGGTGGGACAGTGACATCTGATATAATAGCAACACCAGATTAGCAGCTATGTGCTTTTCCCAATAAGTCAGCCTGCTTCCCTCACTCTTCGTTTAAAGTGCAATTATTGACGTCTGCCCCCTTAAACATCGGTTTTATACGCTTGCCAGTGACTCCCGAACATGTGTCAACAATTATTTTTATTCTCTTGAAAAACCAAAATGTTGCATATTCGTTTGGATAAAGTGACTGGGTAGGTTTTCATGAGCTCTGCTCTGTAATTTATTAGCTTCCAAACTCTGTAAAACGACAAGCTCCAGTAAAGTTCAAATCAGTTGGTGATTCCAAAGTAATTTTGAATTGACTATTTCCCCTCCCACCACATTTGGATTTAGGCAAATTTAAATTAAAATTCTTAATCTGCAAAAGGTTTGCCTGGCTTGTCTGGTTAGATCAAATAAAAGGGTGATATTATGGGTCAAAACACCAGAAAGCCGCTCATGTTCTGAGGCTGTTACAATCTGCAAAATGAAATGCATGGCATGCTCTCTAATCAATGCAGAATTAGCTCTCTGCTTTCAACAGGAAAAAGCCAGAAGCTCAGCATGGAGCTATACCGACACACTGCTCCTCACACAGAAACCACACGTTTCGGGCCCGATCCTGCTCCCGCTGAAGTCAATAAGAAAGCTCCCATTGACTTCAATGGGAGTAGAAGCCAGCCTTTGAATGTCAATGCTGCACCATGGTGATAAAGCCAGGCTCTCTTGATCTCAACACGTCAGACAAAGGAGTAACTTTTAGGCAGTGGGGAAGCGAACGCATGGGGGTAGGGGGGAATAAAGGAGCACACACTAAATGGAACTGCTTCTAAAGTATCTGTGGAGCATAGCAGAGAAGGGGCTGGTGCTGCCTGGGATTCGTGCTCTGCTCTTAGCATGCTCCAAGAGGAAGCGGGGAGAGAGAGAGAGAGAAATTCCAGGCACAAAGAAGGGAATCAAAAAAGTAAAGTCAGTGTGAAGGAAAAAAGAAAGATAGTTCCTCGTTCGTATGTATTCAGTAAAAACACCTTCTCTGCTGTTACTGCTGGGAGCCTGATTCTGCTCTCACGTGTGCCATGGAAATGACACCAGTAAAGTCAGCGGAGTCACAGTGGCATAGAAATGGAGTGGGGAGCGGGGAGTCAAGATTGTAATATAGACCATGGGCCCAAATCTGTATTCTTTATATGCCCTCAACTCCCAATGGACTTCCCAGGGAGTTTGGAGAGTGGGAGGACAGCAGGATGATACATAATGAAGAACAGGAAGAAATGATTAGACAGATGTATAACGTTTCTATCTGTATTTCCATTATGCTGAGTCTCATCTAGCTGCTTGGGTCGGGGACTGACTACATGTACAGCACCTGACACCAGGGGCACTATCTGCATTAGCCATTAGCGGCTGTTGAAATATAAATATTAAATAATAATAGGCACTCTGATACCATAGGGTTGGGCATCTCTGCCATGATGTTATTACAATAACAATCATTGTATACTTACACAGTACGGTGATCCAGGCATACTCTACACTCTCTTTTCAGCACTTTCAGGTTTTACATGTAACTTTGTTATTGTTAGACAACCCTTTGTGGCATTTTATTAACCATGAGATTCTGATTGCAAATGAAAACTGATCAGCTCTCAGTACTTAAACACATTCTCAAGCTGAACTCCCTGAACGAAACAAAGACTGAATGCAGGTTTGAATTTCATATATTGTCTTTGAGTTTTATTAGGGAAATGATACCAGATACCCTGTATGTATTTTAAGAGAAAAGACAGGGTCTTATGCCAATTTAGGAGAAAGCAATCCCTTTTCACATTAAAAAAACCTAAAGCCATGTAGAATAGGAATTAGCGAAAGCTTATAGCTTCAATAATTTAAAAGTTAAGCCTACTTAAATATAAATGACAACATTTAATTCCAAGGCTGTTACTAAGCAGAACCTGGGTGCATCTCATATCCTGTGCCTTTCTTTGAATGCAGGGCTCAGCAGTGACAGACAAAAGCTGTCCATCACCCAGAACAAAGAACTCCAGGAAATTAAAAAAAGAGGAAATACTGTCTTGAAACTGAACCCAGCTCCCATGAACAGAGCCCCCAGCCAGTTCAGCTTTCACTTGGTTTATTTAAGAAGCAGCCTACACTAATTTTGGAAAGTTTGAAAAACACGAGGCTGGAACTCAAGCATTATGTAATGAAAAGAGAGAGCGTCCTGAGAAAAAGAAAGCCCAACATGACACAGTACCTCCTGTATGCAGAACCTATGAGTCACAGCCTCCCTCACAGTGGAAAAGGTTTCTATTGAGTTACTGATTGACATACATATAGAATGTTTTATTAAATTCAGCAGAGCACAGAAACTTACACTCGTTGTTTCTACAGTGTTAAGCCTATTGAGGGGGCGGGGAATCCTAGAATAAGAAGGAAAAAACAACCTTTTAAACCGCAGCTAAATGATCCTAAGAAGGACCAGGAAAGCACACCACAAAGTCACTGAAACAACTACACACTACAATACAAACAAAAACATGATGCAATCTAAGAGATCAGTAAACAATAAAGTAACAATAAGCTTGATTTTTGAATG
Organism: Chelonoidis abingdonii; assembly: GCF_003597395.2. NCBI lineage: Eukaryota > Metazoa > Chordata > Testudines > Testudinidae > Chelonoidis > Chelonoidis abingdonii. The sequence goes on from NC_133777.1 coordinate 79,770,422, forward strand.
TTAAACTTTCAATAACTTGCAATGAAAAAAGGAGGTAAAAACACCAGAAGTATTAATTCAAGCACCTTAATTGCACTATTATCTATCCAGAAATCATACCAGGCTGATTGTAGTAAGGAGACTTGTCTCGTTACTGTTCAATTCATCACTGTTTTTATATTTTCCAATAGCTACACACACTTCTACCATTGGCTGCTAAGGACCATGCAGCGGGTTCATTATTGTAATAACCCAGCAACCTGATCTCCTAATCATTTTTCATACACTCAGATTAAGTGTAACACTATTCTCCTGTTCTGAGAAGGCTACGCTGTTCCTCAAACAACTCGTAGGGTATTTTGTTCAGGTTCCTCCCAAACAGGGGAGGGGGAAAGAGAGAAAATCATTTCCCCACATGAAGATTTCCACCTTTGCCAAAGAAGATCACTTGCCTTTCTTGGCTCTGTTTTTACCTTGATTTTGTACGTTAAGGGCACCCATAGTAGGGGAGAAAATGTTGCAATTTAGCAGCAGGGTTTGTGGTAGGTCCAGGGGAAAATCCCTTTGATGTTTTTGTAGTTCAGCCTTAGACCTGTGGGGGTGTTACTAGTTGCGTTGCTGTTTGTGTGAACTAAAGCCAAGCATTACATGAAAGCATCACACTTGTAGGTTTAAAATGGTTTATTTATTTCCCTTGTAACTTTCACTATAACTTCTGCCCTGTTAGCTATCATTTGCACTGACAAGGATTGTGCATTTTATGCTAGGATTTCTCCTCTCTTCCCACACACACACTCTCCAGTGTGTGTATATTCTTCCAGGTGGGAATTCTAAGTAATGGTGCAAACAGTACTGCAATCATAGGAATTAACGTTGGTGTTACTGAGTGATCTGTGATAATGAATGCCATGGGCCCCATTCTGAATCTATATGGGCGGGGGGGCTTTCCTTTCTTCCAGTTAAACAAATGGCATTTCTGAAATAGTTGGGACATTTCCAATTAATTTGGTTTATAATTTGAAAGGCCATCACAAAATGCTACAGGAACATCTCTGGGGGAGGGGGAATCCCCCATTATTTAAGTGTATATCCCCTTCTCTCCAACCTACACAGCTATACACAATCTTCCCCACTGAAGCCAATCGAGATTTAAACTTCAAAAACCTGGCCAGAGAACGTTTTAAACGGCTTAGCTTGCAGTCTTCCAGCATAACCCTGCCCCCCCCGCACCCCCATAAGAACCCGCTTGATAGGGGAAATCCTGTCGAACTTTGCAAACATGTGATGCTAATGCAGAACATGGGGATGGAATAAAATGCCTGTGTGTGTGTTTAAAAAAAGTTTACTCGGCGCTTCCAAATACCGCTCACAGACATCTGGCCCGGTTTCAGGATGACTCAGACCCAGATGAAGTCAGAAGGGCATTTCAGTGCAAGGATGAGCCTAACTGATGTGACTCTGGAGCTGCTGGCCGGAGCCCCGAAAAGAGCGAGTCTCTATACTAATAAACTGCCGGAGGGGGGGTAACAGCCAAGCCAGCAAGTGCAGCGCGGCCCCAGAGCCGGAGTGGGGGTGCAGAGAGCGAGCAACCCGTTTGCAGCAGGAGTATTCGCGGCTGCTTGGCAAATTTCCCTGCTTGGAAAGGAGCTTGTTGACAGAACCATGTGCTCCCAGCAAAGCAGCGAGGAAAATCAAAACACAGACGGGGAGTGTGTGGCTGGATCAGCGCGGGTGCCCCCCGCCCCGTTAAAGCAAGGCAGAAAATCAGGCACAAATTCCGGTGCAAATGCCCCAGCACGAGAGGGGCTCCTGCCCCTTCTGAAAAGCGGCTCAGCAACGCACCCCGAGCCGGTCGGAGCTGGGGTAGAGGGAAGGGGGTGGGGGTCTCTCCCCCCCCCGGGCGGGCAGGAGAAGGAGCCCCGCTTACCTCCCGCGAAGGCGAGCAGCAGGAATCCGAACACGCCGGCCGGCAGAGGGGAGCCGGGGGAAGCCATGGACCCACTTTTGGCGTGGCTGGTGTTTCTCCTCTTCGGCGATCGGGGGTGGAAAATGCAGCTGCAGGGGGGAGGAGAATCGGCCCCCCAAAAAGCGGGTTTCAAGTCCCCCCCCAAAAAAATCCGTAAAGCACCGAAATGGAAAAAGGGGGTGGGAGTGGTTGGAAGCCAACCTAGATCCTCATGGTGCGAGCGCTGCCTAAGACAATTGGTGGCTGGAGAGGCTGGAATGGGCTTGCGCCATCTTGCACATCTATCAGGGATCTGTCAGCATCTCCCTTTGCTCTTTGCAAACACACAGGCATGAACATTGCTGCCTCCTCTGCACCGGGGCCAGCGATCCCTCTCTTCCCCCCTTGCACACTCGCTCCTCTCTCTCTCTCTCTCCTGGAGGCCCCTTCTGGGGAACAAAAGATCCAACTGGCGCTTTATGCGACTGGACATTTCAAGGCAAAGCAAACGGATCCCCTTCTTACCCCACCAGGCTTTGAACTGGAGCCTGTTTAGTCCAGGGGGACATCAAAAGGCTCATGCACTTTCTTTCATAAGCCGGCGAATAGCTGCTTTCTTTCCTGAGATTCAGGGGAGCCGGGCTCATTTTGCAAAGCATGAAGGAAAAGGCAGAGAGGGGAGTCCAAGAAAAAGTGATGCTCATGTTCGCACCGTAGTTTAAAAAAACAAATTAAATGACACACACACACACAAAAAATGTTGCATGGGAACCTTTGCCTTTGGCCCAACTACAAATACCGCTGCCTGTTTTTATTTTTGCTCTGGATTAGCTCAATGAAAGGGCACCCTCCACCAATTGTTTGGGGTTTGTGCAAATGCAAAGCATGTGCTTCATTTATTGCACTCTGCAAAAGCATCCCAGGGGGCAGCTTTGAGAGAACAGCGGTTCTACAAAATAGAGTTGCATTGTGTTTCTCTGCATCATTGAATTTCTCCGGATTTATGCTGGTGTGACTGAGGAGGGGTTATTTGGCCCACTAATGCAAAGAGCGAGAGACGATCTCCCATTTAATATGGTAAAACCTAGCCACCGTTGGGTCAGATGAAGGGGATTTGGACAGTTAGACTGAAGTTAAAGAAATTCAAAGATTCCCCCCCCACCCCCCCCACCAAAAAAAAAAAAAAAGACATATTGGACTAAATTTACTCCTAATGTATCTTGACTGGAGTCAGTGCATTTATACAACAGGGATGAGTTTAGTCCACTGGAACTTAATTAAACCAGACTTCTACCATATGAACAAATAGATGTTAAAATAGAGCTCTGCTCTCTAAATCAGGCAATTCAAAGAGAGAAGAATTACAAAGGAAGTATGTTATGCATTTACCTGCTGCATATAAGAGAGAGCGCAACAGTATGCAAGATGCTGAAGACAAGATTTCTACTCTCTAAAACAAAGTCACAGGGAAGAACTCCTCTAGGTCCCATGTGCTGTCCTTCCCCCACCACCTCACTGTTGTAGAGGATATAAACAACATTTCTGTCTATAAAGGATTGATTTATTGCACTGAAAGAAAAGAGAAAATTGCTTTACATGCTAATTCTAGAAGATCAAATTAAGATCTAACAAATTATTTTAGACTTTAAGAAAGGGACCATTTGTCTTGCAGAGTTAAGCATAACTCTTCAGGGCAAAGTTATTCTACTTAATAATCCTTTGTGGTCAGGTTCTGAAGGAAATGGCTTTTTTTCTCTAACTGACTTCTTGTCTTGGGAGGATGTTTTAAATATGGGAACATCTTGAATCTTGTTCGCCTGAATTTAATTCACTGTGCCAACAATCAGGAATGTGCACAGGACTAGAAAAGAGGTAACTTTGGTCCCTTTTGTACAAGATGTACAAAGGAAGTTTAAAAAGTATCACTGAAACATTTCCAGCTGAAGTTAGGAACTGTTCAGGTAGCTTAAATCCACAGCAATGAACTTTGAACAGCAAAAAAAGACACTAACTTTTCTAAATGCGCACACAGGAGCAGAGAGAGGGGAAGGATTATACATAAACTGTATTTTTATTTAATATTTGTATTACAGTTCAGTACCTATAGGCCCCAAGGAGGATCATTATGATAGGTGATTTACAAACAGTGAGAGACACCACCTGCCCACAGACAGCTTATGCACCAAGGAAGTTGGAGGATCAAAGGGGAAACCAACAGTTAGAGGATGTAGCTCTTACAGAGTGCTCTTCATCCCTGGGTCTCAAAGCACGTAACGAAGGAAGGAGGTCAGTATCATTATCCTCATTTTACAGATGGGGAAATCAGGGCACTGAAGTGACATCGCCTTGTACAAGCTCACACAGCAGGTCAGCAAGAGGGGCAGGAATAAAACCCAGGGCTCCTGACTCCCAGCACAATACCCCGTCTCCTGCTGCAGAGATCGTCTCTCTCAAGTGAGTCTCTTCAGCGCAGTCCCGGCTGCTGTAAAACCAACTGAGTAAATTCTTTACCTCTCGGGCACATCCACGGTCTCTCAAGACTGAAGAATGCCTACTAGAAACCAGGTGGCCATCAAGACTGAGACCAAGCATGTGTAGTTCCAGGCCAAAAGGAATTATTGTTTAGCCCATTCTCCTTTGATTTCCATGGAATTATACCAGGGATGAATTGATGAACTTGTCCCCTATGGTGGTCTGGCTTCTTCCTCTTCCCACATCACCCTTAGCACTAGTAAGCTAAAAACAGCCTCCTGCTCCCCATCTGGCACCTGCTGCTTCTCAGGGGAGGGAGGAGAAGCTTCTTCCCTACTTGGAGCTGGGAGCTCTGGGGACAGCGGGAGAGGTGTTCAACCGGCTCTGCCTGAGCAGTGGTGCTGGAACAGTTTTTATAGTGGGGATGCTGGAGGTAGAAGCCATGTATTTGGTTTGTTATTGCTACTTCAAGCCAGGAGGTGCAGCAGCAGCCCTGGTTCCAGCACCTGTGTGCCTGAGGCAAGGGAAGTGGTCAAAGTCTTGACTCTAGCCCCTGGCCCTGAAATGACTGTCTAACCCCTCAAGGTTGAACATAACTAGGAATGGTCTAGTTATTGCTTCATCCTGCTTGGAGTAAAAGTAGGTGCAGGAGACTGGACTAGAAAATCTATTGAGGTCCCTTCCAGTCTTACATGTCTGTGATTCTATAAGGCCATTGCTTGGGGGCTCTGGTTTCTGAGCTCAGTTTTGGGGGTTCAACAGTGACTGCCAGGCAACTGGGAGAACAATAAGCCAGATCTTGCCATACAATGAGCTCATTCTCATCTTGCAGAGAACCAGAGATTTTTTTACATTAAAAAAAAAAAAAGTTGATGAAATGTTCATGATCCACCCGCCACTTTGTTTTTCCAAGCAGTGCTATTAGTGACTCAGTTTGCAGTCTTTGTTTTGAGCCCAAAGTGAATTCTTTGGTCAGGCAGTAGGTGCATGCAGACTGCAGACTAAATACAGCACTGCACGGCTTTTGTAACAGATGATGGTAAAGACAGATAACGGTACATAAATGCCGACCAACAGAACCCTGTAAAACAAATGAAAAAGTGATTCATCTGTCCATACTGGCAGGATAAACCGTATTATACATAAGTCGAGCTGGCCCATGGTTAAACATAGTACCCTAATTCAGTTTAAAACCCACTGCAGAACAAGGTCTCTAAGGGAGAAACACTGGGTTCTATTCCCAAATTATACCACACACTTCTTCTGTGCTCATGTTAATGTGCCCAGAGCCTCAGGTTCCCCGTGTGCGAAGTGGGGATGAGAATACTTCCCTACCATCTAGGTGCAAGTCTGAATTCATTCATGGATCCAAAGCCAGAAAGGACCACTGCGATCATCTCATCTGGCCTCCTACATAACACAGGCCATAGGACTTCCCAGAATAATTCCTAGAGCAGAACTTTTAGAAAAACATCTAATCTTGATCTCAAAAGTGTCAGTGACGGAGAATCCACCATGACCTCAGCAAAAACAACTGCACAGATCTACCTTTGTAAGTTCAACTTTCATGTTAAAGCGATTGCACCATTATATGTGTATTAGGTGAATTGCGGAATACGATTTCTTTTGTTTTTTACAGTGCAAATATTTGTAATAAAAATGAATATAAAGTGAGCACTGTACACTCTGCATTGTGTTGTAATTTAAGTTGATATATTTGAAAATGTAGAAAACATCCCAAAGTGTTGAAATAAATGCTATTCTATTATTCTTTAATAGCGTGATTAATAGCGATTAATTTTTTTAATCCCTTGACAGCCCTAATTTTAAGACATAATAAATGTTGGGTTCTTCATTCGCCTTCTGGTTTTTGAGTCTTTACGATTCACTTTTTCAAGCTTTCTTCTGCCACCACAAGGGCTACAAACTTACTGTTCAAAAACAGAAGCAGAGAGTGGCACATACTCACATGACCCTGGGAGCTGGAGATTTCAGGCAAACACCAGATAGTGCAAGAGCCGTGATGAAGCCTTGGGAGCTGGCAACACTTCCTCTTTCTACATTTTGCTGGCTAGGGTAGAAAACTTTTTCAGCGCTTAGGCCTCCCTACCCCACCCCCAGTGGCCCAGGCCTTGGGAGCAGAGAATAAACCAAAAGAGCTGAATAGTGTCACCGAGTGGAATTTGGTACCCAGAGCAATCACCCTTTTCTCCAGCCATTAGAACCAGCCCTGCTCAAGTCTGTTGCCCCTGAGCATTTCTGGGGTAGCTATCCCCCTTTTCTCCCACCTTCATGGACTATGAGAACTGAGATTTTGAGGGCACGAGTGTCCGTCATGTACACTGGTTTTATACCACAGTAGCTCCATTGAATGGATTTACTCCTGATTTACACCAATGAGTTGAGAATCAATCCCTGGAACTCAGTTTCTACTGCTCTGGGGGATGATCTGGGTCACAGTTTACATAATAAAAACGAAGTTCAGGGCAAGGACTTCTTCTCTCTGTCAAGTACCATGCAAAGTTATGGGGCTGCCTAAATATCAGCGTCTCCTGAGCAGTTAGGTAAAGACACATGCATTGCTTTTGCACCAGCCATTTTATGATCATGGAGCCATATTCTGCACTCATTAGGTCAGGTATAAATCAGCTGGAGTTTTCCAGACTTTCAGCCTGGAGTGGGTTTGCCATTTTATGAAACATCTCAAAGAGTCTCATTTTATTTGTTAGGATTTTAAATAAGTTTAAGAGCCCCAGTTCCGAGAGATGAGAATTGAGCTGACACCCTCTCCCCTTTTTGGAAAAAGGCAGCACAATTTGCTGTCCCCTGCATTCTGCCTGGAATCAGCATAGGCTGGAATACCAGAGAATAGCTAGTAATCTTCACTGGTTCCAGGATTTCAGCAAAAGGTTTCTATTGCTGCTGGAGTGGACAGAGCAGCAGGCTGGGACAGAGGCAACCTGGGATCTGGTCCTGACTCTGCTACTGCTTTTTCTGGGTGACCTTGGACAAGTCACTTCTCTTCCCCATGCCTCAGTTTCCCCCTCTGAGAGAATGATACTGACCTACTTTGTAAACCCCTTTGAGATCTGTGGATGAACAGTGCTAGGTAGTATTGTTAAAAAGGGAGTAATATTTATTTGTCTGCTGTACCTCCATGACATCATGCTCCCATGCCTGCCAAGGGCTCTCCACAGGTCTGGGGATCCCTGCATGGCAGTAGGTATGTGGGCAAAGAAGCTGTGTTACTGGCTTGGGGAAAATCCTCCTGCCCCAGGACCCCATGGGGGGGTGAGGCAGAGGAGTAATGCTGCCAGATGCTGTATTGCTTCTTCCCACAGATCCCCCTCAGCAGAAAGGACCCTGTCTCAGCGAGGATCCTCAGGTCAGCTGTGGACAGGGGAGGCCAACAGGGACTGGGGTAGGGAAGTTTGGGAGCAGAAATGTGACTTGTTTTAAGGAGGACATCCCCTCCTGACAGAGCTATGAGCGGAATCTGGGTCCTCCCTCAGGTTGCAGCTCGCTGTCACCACCTTTGGACTCAGTGCTAGACCATTTAACCAGGCTATTTAATGGCATCTCTGCCAAAGGGATTAGCTTCCATCTCCAGAATCTCTTCTGAAGAGCTTTGCATGGTGACAAGTTTCAGAGGGGGTAGCCCTGTTAAGTCTGTATCAGCAAAAACAGTTAGAGTCCTTGTGGCACCTTAGAGACTAACACATTTATTTGGGCATAAGCTTTCGTGGGCTACAGCCCACTTCATCGGATGCATGGAGTGGAAAATACAGTCAGCAGGTATAAATATACAGCCAATGAAAAGATGGGAGTTGCCTTACCAAGTTGGTGGGAGGAGGGGGGCAACGTGATATATGCCATTGTGTGGCAGCAGTGCCTCTCTGCCATGTACATTGGCCAAACCGGACAGTCTCTATGCAAAAGAATAAATGGACACAAATCAGACATCAAGAATTGAAACATTCAAAAACCAGTAGGAGAGCACTTCAACCTCCCTGGTCACCGAGTAACAGACTTAAAAGTGGCAACTCTTCAACGAAAAAACTTCAAAACCAGACTCCAGCGAGAAACTGCAGAACTGGAATAAATTTACAAACTTGACACCATCAAATTAGGCCTGAATAAAGACTGGGAGTGGCTGAGTCACTACAAAAAATAATTTCCCCTCTGTTGATACTCACACCTTCTTATCAACTGCTGGGAATGGGCTAGATTCACCCTAATTGAATTGGCCTCATTAGCACTGACCTCCCACTTGATAAGGCAACTCCCATCTTTTCATGTGCTGTATATTTATACCTGCTACTGTATTTTCCACTCCATCCAGCTAATGAAGTGGGTTCTAGCCCACAAAAGCTTATGCCCAAATAAATTTGTTGGTCTCTAAGGTGCCACAAGGACTCCTAGTTGTTTTCTCTGAAGAGCAAGACCTTAGCCAGCTCCCCAGCTGGTGCCAATGGGCCTCAGTCCCCCCCAATCAATGAGCCAAGTCTATAGACCCTGAGGATCTAGCCCATTCACTTGCTTTCCCTTGTGCGGCAGATGGTTTCCTTTCAGTCTGTGCAGTGTGCGATGAGCAAATGGCACATCTGACGGGAAGAGGCGCTTGGAGCACAAGGATGGAGGTGGGTTGTCAGCCGTCTTGTCCTGCCTGAGGAATATGTCTTTCAATCAGCGGTGGTGGCATGGGGTCTCCCACGCCCTGCACTAGCTCCAGCCGGAGGAAATGTAACAGATTCCAGAGGGGAACTACAACCACAGCCCTTCCTGGTCCGTGCTTGCCTGGGTCTTGACAACTGCCCTCATTACCATAGGAATTACAGGCACAAAAGCCCCCAGAGGGTTAGAAGACACTAATCCTAAAACTTTCTGGAGCCCATCTTCAGGAATGGAGCTCAAAGACACCGCTGCATGGCAATATAGTCAGATGACTGCTCCTGAGGTCTCTGCTGAGGCACAGGGAGGGCCCGGTGGGGCTTTCCACTGGAAATCGCTTTCTTTAATAGAAATCCTTTGTTTACAGCCCTAACAGTGGCTGTTAAGGACCAGCCTTCGCCATTTCATTACAGCCATAAATGAATGGCAGCTGGTGCCATTGTACCTGGCTGCACCTACGCCAGGTGATTCTGCGTGGCAGTTAGGTTGCTGAGCTGAGGAGGAGCGATATATCCTCGATTAATTGAAAACAACTGTGCCAATGATCCGGCAGTTTTGCTGTCAGTGGAAATGAGTGTGTGGCGTCAGCACTAATGACACCTTAGAGAAAATAGAGGCGCACGACTGTACATCCCATGCAAATGAGATGAACTAGAAAATCCAAAGAAATATCTTTCTGGCTCCTATGTTCTAGTCCCCTCCCTGCCCCGTTGCATTAGTTTCTCAGTTAAATGAGACGATGCTTTAATGCTGATGGTCATCAGAGGCACTTACACCAACCCCACCATGCAAGTGCACAGAGACTGGCTAACCTGATCTGACTGAGATCAAAATAGGGCCTGATTTCAAAGCCTGTTGAAGTCAATGGCACTAGTATCAGGGCAAAATTTTCAGAAGTGCCTAATATGCAGATTGTGAAAGGTATTTAGGTGCCTAATTCTCATTTATTCCCCTTAGAGGAGCTGGACCTAAGTGACTTAGGAGCCTAAGCCCAATTTTCAAACAGTGACTTGGACATTTAGGAGACTAAACCCCGAGGACTTGCAATGAGATGTAGGCTCCTAAGTCATTTCAGAACATTTTTCCATATTGTCTTCAGAGGACTTTGGCTCAGGCCCAATCCCCATTCACCCCTATGGGGCTGATCCTGTGAGGTGCTGCATGCCCTCAGCTTTGATTGGAGTAATAGGCAGCATATCATAGGCATTGCTCATAGTCATGCAGGACTCGGGCTCCCATGGAGGGATGAGGCATGGTGGGGCGTCAGGATTCCTGGAGTCTATTCCTGGCTCTAACATAGACGTACTGTGGGCCCCTGGGCAAGTCATTGAACCTGGGTGGGCCTCAGTTTCTCCTCTTCTCTCCCTCCCCTCAAACCCAATAGCAGTTCATGGGAATAACATGGGGCTTAATCTTAGTTAATGTTTGTAAAGTGGTTGGAGCTTCTTGGTGGGTTGGTGCTGTGGAAGCTCAAAGTATGTTCAGTTTCAATGCTGATGGGGTGTGCCATGCAATAGGGCCAGACCCACGGCAGGGAAGGCACTTCATAAAATCCTTAATAATAATAATGCTTCCCTAGGTCATTGAACATAGCGGGGTCTGCTCCCCAGTGGGACTAAATCGATGTAGCTCTATTGACCTCAGTGGACTGAGACCAAGCTGAAGACCTGGCTCATCCAGTCCAATGGGCACTCAGCCATCCTGACACAGTGGTACACAATCTGGCGTGCAGAGGGAGCTGCTGGCAGGTAGATGCCAGTTGACCCAAAGGAAAGTCTTATACTGTCATATTGACATTATTGTTACAAATGTAATAAAATAATTACAACAAACACAGATGTATTCACTGTTTGCTAAATCAGTCAATCAACCTTGAATACATTAATTGTATTGGTAGTAATCTGAGTTCTTGCCAATTTATGCTTGTCATTTTTACATCAAGAAAATATTACAATCAGACCTCGTAGTTTATGCAGAAAATGTCAACCTGTCACTGCGTGAACAATGTAGCAGATTTGGCTTTTGTGTTCCTATTAATACATGAGGTATTACTGAAATGGAGTATTACAAAGTATGTGCGTGGGAGATTGGAGGCTCACAATTTGAGAGCTGCCATTCCTGATCAAGACAAAATCTTTCTCGGCACTCCCGGTTTCCTTTGCCTCGGCAGAAATCTCCTTCAGAATCAATTGCTTTCACTGGATGATCCAGGAAACACTCTGCTGGATGGAAACACTGGGGACACAATGTTGCGTGAGTGGCTGGTGTATTGGGTCTGTGAATAAGCCCATAATGTGTTTACTCGAGTCGGCACCTACAGAGGGAGGGGCAGTTCTGGGAACTGGCAATAGAGGATAAGTATCTGGGGGTTTGGCTACATCAGAATTTTTTTTTCAGTTAGACTGGTATAGTTAAATTACGATGTTGTACTAGGATAACCCCATGTATGGGCACTCTTATTCCAGAATTAGTGTGGCATTTCTCACTGCGCTCCAAGTGATATAAGCTGAATTGGAAAAAGGGGGCTTTGGAATTGGAATAAGGGTGTCCACATCAGAGGGTTAGACCAGTATAAATATAGGGGATTAAATTCACACCTTACCTTGTACCAGTCTAACTTTCCTGTGTTGAGGAGCACTTAGGCTAGGCTGAGAGTTCCAATTCAAGCCATTTTTTGGCAGCTCAATGGTCTATATTACAGGCGTATTCAGTTCGGAACAGGGCTTAGTGAACAAGGACCAAAGGTCCATACAGGAAAGTAATAACGGTATACAGTAAGGGGTGAATTTTAAGCACTAGAGTTACACCAGTATCATCACCGTGTGGACATTCACAATCTGGTACAAGGAGGCCTTTTTTCCAATTCAGTTTATGTAGCTTTGGAAGAGTTTAAGCTAAACCATAAAAGGCACTCATTCTAGAATAATAATGACCACAGGGGTGTTACGCTGATATAACTATAGTGGTTTAATAATAAAGCTGAAAAAATTCCCCATGTAAACAAACCCTCAGAAAAGCAGCCCTGTATCATAGAATCATAGGGTTGGGAGGGACCTCAGCAGGTAATCTAGTCCAACCCCCTGCTCAAAGCAGGACGAATTCCCAACATATGTTTGGCATTAATTTGCACCTTTGTTGATGAGCAGAGTCTTGTCCCTGTTTAAGTTCCTTGTGGCCCTTCTCTCAGCCCCAGGTGCTGAGCTAGATGGCTCCAACCTATCCTTTTCCTGGGAATCCAGATCCTGGCCACCACAGCTCTGCCCTCTCCTCACTGAAGTCCCTTCACAAGAACCATTTCTCCAAGGACACTCCTCCAGGCTGTTATGTTCAGTTGTTGATTTACTAGCTACAGAACAATTCTCCCTCTGCAAAAAGAAAAAAAGAACCTATGCAACTTTCAAGCTGTGTGACTTCACCTCTGAGGCCACAACACCACCATCTCATGTTCGCCCTTCATCTCTCTCCAGAAACTCGTCTCCCTGTAATGGCTCCTGCTGGTCTCATTGTTCAGAACTTTGGCACAGGACGATTTTCATCCGCTTTGTACAACACCCTGGGCATCTGTGTTGCCAAGACGATGCGTTGGGAGGGCATGTGGGGTCACACACACACACACACACACCCCCTCCATTTGCTGCTTGGCTTGTACTGAGCATAATCAGTAACAGTACTGAAGCTGGCTGCCCTCACTGTGCCCCCCACCCCAACTATCGGTAGGCATGGGCTGTCTTTGTATGATGCTGTATCAGCAACCAATAGTAACTTTCTGCTGGAGCAGGAGAAACTCAGAGAACCCCCATCCCATAATCTGCCTTCATGGGCTACAGACAATACCACTTTCCCTCGGAATTTGCTTGGAACATCGCCGACTGGACTGTGTTGTATGACAGCCAACTGAATCCCATTAGATCAATTGCCAGAGAGCTGAGCTGGGTAATTCATTGTATAGTACAGCTACTGAATTCAATAATGCCTCATTGCAGACTAGCCTGGCTATACTGTAGCATAGAGCGTCTGGGGGTAAAAAAAGATAGTGATGAGAATGAAATGCAAACCAATGATTCATTCAGATCCTGACCTTTTTGAAGGCCCAGCTCCATTGCGACAAATTATTGCAGATGTGCAGATGGGGAAGTAAGGGGAGCTGCTAACCCTCTGAGTGCAAGAATAAAAAGGAAGTCTCAGGCTGGCCTTTCCTCTCTATTCATGCCGACAGAATGAGCTCCGGCAGAGTCCTGGCTGACTACGGAAAAAGTGGAAGTTCTCTTCTCTGCACTGCCAGGTTGCTTCTTTCCAACCAGAGTGGCTGGTCAAATTTTGGGGCCCTGGGGATGTTCCCATTGGGAGTAGAAACGGGTCACAAACAGGTATTGCTCTGATGCTGTTTTGTTTCTTTACAAACCGTGTACAAAATCCTGGGTCTCTGGACACAGATGGAACCAAGAAGTTAAGGAGCAGTGGCCTAGCTTGCAGCCCCAAGTCCCTTTAGCCTACACCCACCTCCATCTGGTCACAATGGCCAGTGGCACCCGCTGCCCATTTCTGGGCACTCTGTTTGCCTTTGTGTTGGGGGGGCCCCTTCTCTGTTTCTTACAACGATCTTAACTGGAAGGCTCGCGCCCACATCAATCTGAACACGGTTTTAACTCAGCCCTGTAACCAAACAGGCCATTTTGTCATTTAATTGTGTTACCTGTGGCCATGTTGCCAAACTCCTATGTTCTTTCATGTGCAGTTGATGTGCGGTGAATAGATTTCAGTTGTAGATATAGGTATAGCAATAGGCAGAATAGGAGTATAACAGTGATAAACAGCTAGGTGTGATAAGTGTGTATTAGGTATATAAGTAATGTGATGCCTATAGGCTGAGGCCTGTAAGATCTCAGCTTGGTCATAGTAGGCTTCAGGGGTTTTGACACAGGTAGGTGACCCAGGAGTAACCCTATGCCAGGCAAGTTACAAGATTACTGTAATAGGTGATGTTCCAAGAAAATATACGGCACAATGTACATCTGTAAGCACCTGATTGTAACGTCATGGAAAAGTCTGCCCTTACCACGGGTTACCATGAAACATGTTTACATAAATGTTTATAAGAATAAGGGGAACTAAGAAGACAACCTATAAAAACAGGGCACCCCAAAATTGATGAGGTGTGGAAGTAAAGATAAGGAAAGGGAGGTTAGCACCCTCATGCATATGCATAAAGTGGTAGGCGTGGTCATAACAACAAGATAAAAAGGGTTCCCTGATATGAATAGGGTGGGAAAACTCCAGGAGGAACTACCCCTCCATCAGTGACCACCTGTTGAGATCCACCAGACTCTATACCATCTCTGGCAACAAGAGGATGAATACAGCAGTAGCTATGGCATGGTCTCTCTCAGGGTTTGTGCACATGGTTGTAACTTTAATCATCTGCTTAGTAAAATTTATAATACAAACAAGACTACTTACCTGTGGCTGTGTTTGTGGCGACTGTCCTCGGTCTCCGTGTGTTCCTAGAGTTTCCCAAACGAAGAGATTCGTACGGGGTGACTTTCACCCTATTGATCTGAAAACTATAGTACTATGGGAGCTCGTCTCTCTATCTAGAGACACGATGGTTTATCACAGAACTATGAATGCTGTTTCAAATAAAGGTTACAACCCAGAACAAGGTTTTGCCCAGCTCATAACAGTAGACAAAGGAGGACACAAGGCAGTTAAATTGTATGTGTTGCTCTGTAGCCACATGTCTAGTGGTTAGGTCAGGGAACGCAGAAACCAGTCTCTTGGATTCTGTTTCTAGCTCTGCTATTTGCCTTGCTGGCATGTTCAGCCGGTACGGCCGGTTTATACTAGAAACTTAGATCGACCCAGTTATGTTGCTCAGGGATGGAAAAAATCCAGCCCCTGAGCCACATAGTTAAGCCAACCTAAGTCCCTGTGTAGACAGCTCTAGGACGACGGAAGGTCAACTAGCTACCCCCTCTCAGAGCGGTGGATTTATCAGACTAACGGGAGAATCCCTTTCCGCTGCTGGAGCGAGTGGCTGCACTGATGTGCTACAGTGGTGCAGTTGGAGCTGTGCCACCGTTACATTTTAAGTGGAGACATAGTCTGAGCGTTGTGCAAGTACCTGGATTCCCAGCATGTTTCTGGGTGACTGGTGTTAATGCTGATGTGCCCAGCCAGGTGCATCTCAGAGACAAACTCTTTCACCTGGTAGTTGAGGTGAGCTGGGCCGCTTGAGCTGCTGGTCCCTGGATGGGAATGTTGGCAAGGCTAGGGGGAAGGACGCTGTCACAGGCCCCTGACTGTCACCCTTGGTCTAATATGCTGGGTTTGTTGACCTTCTGGCAATGTTGCAACTGCCTCTTCACTCCAGCTTGTTGTGAATTGGATCCCAAGTTGCATGGGGAGGGATCCTTTATGGTGGGATGGGAAGGTCTCTCTCTGTCAGTTTTGACACACTGCTGGATGAGGCGATTATTGCCAGAGAGTTTAATTCTTTATTGTACGATAGAGGTGCATTGTACACTGAAAATATAAACATGAGTCAGGGCCTGTTTGGGTCTGAACCCTCCATAATCACATCTATACGTAACTGTATTGCACAGTGTAAGCGCTTGTGTCGATTGAGCAACAGCCTTGCCTGGTTCTGAGCGACCTCCACTCGTTATTATCGACTGCCTTGGAAGTTGAGGGTGTTCGGTATCTCATAGCTCAGCTTTTTGCAGGATTGCAATGCTTTTTATAGCAAAGTTTTTGGAGTCACCACTGGGAGAAGAATTCCCCCATTCATTTGCTTGATGCTTCGTCTTATTAAAACCCCTAAGATTCCAGGTGAGATAAACAGCAAAGTGTTTGAGTTGAGCTGCCCTCTCCCTCATCTTCTTTTAACTGGCCTCCTGAGCAGACAGGGATGGAAATATGTCAGGCATAGAGAGATGCTTAAGAAATCCAAACCACCACCTGTGACGCAGATCATCCACGGGATAGACTGCGATGTAAAGGAGTTAGGTGCCCAACTTCCATTGCTTGTCCTGAAGATTTGGATTAGGCTCCCTGGGAAATTCCCAGCCTTCACAAGCGGGTGGATCTCACAACTCTGCTCCCAATACCCCCTCAGGAACCTGTCACTTTGGAGCTGGTGCAAACACATCAATTGCCAGACCAGATCAGGCTAATGGTCCATCTGGTCCAGCAACTTGTCTCCAATCGTGACAGCTACTTCCAAGGAAAGGGCAAGAAACCCCACAGTGAACAATCACGGATCGTACTGTAGAAATGATGGACAATTATGCGCACAGAAATCCATCCTCTCTGCAGCACTCACAGATATTGTAGAAGTTCCCTCCAGGCCATTCCCTCATGAGAATTTACCCCTCAATAGACAATATTCTGGATTCTAAATCCTGTGCAGCAAAACACACCTGAACCAAAGAGCATAAGAGAGGGTTCTGAGGAGCATTGTTTGGCCCAGACCCAAACTTCCACAAGTTCTAGGGAAGTTTGGAACTGGGGGCTTGATGCAAGTCCCACCCCTTTTGTAAGATACCATCTTTTCTGCTATTATATGTCTGCTTTAAAAGATAGTGTAACTACCACTGCGTAAGAGCAAAACTCCCATTGACTTCAATATTAGCGGTGTGGAACCCAGTAGGAACACTGTTAAGGAAATTATCCCGCACCTGGGGGACAACCACCTCTATATACAGATTAAATCCTACATTGGATTCTACCTTTTTTTGTAAATATTTTATTAATAATACATTAGTTAAGGAATATAAGGACAATTTCTTCTTACATTTTAACACTAAAGAGTATTTGTGAAGTAAGAATAGTCTCTGAAGAAAATAAAGTTATAATTAAATACAGCATGGAACCAAATACAGACAATCTTTGAATAAGATGAAGTTCTGGTTACCCTTCCTTATGCATTATGTAAAAAAAAAAAAAAAAAAAAAAAAAAAGTATATTTCATTTAATTTTTAAAATATTAGCAAGGGGGAAATGATAAAAATAGAACTAGACTAAACATCTCTTCTCTAACTAGGATACTCAGGAATCAATTTCTAATGAGAACAAAAAAACTTATATAATGTGATACAAAAATGGTCACTTTCTTATCCATCCTGGACAGATATCAAGTTATTCATTATTTACTTTTCAAAAATCAGAAACCCTAGAAGGTTATAAATTTTCTCATTTGTTACTATTTAAACCAGAACTTTACTGCCTGTGAAAAAATAAAACCAAATCTACCAAATGAAAAAGTTGACAACCAGATGTTTTTAACCAAGTCATGTTTCACATGAGAGGAAATTCAAAGAAAAGAATCAGAATTGTGACTTTCACGGTAGCGTGGAAAAGACAGAGTTGTGTAACCAAATGGTGACATTAACACGACAAAACTTACATTGGGGAGACACATTTGGTATTTAAACAATGTAAAAACAATATAGATAGGCAAAAAGTTGAACAGCAATAATCTTTAGTGTTACTGAAGGAAAGAATGGGTGGTGGAGGAAAAAACAGTGCTAACTTTTAGTAAGATACACAAAATCTGATGTGTAATTAAAGGTATCAACCTTTTGTGTGTGTCTGTGAGAAAGGTGCAAGAAAGCTAATTACTTCTGGAAAACATTTCATGATACAAAAATATATGCACTGGTTATTTCAGCTTTGTACACAGAATGCATAATATTAACCCATTTCTCCAGCTTTTAGTCAATGATGCGAATATAAATGCCCGACACATGTATAATAAGTGCAGGGGCCAGGGAAACAGCCACGTAAATTTGGATACCTCCCTAACCGAACACTGAACATAATCCATGGTGTGCACTAATGTGGAAGATCGTGTTAAAAAGTGACTTCAGTACAGTTTTGGGGACAGGTACTCAGCTGGTGTAAACCCCTTGACTTCAAGGGAACGACACTGGTTGACACCAACAGAGATTCTTTTGTTTTTACCAATCCAGGGGCACTGCAGTAAGCTGAGTTTCCAGTGCTGTAAGTTTCATGCTCTGGAACAATTCGGATTGATGGAATAAGAGTAGAGAGGAAGGTTGGATGCAAGGAAACAAAGTATCCATGTGATGCAAGCTTTCTACCTACACAATAATGGTAAGTAACACACCGGAATGGGTTATCTAGGGAGGTGGTGGAATCTCCATCCTTAGAGGTTTTTAAGCCCGGCTTGACAACTCCTTGGCTGAGATGATTTAGTTGGTGTTGGTCCTGCTTTGAGCAGGGGATTGGAGTAGATGACCTCCTGAGGTCTCTTCCAACCCTGATATTCTATGATTCTAAGTAGCACAAAGAGAATAATTCACACTTTTCATAGCATCTTTCCTCTGAGGATCTCAAAGCATTTAACTAAGCCGCACAAAACTCCTGTGAGGTAGGTTTGTCCAGATAGGGAAACTGAGGCACGGGACAGTTACGTGGCTTACCCAAGGTTACATAGCAAGTTAGTGTGGTAGAGGTGGCAAGCAGAATCCAGAACTCCCTCAAGCTAGCTTTATATCCTAGTCATGAAACTCCACTCCCTCCCCGAATGTGAATTAAACTGAAGAGTTGAGATGTGGAGTCACTGAAAGGGTCAGTTGAGAGGGTGGTTCAGCAAACACCATCAAGCATTCCTGTCAGGTAAGATGCCCCCAAAATTATACATCAGTTTTCAATAGGCCAATAGTTTTTCCCTTTGATATTTCTGATTGTGTAAGAATTACCCCAGCGTTTGTTCCTGGGAGCTTTGCCTGTGTCAGGCAGCATGACTGGGCCTTTACAGAACATAGGAAAGGGAAAGATCTTCTCTCAGACTTCTCCTGTTTGGGATCGGGAAGAGACTCTAACAGCGAATCAGATCTCTCAATTTCAGAGGCCTGAGGAAATCAGCACAATCTAGCACTTAGACGAGTCAAGATTTAAACAGAAAAGCTGGTCTGAACCTCAACGATAAGGTAATAGCCATGGTCCATTCTATAAAGAGCCTGATTTCGAGACTTGGCCTCCTCCCATTTTGGAGGAACAATTTAGGAGGAACAAATAGGAACATCGGAAATGGCTCATGCCAGTGAAAGATTCATCTAGTCTGTAATCCCATCTCTGACAGTGGCCAGTACCAGATGCTTTGGAGGAAGGCCCAAGAAGCCCCATAGAGGCCCATAGGCAGCTAGTGGTTGCTTTATGTATTTTTATCCTAACTAATGTAACTGTGGGTTGCTCTTATTGTCCATGGAAATGTTTAATCTTTTGATTTTCAAGCCTACTAAGCTCTTAGCAAAATATCCTGTAGCAGTGAGTTCCACAGAGTAATCATTGTTTAGCATGCATTTCCTTTCATCCACTTCAAAGTGGGTGCTGTGTGTGTCACCCTGCTCTGGTATTATATGAATACATGAAGAGGAGGTCCCAACTAACCTTTTCTAGGCTACTCTTTGTTTAAATACCTGTATCGCATCCCCTCAGATCTGCCCCTCGCTAAACTAGGTGCCAACTTTAACTAAGCTAAGTAAATAGTGCAATATGTGCACAACTCCTCTACACTAGATTCCATTCACTAGCAACTCTTCCGTGGCCAGCCACAAATGGCCATTCTCTGGCTGTTGCCAATAAGGCAGGTTTGCAGGGCTGCAGCCAGGGAAGGCAGTCCCAGAGTTTCCTTCATTGTCTGCAGCCTCACAAACTCGCTTGTGGCTGGGGCCTTTCCTCCAAAAGCAGTTCTCAGTAAGCGACGTGCCGCTGCTAGTATCTGCATCTCATTAACATGAAAAATCAATGGGACAGGACTGGTTCCCAGCAAAATGTTGCTATTAACCGGACATCGTTAATATCAAGGTTGCTATTAAGCAGCATCTGCTCTACTTTCCCTACCTTAGTAAAGGGAGTACTACAAATATGGAGGTTAGGTCGCAGCAAATCTTCGTTATTTATGGGAAACGGTGAGCTTTTCACCACAACTGTATATTGCTGCATCTTGTTCTAATCTCTCGAAACCTTTTACCCTGTTCTGTGCTCCTCTCTGCACTCCTTCCATTTCTCCTGTGCTTTCTGAGCAGGGAGATCCAGAGTTGAACACTGTCTCCAAGCAGAGTAAGTATCATTGATTTGACAATGGCACTCAGTATTTCCAGCATTATTCCCTATCCCTTTCTTAATTTAGCCTAACATCTGGTTTTGCTTCCCCGCTCCCCCTGACCCTACCTCCTCTCCTTTGACTGCTGCTGCTCACCGAGCACACGTTTCCATTGCAATGGCTGTATTGACAGCTAGGGCTATTTCCTGAGTGGTTCCAGTTAATTTAAAACCTATCGACATGGAAAGAAATGTAGGCATGGCTGAGGTCAATGAGACATGATTGGCAGCTGCTATCCCACATGACACTGTAGACAGTTGCACCTGCAAATATTTGCCTCACAAAATTGGGTGAGTGTGAAATTTCCACCCATATAATAGGAAGCCAGGTGGAGGCCTCATTTGGAACCAGGCACAGACCACATGTCTCGAAAAAGGCTATTTTGGAATAGCAGAGCGACTTTTTTTTTAAATTTAGTCCTTGAGCATGACAGCCCCCTTCACTGACTCTGCCATCCCATGGTCTTGGGGTGGGCATTCCGGAGGGTCTAACAAATGATGGTGATGAATGACGGGTCTGTTCAACAGGGATCTCAGGGTTTGCCTGTATGGAGAGGCAGCGAGCAGCAAGCTGGCGTGTAGCATTCTAGGCTGCCGTGCGTGTAGCTACTGCAAAGCAGGGTCACAGGGTAGCAGGGTCCACATGGCCAGGCTGGGGCGCTGTAGATGGACACCCCAGCTTGCCGCACAGTAACTCTCTGTACAGACATGTCCTCACCCTCTTGCTCCTTCGGTGTGGGTGGCGCTGGGAGCAAGGTAGGTGGGATGCAAATGGAGGTCACCTTTCATACCACTTTGTGGCTGCTCATGGACTGGCATTCAAGAGGCTACTCTGGGCTCCTCTTTGGGGCAGGGCAGGGCATGGGAAGACAAAGCTGTGACAGAGGCCACTGGTGGTACCGGGGACAGAAGTTATATGCTAGAGAAGGGTGCCCCAAAGGCAGGGGAAAGCAAGGTCCTCAGACTCAGGTTAGAGCCTACCAGGGCCTGGTCCATTGGCTTGAATGGGTGTTGGACAGGGCCTTTGTAGTACAATCCTATCACTGTACACACACACGGGGTTCCACTTGGAGGCAAAGTGAGTAGGCAGGGCAGGATCGGGCCGCCCAAGAGGGATCCGATTCTTTCCTTGACAGGCACCAGTAAATGCCATGAACATGAATGGGAGTTACCGGCCCGCACCATGGAAAGAGAAAACACTGCAGGATGGGAGAGTCCCCTCCCTCTACACTGTCAGAGCTGATGGGAGAGGAAGGCATCCTTCATATTCATCCACGTTAACAAAATAGAGGAAACAGGGGCCTTTGCAGACTTTTGTCCATGACAGTCACTGCCAACGGGACCTTTCGCAAGTAAATAATGATGAATTAAAGGGATTCAGTCAGGTCAACTCAGCTCCAGTTACAGGGCCAAACTGCAACACTCTTGCATGAAGTGGCATCTTGAGTAGCTAACAGGGCTGCCTGTGGAGTACAGGGTCACCCTTTGCTCGCAAGGGTGATCCTGTATCACAATCTGGACTGAGAGGTAAAAACTTTTTACAAAGCCTCAGCTCAACACAAAGGTCTCCATGATGTTTTTCTGGCTAATTCCAATGGAAGCAGGGTTTGGGGTTTTATTGTTGTTGTTTTTGTTTTGCTTCGCTGTTTAACCAACAAATGGCTAAATCCTAAGAAATCTCCCACAATCTCCAATGAATTCAATGGGAAGTGCAGATCCTCAGCACCTCTCAGGATTTGGCCCAGTCTGCAGTGTTCGCTATTCAGAGTTGCATTTTGAGAATCTGAAAGCGACCCAAGACAGGGTAGGAATTAAGGGAAACTGACTCCTTTCTTTTCAATGGGTCAAGCGGAGGGAAACGCCCTCAGTCAGAAGAATAAATGAGATTATTTAAAGTCTGTCTGGGATCATTCAAGGTGCTATTTGAACAAGAAAGAACAATTTTTTTTAACGTGGCCCTGTCCTTTAAAGGGGATGTCCACGCTCTGAGCAGTGAGTGCGAATCCCAGCATGACGAGACAACCCATCAACCTAGTATGCTAAAAATGGAGCAGAGTGCGGTGCAGCAGGCTAGCTACGTGAGCTTGCACCATTGGTCTGTAGTCAGGAAGGCTAGCTCCTCCCACAGCTCGCCTGCCCATGGCTACACTCCATTTTTAGGTTTCTAGCTTTATGGCAGCTAGTGTAAGCAGAGCTGATGCATGGCGGAAGGCATGTGGGGTCATATGCCCCCTTTCCCCTGCCCTTTCCCCTTGCAGCTTGGCTTGTATTGAGCATGCTCGCATGAATGGAGTATGCTCAGCAACATTGTTGAAGCCGGCTGCCCTCACTCTGCCCCCGCATCAGCCGGCACGGGTTGTCTCAGAGTAAGTCAGTCTCCTCGAGCAGGGAAGCAGACGCCCCCACTCGAAGGCTAGACCGAGCCTAATAATCCATTTTGGCCAAGATTGTCAGAAGCGACTTGTGATTTTGGCTGCTGAATTTGAGCCACTTTAAAGGGACCTGATTTTCAGACACTATTGAGTACCCACCCTCAGGCAATCTGGTCTCTTTAAAGTGGTGTTGGTCCTACTTTGAGCAGGGGATTGGACTAGATGACCTCCTGAGGCCCTTCCAACCTTACCCTTCTATGATTCTAAGTCTCAAGCTGGGCCCTAACAAACTGACGGTCCCCAAATCCCATTTGAAAACGGCAGCTCTTCATTTTCTTTACCAGTGTCAGGCCCCTAAAAACAAAATGCTGCTGACCATCGCCCCATCGGAGATGGCCTTTTTGTGCAGCACGTGGTTATACGGCCAAACACGCCCAACGCGCCCGTCCTAGGGCAGGTGGTCCTGCCGTAACGGATTCCAAAGAAACGAAAGAGCGAGACTTCAGACCTGCAGCACTATTCATTAAAAAATAGTCAACAACCAGTGCAAACATATTCTTTAGAAAAAGGCAGTATAAGAATAAGTTAAAAACTAAAATGGACTATAACAAAAGAGTCAATCTACTGCTTTTTTTTTTCTCCAACAGACATGAGGTAGTTGCGTTGTTAAGGAGGAAAAAATAAAGAGAGAAGTAGTAAAAATGCTACTCTAGACCACACTCTACTCCACTTTATAAAATTAAATAATATAAAGATGCTCCGAGGAAATAAAAATACATTGTCGTACATTAGAAGGAGAGAGACGTACCTAAAACCATAGGTACAAGAACCTACGTAACACAGAGTCCAGCTTGGTGAAGTGAGCGAGGTGCTGGAGAAGGTTCTATATAGTACAAGTTGTTAGAGACACTCGCAGAGTGTGTAATAAAAGGCCACTACATCAGCCTGCTAGTAATATTTACTGTGGTAGTGTACAAAGGGATCATTAAAATCATTTTAACCATGGGCGAGCGGAGAAGGCAGCTGGTTACGGCTAATTGCCTTTCGGCTGGTGTTTGTCTCAACCCCTTTGGGTGCCTGCTTTGCAAAACCCATGGCAAAGCTGAAGAGGGCCCTCCCTGGTGAAGAGCAACATTGGAGAAGATACGCTTAATGTATTCTCCCACTTTCCACCGTGACAAACATCCCGGCACTCCCCATCATGGAATAAAAGGAAAAAATGGCACAGGCTGAGGGCAGATGGTTCTGTTTTAGTGGCTTCAATGGGAGTTGGATTGCGCCCACAGCAATCTACACATTGATTTATTTTGTGTGTATTTAGGGCTGTTCACCTGTCTAGGAACCTGAGCCTCTGAGGTACTGAGCACCCTCTTTCCCCCCATCGAATTCACTGCGAGATGAGGGCACACACTATCTCTCCGGATCTGGCCCCCAGTAACTCACACCTACTTCTTCTAGCTCTCCCATGGTCAAAATCAGATTAATTTCCTCTTTAATGGTTATGGACATGCGTCACGTTCTCAGATGCTGAGGATGAATTGATTAGCGCAGAGATACTACACAGAGGGGCGTCCTGCTGGCCTGTGGGAAAAGCTTGGCACTTGACTGGCTGTACGTTCCCTCTGACTTCTTGAAGACAGTCCGAATCCCCACTTTCCATAGAGTCCATACTTTCTCCGTGCCTGTGGAAGCCATTGGTGAGCCCATGAGGGCCGACAGCTTCCATTTTGTTTGTCTTTCTGTCAGTACTTAACAAGGCATCCTGGGTCCGAAGCTCAGGTTTGCCTTGGCAGACCACTAACGCTTTGCTGACATTCTGCTTGGCGTTTGCTGAGGTGTGAAGGGAGTGCTCATCAGAGGGGACATTTTCTGGGTTGTGGTCCTCAGGATCCATTTCTTCAGTGTCCAGCGTGTGAAGCTGAGAGTCACAGTCTCTGTCAGAGGCTGAGAAATCAGAATGGACGATGACCTCGGCTTCCACTTGATGGAGGCTGATGGGTGGTTGATTTTTCATTACTTCATTCTGTTAGTAAGCAGAAAGCAAAGGGAGAAAGTGACTAAATTCAGATCATTCAGACCCTGGATCCTGACAAATGGAGAAGCCCGTGTTTAACCAGGAGCACGTGAGTAATCCCATTGATTTCAATGGGCCTACGCACGTGCTTAAAATTAAGCGTGCCTTTATATGCCCACTGGATTGGAGTCTTAAGCACTGCTCATGCTGTAAAATGAGCAATAGCCAAAGACAGAATGGCTTTATGGCATAACAGCTTTGTTCCTCTCAGAAACAAGAGCATATGCTCTTTTTCAATGCACACAACTTCTCCAAGCTTCTCTTTTCAGGTGTAAAGTCAAGAGATGCTATTTTAACCCAACCAGATTTTCCAAAATGCCAGCTGAGTTTAATTGCATTTTCCATCAGTTTTTGGTAATTAATGCTGGAAATAAAGCATGCAGCTCAGAGACAGAGCTCACCGTATACCCAAAACCAAATACGTCATTTAAAAAAATAAACATCAGGCTGTGTCATTTTAAAAGACAAACGATCTAACAAAAGCTTATTCAGATCAATAGTCCAAAGCATTTCCAGGCATTTGTCCACATGGTTTTAGACGATTGTGATTCCATCAATGATTTCAGGGGGAGAAAAAAAAATTCTGGGTTTTGAGCTTGACAAGTGAGCAAGGTTGGAACGGCTTTCCCAAGACTGTGTTATAAAACGTATTTGCAAATCTGAAGTCAACACCCGCAGGGCATGGCATTCACCTCCCCAGTGTACACTGCCAATCCCCAGTCCAGACGCTCGGCGCAGAGTGCTCATTAACAACAGCGAAAGCATTCTCTCGGGAATGAGCACAGTGGGCATAACAGAATTCACACTGTAAACTGGACAGGAGGACTACGTCCAGATATGTGTACTCTGCACTTACACATCGCTGTCCATAACAGGCCCTCAAGATGCTTTGGAAGCCTCACAACATATATAGCTACAGGTGGGGAAACTGAGGCACAGAGTGGTGCAAAGACTTCCACAGGTTACCCAGTGAGTCAGCAGCAGAAAGGGGACTAGCAAACTACACCAGGTGGTGGCTTAGAGGTATGGCTAATAGTGTACAGTGACATTAAGTGGCTGGATAGCAGTATGACCAACCCCAAGCATTCAGAAATAATGAATCAGGTTCCAAAAACTAATGAGTTTAAAAAATGAAAAGCGTGGGGTTTCTTTTTATTTGCCTTTGGGTTTTGAGCCTTGAGAGTTCATTTTTTCAAGCATGAGGGGCTCGAAATGTACCTTTTATTTTTTAAATGTAAGCTGAGATTCTCATATAATCACATGACTCCAGGAACTGGGACATTAAGGAAAAAACCCCCAGCAAATAAAGCAACCATGAAATTGTGAGAGTTGGCAATGTTATTATTGTAACAGTAGTAATAACTTGCTCCGACACAGCACTTTTCATCAGTGGATCTCAAAAGGAGATTTTTACAAAGGAGGTGAGCATTATTACCTCCATTGTAGAGTTGGGGTAACTGAGGCACAAAGCATTGTATTATCTTGCTCACAGTCACCTAGCAGGCCAGTAGCCAAGCCAGGAATAGAACCCAGATGTCCTGAGTTCTAGTCCAGTACTCTGCTTACAGGGCGACACCACCAAGAATAACATGGATGCCTTCAGATTCTTAAGGATATTCCCCAAGTCCTTCGCTATCAAATATTGAAATTGGAACATGTACATTATAACAGTTCCACAAGGCCCTCTCGCTCTAGAGACAAAGGCTGAGATTTTCAAAAGTCCTAGTGATTTTAGGTGCTTAAAGGGACAGATTTTCAGAAGGTGCATGCTCAGTACTTTCTAATTATCAGGCCCCTTTGTCGCATCTGAAGCTGGGCACCCAAAACATGAGGCACCCAAGTTGACTATTCTCTTTTGAAAATGTTGGCTGCAGTGTACAAGCAGAGCAACATTTGCTAGTTACCTTAATCCTATTTTGTAATTTGCAAAAGCTGTTATAAAACAAAGCCCTTAGAATCAGAAAGAACAGAACGATTTCACTCATGCAACATTTAAACAGTGTCCTGTCTTCTTGGGTCCTTTGCATTTATTTTTAAGCAGGGAGTTACTATATTAGACTAAAATTTGTTAACTAAGCAGATTTCTCTATTTTGGAAGCCCATAGAGAGTCTCCTAGACAATTAGCTTTAAAATCTTTTCAAAGTTTATTGCCTTTGCTGGTTAACAACTTCACTTCCTGAAAGGAAACAATCCAAAACAAGGAAGTGAACTATCCTATGTGTAACTCTCTGGCTTCCTGTTTAAGCCAATTTTGTGTAACCTTTACATATTTTAACACTTCTCTCCTTTTGTTGACAAACTCTGATGGGCAGCTAAACTGTGATGTAAATGACACTCTATAATGGGGTTGTAAAACATTGTCTCAACTCTCTACACACCATTAATTGCATCCTGTGTATAACTGATTTTCACACCGCTATCTAGGAAGGAAGCACAGGATAGCTGGAGGTACTTATTAGAGGAGAGAAGACAAAATCTTAAAGCAACACCAGGCAAATCTCTTGTTTTACCAAGTCAGCTGAGTTTATATCGAATTGCTTCAATGGAGCCTTGACACAGAGATGATGATATTAGCAGCTGCTTAACTGGAATAAATCTGTATTCCCAAATTTGAGGACACAACATCAGAAATGTTAATGTTGATTTTCAATACGTCGTGGAACACTGGGGAAGTTCTGGACGACTGGAACAAAGCGAATGCGCCAATATTTAAAAAAAGACAAAAGGGATGACACAGGTAATTATAAGGCTTGTCAGCCTAACATTGATCCTGGGCAAGATAATGGAGCAGCTGATATGGGACTCGATTAATAAAGAATTAAAGGAGGGTAATGTAATTAACGCAAATCAACAAGCATTTGTGGAAAACAGATCCTGTCAAACAAACTTGAGATCATTACAAGTTTGGTTCTTAGGGTAAAAGCACTGATGTAATACATTTAGATTTCAGCAAGGCATTTGACAGTACCACACAACATTTTGATTTAAAAACTAGAACTATATAAAATGAACATGGTACACATTAAATGGATCAAAAACTGGCTAACCGATAGGTCTCAAAATAAAATTGAAAATCGGGAATCATCGAGCGGGTGTGCTTACAGTTGGGTCCCGCAGGGATTGGTTCTTGGTCCTACGCTATTTAACATTTTTATCAATGGCCTGGAAGAAAATGTAAAATCATCACTGATAAAATATGCAGATGACACACAGACTAGGAGAGGGGTCAATAATGAAGAGGACAGGTCGCTGATTTAGAGTGATCTGCATCACTTAGTAAACTGGGTGCATGCAAACAGAATGTGTTTTAACACAGCTAAATGTATATGTATACATCTGGGAATAAAGACCGTAAGCCATACTTACAGGACAGAGGACTCTATCCTAGGAAGTAGTGACTCTCAGAAAGATTTGGGTGTGGTGGATAATTAACTGAACATGAGCCCCCAAATGACTCTGTGGTCAAAAGAGCTAATGTGATACTTGGATGCATAAAGAGGGGAATCTCAAGTAGGAGCAGAGAGGTTATTTTTCCTCTGTATTTGGCACTGGTGTGACTTCTGCTGGAATACTGTGTCCAGTTCTGGTGCCCACAAAGGATGCTGATAAATTGGAGAGGGTTCAGAGAAGAGCAACAAGAGTGACTGAAGGATCAGAAAACCTGCCTTACAGCAACAGACTCACATGCTCCATCTATTTATCTTAAAAGAGAGATGGTTAAGGGGTGAGTTGATTACAGTCCATAAGTAGCTACATGGGAAACAAATATTTAATAACGGGCTCTTCAGTATTGCAGAGAAAGATATAACACAATCCAATGTCTGGACGTTGAAGCTAGACAAAATTCAGGTATAAATTTATAATGTTGCAAGTAATTAACCATTGGAATAATTTTCCAAGGATTTTAAAATCAAGATTGGATGTTTTTCTAAAAGATCTGCTCTAGGAATTTGTTTTGTGAAGTCCTATGGCCTATGTTATGCAGAAGATCAGACTAGATCATCACAGTGGAATCTATGAAACCTGAATTTTCTCCTGATCTGTAGACGAAGGATAATGGAAATTGCTTTACACTACCTTTCAAAGGAATTTAAAACAACCCTTGATTTTTGACTCTTTCTATAAGCAAAAATGCAATTCCTTCTCCAGGTTGGAATAAAATAATAACTCTCTGTGCTGAGTACTGTAAATCCTAACTCAGTTTGTGTGTAAGTTTACTGCACTGCTACGTACAAAAAACAATTCTGTTTTCTGGAGCCCGATTTCTGCTCCCCAGATGAGACCACGACAGCCTCTCCACCTTATTAACAAGGAATCTGCTCCACTCCCCCCTTGGCCACCGATTCAAGACCACAAGGACTGAGGAAAGTAAGGCAGTGAGAACAGGGGGATTGCTGGACCGCTGAGAGAGGCACAGAGGACTCCCTGAAAATAAAACAACTTTTCCTCACGTGTGTGAATCACACATGACATGCAGTGATATACTTGGGCAACAGAACAAAAACCATAATCAGCAAACTGAGACGAACTCTATGGGGTAAATATTTTCTCTCCTCTACAAGCAGGGAAAAGATGAAGGGACACATAACAAATGAACCGTAGTGCACAAGCAACTGACACTAAAATACTGAAAACACCCACCGTAACAGCGTTGTACACCAGGGCTTGTAGCAAAAGCTTTTGTCCTGCAGTAGAGGGTGCCTTCAGTGTTCCATTCACAGCAGCAGTAGGCTCTTTTGTAATGGCATCTCCACATCTTGTCCATTTCTGATTAACTGATTTATTCCATGTAGACTGCAGAATAAAAAGGAAAGCAATGATCAGATTATTTCTGAGACACAGATTTGTATCCTTCCAAACCTGAAAGAACAGGCAGTTCAACACAAAGAAGTTAGAGAAATGCCATATGGCTTAAAGATGTCGGTTAAATGCAGCCAACATACTTCCAATGACGTCACAACAACACTAGCCCTGACAAACGGACATTACCACCACAGAACATGGGGTTTAGTGCACTGATTTGTTACGGTTCGATGTGGAACAAGTGGATAATTGGGATTTTCTTAGCTCTGATCCCAAGATTTCTAAAACCGTTCTTCCTGTGACACATTACGAGAAGAGTTCATGCTCCAAATCTAACATGGGGTCTCTGCTGATTTCATAGATTTCAGGACCAATAGGATGCAATGTATCAGGTAGCACCACACTGCATACATCTTCCTTTTGAAGACCTAATTCAAAGTCCATTGAAGTCAGTGGGAAAATGATCTTTTATCTCAGTTGGTTTGGCATCAGACCCTACTGCATGTACATACCAAGACACTAGTGGGTTGGAGGCAGTCAGAATAACACTCTACACTTCAGTAGCTACCTTCCTATAACAATCTCCAAGCACTTTATACAGGTGGATAAAGATCTCCATGTTACATGTGGAGAAACTCAGGCACAGAGAGACTGACTGACTTGTCTAATAGCGGCTCAGTAGAAAAGTTAGGAATAGAATGTAAGTCTCCAATACGCCACTCTGCCTCTCCTTCTTAAAGTTCCTCTGAGAGTTAGAATCTTTTAGCATTTTATTATTTGAGCTTTTCCGCTCTGCATGTTTTATATAAGGATGGATCCCATTTTGGGCCAGATCTTCAGCTGATCTTCTGTCCAGCTCCCTCTTGCGTGTGCATATGCAAAAACTGCACACTCACAACTATTCACCCACACTTTGCAGGTACAAAAACCTGCACAGAGGTCTTGAAATGTTTAACACCTATAAAATGTGCACCTGCAAACTCCATTAAGGTATTTCAGGGGTACATTTTAACCCTTGTGCATGCAGAGGTGTTCAAAGATGTAGGTAAGCGTTTGCACCTGAAACATGTGTTTGTGTGTGCACGCACGCAGTTTTGTATGTACGCACATAGAGACTGAGGGCTGAAAAATCAGGTGCTTTATATCAATGAATTCTGCTACAAATCTCATCCTAGGAAACCTGGCAGTAGCAAAAGCGGATGAAGCAGTTGGGTTACTTTTGAAATGAACTTTAATAGAAATTGTTACACCTTGGCCAATTTATATTCAGACACTTCGTTAGCAAAATGGTTAACCACGTTCAGCAGCAGCTACAATCGATACATACATGCAGTGGTGATAAATTAATGTCAGAGTTCTGTGTATTATACCAACATGGAATGGGCTAAGCCAATCAGAGGGGAGGGACGCTGCATGGCTACTGACTCACTGATGGACATCATAGTTTTTGGTACTCGCACACTATGCAAATCCTTGTACTCTCGTTGGCTACTGCCCTTAGAACTCACCATCTGCATGCCCACAACAAACATGGCTGCCACAACGTCTCATTTCATCCAGCTAACAGAAGAAGAAGAACCCAATTATGTCACAAAAACATCTCATTGTTAGACATTTCAGTTTAATAACTGGAATGCAAAGTGCTTCTTCCGGGCTAATGCTTTGATTCTAAGTTTTAAAAAAATCTCAGTGCACAACTTATTGAAAAAATAAAAAAAGAGGGGAGGTGGAGGAATAGCTCAGTGGTTTGAGCACTGGCCTGCTAAACCCAGCAGGGTGAGTTCAGTCCCGGGGGGGCATTTAGGGATTTGGGGAAAAATCTGTCTGGGGATTAGTGCTGCTTTGAGCAGGGATTGGACCAGATGACCTTCTGAGGTCCCTTCCAACCCAGATATTCTATTATTCTAACAAGCCACCTTGCAGTTCCTCAGCTCACAATACAGTTATCACCTCATAAATAGGAAGTACCTTCATATTATTGTCTATTCCTGTTATTTCACAGTAACAATACAGTAACTTTTCTGGAAGAAACAGTAACTATTATTGGCTATCTATGAGAATAAGCAATATAATCTTTTCATTTAGGACTATGAATGTTCTTTTGAAAAGTAACTTTACCATAGCAGTCACAGACATTTACCCATAACACATCAGCTAATTCTCTCCAGCCTTGCCTGTTGTTATACTAGCTACCACTAGTCCCTCTCGACGTTTTAACTACAGTACTTTTTGTGATGGAAGGATCTAAGCCAAAACTCGAGTTCTAATGATGCATCATTAGGATTATTTATCTACTGCTGTAAGAGCACAGGGCTGCGCAGTAAGAGAAAGGTGACAAGTAATGAATTGGTGCCCTACTTTGAAAGGCTGCCTGGAACAACTGGTTAGGAATTTATTTTCCTCTTTCATAAAAAATTTCAATGAAAATTATTTTTTTTTCATTGAAATTTTTCTTTGAAAGCTTCCATGGGATTTTGTAAAAGATGCTTTTCAGCTTTCATCAACCAAAAATGGGGGGAAAAAAATTACAATTTTGATTCATTTTGTCAAAAAGCCAAGTTTTTACCCTAAATAAAAGTTAAAATGAATTTCTTTGCAGCAGCTGTTTTGGCTAGGAACAATATAGGACAGCAGGTGGGTCACTGTGATAGCTATGGCAATTTCCTGCAGTATCTTTGGGAGCTCTCACTGTACTGTTTATTTATCCCAGTGGTCTGGGGATTGTCTGTAACTCCATGGGCGATGGGAACCACAAGCCCTGGGAACTAAGAACACTGCGAGGTGATTAGGCATATTCACTCAGGGTATAACACCTCCACAGAGGTACCACTGCCTGGAGAGGCTCATATATATTGGTTCAAACTGGATTCTCCAGAGACCAACAAAGAAAGGACTTTGAATAAACAGCCTGAGTTTAAACAGGCTTTCTGATCCACCAAACAGACAAGACCTTCTGTCTAAGGAGGGCCCTAGTCTTTCCTGGGAGAGGCTGGAAGACTTTGGCCTACTGAAGCCCCATAAGACCGATGGGTGACCTCTGGTAAGCTTTTAGCAGGTGTATAGGAACGCTTACTGTTGCTATTATGTTTTCTCTGTAACGCTTTCATCTTGAAAAGAAATGTGCTTGCTTAGACCAGGTCTACGCTGCAAACTTATATCGGCATAACTACGTTGCTAAGTATCAGCGGGGTAGCCGTGTTAGTCTGGATTTGTAAAAGCAGCAAAGAGTCCTGTGGCACTTTATAAACTAAACAGACGTATTGGAGCATGAGCTTTCGTGGGTGAATACCCACTTCGTCGGATGGGACTCTTTGCCGCTTTTACGTTGCTAAGGGTGTGAAACATCCACACACCTGAGTGACACAGTTATACCAATCTAACCTCCGGTGTAGACAGAGCTATGTCGACAGGAGAGCTAGCTACCACCTATCAGGGAGTTGGATTAACTATGCCGATGGGAGAAGTTCTCCCGTGGGCAGAGTAGTGTCTTCACTAATGCGCTATAGCAGTGCAGGAATGAGTGATGGGAACAAGTTAGCAGTGACATTTGAGTTGAGCAAAGAGGGTGGGAGGCCATGCAAGAGAAAATTAGAGCCTAGATACAGAGAGAAGCTGATTTATGGGGAACCTTCATGGTGGGAGAAGGGAAAAACGTGGATTTCATTGTGGGAGAATGCATCAACTCCCCACCTGGAGAAATGTTGGGCCAGAAGGAAATCAGGAACAGTTCTAGCCTATTGAAAATTAAGTCAGTAATAGAAACAAATGGCCTTGTTTGGAAATAAATGGATCTTTCAGCACTGTCTGATGGCATCATTCACTTTGGTAATTGGAACAATCAGTATTCTGCTCTATTGAGAAAGACTCACCACACAAGGACATTAACAAGGCACATTCAAGCTGAGGTATGTATGAATGGATTGTCTGCTTAAAGTTAGAGCCAAGGGAAAAAATGTGGTAACTTCACCAATACAGGGGCACCAAATTTAGGGGTGGAGTGGGAGGTTTAAGCAGACCACCAAGCTATTCTTAGTCAAGCTTCAAATCCCCCAGGCAACCAGTGTTACCTTTCTGTAGATCTAATTAATTTATATGGGCTGAATGCAATTTGTTCTGAGTTCTCTTGGCTTCCCCTTGCAATAAACTGTTGAATGCACACCTCTGTGCATGGGAAATGTGTGCCTTTAAGAGCTCAAATTATTTCACAGCTCAGATTCTTAGTTCATGGGCAGAGGTAATTTCTTTGCAGGGCTTGATTTTACTGGGCAACCTTGTGTTTATGTGGACTCACCTTGTTACTAAAAGCTTAGCGTGGTTAGAGCAACTCCTCTTTCTGGCTCAGCGGTTAAACAGAAATGTAGCCCCATTTTTCTTTGGTGGTCTGTTTGTCCCACAAAGAATAGATTCACTGAGAACTGGAGAAGAGCATGGGAGGAGGGAAAGGAAGCTGTACAGTTTAAACGGAGGAAAATCACTCTTCTTTTCTCTCTCTCTCAATCTAATCCCCCAGTGAGTATATCACAGAGCCTGTGTCTAGCTGCAAGAGCAAAGGGGCTTCTGACATCAGTGTGGCCTTGTATGAGTCATTTGACCTCCTTGTGCCTCAGTCCATCTGGCTGGAAATGAGGTAGCAACGCAGGACCAGATGTTGCACGTAAGCTGAGCATTCCAAAGTCAGTCACTTACAAAAAGTCAGACATTAGACCAGGTTGTCGGGGTTGGCATCAGGCAAATAAAAACAAAATGCTCATGTACGTGCTTAGGAGGTGCTGAGCGCCCTCAGCCCACTTGGACTTCAAACAGCAGCTAAAGGAGCTTAGCACCTCGCAGGATAAGACCTCTCTAGATAATAACTGCTTTGCACAAAAATCTCTAGGGCCAAACCTTGCTCCCACTGAAGTCCCATCACTACAGGATCAGGCCTGCACAGACCAAATATCAAAGATGTTGTTTATGCAGCAGTGAGCTTCAGAAAGAAAGTTTGTAAAAGGAAAGCTGTGGCTTTCAGGTGCTTGTTTTCAAAACTGGAAATATGCTGATCATGGTGACAGCATATCTGCTAACGGTCACTTCCCGTCCATTAACAATACAGTCTATTCTGGACCTCTCTCCCCTGCTCTCTCCCTTTCATTTGGGTCAGCGATAATTAAACTAACGGTGAGTAATGAGAAAACAGAGAAGTGATCACATATAGCTGGCTGGGATGAAACACAATAAGGAATATTAATAAATAAAACAGCATTTAATTACACTAATTTGCTCCTGCTGCCATCTGAATGGCTTTCTGCAGATAGGTCAATGCCGGTGGATTATGAGCTTTTTCCACAGAACATATCATTACTGAGCAAATAAAGTCTGGATGTTTCAGACTAGAAGGTATACACCCAGGCAACCTATGGCACGGATGCCGAAGGCGGCACGCGAGCGGATTTTCAGTGGCACGCACACTGCCCAGGTCCTGGTCACCGGTCCGGGGGGCTCTGCATTTTAATTTAATTTTAAAGGAAGCTTCTTAAACATTTAAAAAACCTTATTTACTTTACATACAACAATAGTTTAGTTATATATTATGGACTTGTAGAAAGAGACCTTCTAAAAACGTTAACATGTATTACTGGCAGGCGAAACCTTAAATTAGAGTGAATAAATGAAGATTCAACATAGCACTTTTCAATGGTTGCTGACTCCTGGTATACACACACGCACACCACCATATGTGCTGTTATAGATATCTGCATGCATGCACACGCTATCAGAGATACCTGCACACATATAATACCCCCCCATCCCTGGCATACTTGCATGCTCTTTTTGTAGGCTTTCTGTGCAAACCAAAAATGTGGACAGAAACAGCAATCCTGGTGCAATCCCCAAAGGAGCAACTGCTAGCAGAAATGTCAATCTGCCATGTTTACACAGGTTTTGATGACTGTGGGAACAGACTGTTCAGCTCTGGCTGAAATTAGCTGTGATGAAGAGCAAAGGTTTTTTGTACCAGTTTGCTATTTGCAACAACCAAACAAAAAACCCCGTTCGCTTCACCAGGCAACCGTATACGATGTTACACAGGCAGGTTCCATTTACAAAAAAAATTCCCTCCTAGGGAGCTAATATCTCCTAGGTCAAGCACTTGCAATTAGCTCCAGGTCTGATTGTTAAAGCTTAGTTTGAGAAGGCTGGGGGAGAAGTTGCAGGAAGTCAGGAAAATGGTCTCTGGACTTTTACAGTGTATTAGCTAAGGAACGGAGTGTCAGTCTCAGATTTAATTTAGAGGGGCAAAAAATCAATCTCTGAATAATGAACTGTTCAATTCAAACGAGAGAATGAATACGTAACCATCTTCCAATAAAGGACCAACAGCAAAGACATTTCAGTTTCAGCTAAACTCATCAAAGCAAATAGACTTTTTCACGGTAACCTCTTTGTAGTATCAGCAACTGCTGGTAAAAATGATATTCGTTCATGTTTCCTTCACCAGCAACAACTTGTGATTTCCTGCAACTCTGTTAGCTGGGGATCCACACTTAGAATATGTACATAGCCATTTATACCCTGAGTGCCAAAGAAGTCTAAAGAACATGGCCTCTCAACATCAGCACACCCTGAAACCATATTTGCTTTGGGACCACATCTGTTTAGACTCAATTTAAATCCCATCATGCAAACATACAGACATCATGGTAAGCAGCGCGGATAGAACCCAGGAACATTGGACCCCAATCCAAAAAAACCTCAGGCCTCTACCACTTGAGTTAAAGGAGACTTTCTGTTAGCTGTCAGCAGGAGTAGGGGTCTTATTTAGAACCAGTCGGAAAATGTCCCCCTCAGCAAATTACTCAAATGAAAAAAAGTGGCCAAACTACATCTCCCATGATGCACCAATCTCTACCCTCTTCCTGAGCCTCTCTAGTGCATCATGGAAACTGAAGACCACTGCGGAGCATGTCCTATTAAGAAAAATGAAGACATGAGGCAGTCAAACTACAACTCCCATGAGGGACTCCAGCATTGTCTCCAAATCAAAAAAAAAATGTGGTGTTGGTGTTGAAAATGTTTGATTTTTGAGTATTAAGTGTTTGGACGAAGCATTGCCATGGCAAGCATACACATTTTACAAAAAATTTCATTTAGCCAAAAACAATTTAGACAGAAAATGTTCAATCTGCCCCACCCACTAGAGGAACACAGAGCTGTATCACCCTTAGCCACTACATTACAAGCATCATTTATCACCTGTCCTGTCGGATACCAAAGGTAGCCGTGTTTAGGAGGTGCATTTGGGAGGGAAAGGGAGCTGTGTTATTCCCCCGATGACAACTGGAAACCAGCATTTGAAGAAGACACAGACAAAAAACTATCACAAAACGGGCATGATTCTCCTCTGGCTGAAGCAGCTGCCAGCACTACGCAGGAGCGCCACCAACTGGCCTCTGCTGACAGCTCACCTGCAGTGGAAACCAGCTCTCATTACAGCTGGGCAGTTCAAATGTTTCTTTATAAGCAAGGAGAAAGGATGGCCTTGTGGTTAAGGTACTGGGCTGGAGAGGCATGTTCAGTTCTTG
Source organism: Chelonoidis abingdonii (assembly GCF_003597395.2). NCBI lineage: Eukaryota > Metazoa > Chordata > Testudines > Testudinidae > Chelonoidis > Chelonoidis abingdonii. The sequence goes on from NC_133777.1 coordinate 79,807,428, forward strand.
GCTCTGCTAGAGGTTTCCTGTACATAGTGTCGCTGTGCCTCTGTTTCCTCATCTGCAGCATGGGTATGATACAAGTATTATATTAATACTTTCTTTCTCCCTATACACACACACACACACATATTATACATACACACCTCTATATTATAATAGTTTCTTTCTCCCTATCTGAAACCGTAAGCTCTTTGGAGCAGGGACTCTCACTCACTGTGTGCTGGTCTGGAACCTGGAGCAGCAGAAGCTCCAGTCTCAGCTGGGGCATCTCAGGGCTATGGCAATATCATCAAAGAAAAATCAAAATGGAAAGCTCTAAATATGACTGAATACTAAACCAAGAGCCTCAACATGAATTAATGGAGAAAGAACCTCCATGCACTGAGAGCAGCTTGCTGAACACAGCTCTAACTTCAAGCGCAAGGCGTTCACCACACCACCGATTTCTGGTTGAACGATTAAAGTCCAAGAGCCGATTTGCTAGTTTTAAAAGGTCACGTAGCCTTGTTTCTGCCAATTTCTTGGCATCCTGACTACATTAAACTGCATAAGGGTAATTGCAGTGGCAACATTTGTTAAGCCCTGAGCTGTCAAAAGATCCTGATCAAGAATAATCCCAGATTGCACATATAGAGCATGTTTCAGCTGGGGATCTCAAAGCATTCTAAATCAAGAAAGCTCTGTGATAACCCTGCAAGGCTGGTAAATGTTATTAATTGTATTCGATTTGCAGATGGGGGATTGAGGTACAGAGAAGTGAAGTCACGTGTTTGCATCAGTGGCACAGCTGGAATCAGTACTCCAGAGTCTGTGTGGCCAAGTGAGTAGAGCATTGGATTGACACTAAGATGACCTGGGTTTTATTCCAGGCTCTGCCACTGCTCTGTTGGGTGATCTTGGCCAAGTCACCTCATAGCTCTGGGCCTCAGTTTCCCCATCTGTAAAATGGCACTAATGATCCTGAGCTCCTTGAAATCTACTGAGGAAAAGCCCCATAAAAGAATTAGATCTTACCACTGGCACTCCTCTGCCCCAACCATTAGGCCATACTCCCTTCCTGTTAATGTCAAAACCAAGACGGGCTGGATAGCTCAGGGGGTGAATGATGCAGCCTTTCTTCTCTAGTTAAATGATCTGAATGAAAGCTCATTTCACTGAGCTGTCCTGGGTTATCTCATTTCAGTTCCCAGGACAGGAATTCACATCCCCGCTAGTTGTCTGGTGGCATTCACAGCAGAGAGGGTAAGGAGTGACTGGATTGTGGAGACTGTCCTAGTCTCCTGTCCCTGCAACCAAGTCTTGCTTTAAAGCACATAGGTGTGGCAGGAAAGTCTGGCCTGCCGATGCCATGTTGCTCCCAAACCCTGGAGAGCCAGGGGATTTCTGTCCCCAAGTGATGCCCATCTGGCAATTGAATATCTTGCAGCTCATCTGTTGCACAATGATCCAGAGCTGCAAGGATGGATGGATGACGCAGTGGGTGAGAACATGCACTGCCATGCACAGACCTGGGTTGGGGGCAGCCTGGGGGATGTCACTCCTTGGTCGGACCTGTGCTGGAGGCAGGGGAAAGAAAGGACAAGGGCAGAGTACAGCATGCATTGGGCTCTTGCATCCCCTAGTGGCTGGTTACAGGCTTGGAGAAGGAGGAGAAGAGGCTTGCCCTTCCAGCTAAAGTTTAATTGCACTGCTCTGAGATGTTGCGATGAGGGAGGAAGTATCCCTGCACAGAGCACCAAGTGGCTACAAAAGCCTTCTGCACAGCAGGCAGGAAGGCTTCAATTTCAAGTTACTACCTGAGAAACAGACAGCTCCCTTGGAGTGGGCGTTAGCAGCATCCAGCTGGACCCAGAACAGGGACTTTGTGGTGCAGAAAGACACTGGTAAGTTGGGTTGAATAGCACTTTGGAGGGATAATGGGGCACAGAGCCTTTTACCTCTGAGTCACTAGCCTGAATCCAGAGCAGCTACAAGTCGCATTGCTACCACCTGGGGGCTGTTTGGTGCAATGGGCTCAGTGGGTCTCAGCCCAGTTCCCGGGGAATGGACACCCACATCACAAAAGCCATCAGCCCAACTGGCAGCCTTGTTGGCACTCTTAGCAGAGAGGCCAGAGCAGGGGGGAAAGATGGAATGACCTCCTCCCTGCCAATGGTCAGGCTGGAAGTAGTGGTGGGGAAAGCCAGGGAAGCTGAGGGTGGGGAGGTGTCATGAGCGTTAGTCCTGTTCTGTGGGATACCACGTCCGTCTCTGGGGTAGCACTCGGCACCTCCCACCAGTGCTGTGGCCTTGCAATGTTTACTAGAAAAAGCAATATTTAAAGAGCGAGAATTGCCTACAGTGTCCCTTTCATCTGGAAAGGGATCAGGTCACCCCACAGAGCCAGTGGTGCCTCCCAGGCTTCAGACGCAGGCTTGGAGAAGATGAGCAAACTCTAAACTGCCGGTGATGGTGCAATTTCCTATACAAACCAGACTGGATCTCTCCTCTGCTGAGTGGGGCTTCCCCAGGGTGATTCGTCTAAGTCCCCCACTTTCCTATTGTTCTGCTGCTTTCCACAGTCTCACTCGCAGCTCAGAGCAAAAATCCCCACAGCACAGCAGAGCTCGGTCTGTGGCACAGTGGAACAAAACTCACTGTGAGACTCTTCCCTCCACTCCAATCTCCATGGCTCCTAGCCGATGTATTCACGCTCCCTGCGGCGGGAGCATCTCATGCAAAGAGCTGCACAAAGGATGCCATCTGCAGCATACAACAGCCAATATATTCTGGGATGTGTTCTTGAGCCCCATCTCCTGGCACCTTATTGATCCATTACCTGTTTACATTATATGCAGACACAGAGCACTTTTGCAACAATTTGGATGCTATCTCGATCTCTGCTGTTACCAGGCTTGTGCCAGCCACACCCCTTCATTCAGCTGTTCACCTGAGTACTGATGGAGTTACAGCTTAGCGTCCATGCCACACTAATGCCTGAAGAATTTTTCTGTCATGGTTTGTTTCACTCTACAAATTTCAGAGAAAGAGAGAAATGAGGACAAGCCAGAAAGAAGAAGAATGCTTCTCAGTTTGACAGCACCGTCCATCGCAGGCATGCAAATCACTGTGCAAGCCTTAATGAATTAAGCTATACAGCCCCTTTTGGTATTTACAGGACTCAGTTTCCATAGGATGGGAAATGCCATGGAAAATGTAACAGTTGCAAAGGAGACATGTCCTGGTTTTAATGACGATTACTGTAGGAAAGTAGCATTGTCACCATTTTATGGATGAGGAAACCAAGGTAGGATAAGTTAAGTGACTTGACAAAGGTCATTTAAAGAATCTGACAGAACTTGCAACAGCGTAGTCATCTCCGGACGCAACAGCCCTGAGCTGTAACTATAAGGCCATGACTCTCTCCAGTGACCAAAGAGTAGAAAACTACATCTGCCGGAACTCTGGTCCCCATTTTCTAAGTGACGGTTTCCAGATGTGCATGCTCCTGACTGTATGCACGCAGCACCTGGGGCGTGCTCACAAATTGAGTGTAAGTGCACAAGTTTGGAATTTTGGAAGCGTTTGTACAATACACTAGCTCACTCCACGTCGTGATGTCTCCCTCTGCTGCCCACGTTCGGCAGCTACAAGAGCCTGATACTTGCTAAAGGAGCGGGTAGGGTTTGTGCATTCAGCACTGAAGATCCTAGTGCAATTGACACTGATGTACGCAACCAGGCTTCATCACATGTGCACTTCTGAAGACACAGAGCTTTACATTTGCATCCATTTCTTTGTAACAAAATAATGCCCTGAGTCTTCCACTGAAAACCATCTAACACACAAGTAGGGATTCAAAAAATTCCATTTCTTTAGGATTCGATAGTGCCCCCTACCAGATCTTAAAGTCATTCCAATGGGGGACGGTAGCTACTTAGTGGTGTTGCCACCACATGATACTAAGGGGTAGAGTTAGAATTCAGCTAGGGAAGAGGCTAGAGTCATTTACGGAAAAAACCCTAAACCTGGAACAGGTTAATGATCATTGTAATGGTGACGCCTCTTCTCTGTCTGCACCACCACAGCATCTGGGCCCCTCACACTCTTTATTCACCCCTGTGTGGCAAGGCATACTCATATTCCCATTCTGCAGATGAGGAGATTGAGGACCAGTGAGACAAGTGACTTGCCCACAGTCACTCTGTAGCAGACCAGGGAACTCCCATGTCCTAGTCTAGTGCCCTAACCACTGAGCAATCCTTCCTCTGTTAGGAGCTTGTTTGTGTCTTCTCAGGCACAGCTGGGCATTGGAGATGTGGGGACATGCCCCATGCCAGCAGGGGCTCTGTGCTTGGCCGGGCTTAATGCCTGCTGTGATATCTGGGAGCACAGCTGCTCTATCAGCCTTTCCCCTGTCCTCTGAGAGGTCGGTGCTGTGGGCCTGTGCAGCTGGGGAGCAGCACTAGCACCTCACCCCCTGGCAGAGGCTAGTGCCACCAGGGAAAGTAGGGCCCCGAGTCAGCAAAGCATGTAAAGCACCTGCTTGACTTTCTGCACATGCCTCATTGCTGAATCAGAGGCCAGCACTGCAGAGTTTACAGGACACTGATTGCGTCCAGTCCCTGGCATGGGGCGGGGTGTGCAGGAGAATCCTTGCACTCTTCCCTCTTGCACACCCATGCTGGATCAAGCTGAGATAAGCCCCGAGAGCAGCTCTGCAGAGAATTCAGATACTTAATCTATCCGATCTGCTGGCAGATTTCGTTCCAAGCATGTGCACTTTTCCTTGGCATCCTTCACGATAATGCATACAGTTTGCTGTCCAGTGGTGACATAGATGCCCCAGAAATATATTACTGACTTTCTCAGAGAACAAGAACCAGGAAGTTACCAGCTGTCTGAGCTTCGTGGTCATACCTCTGGAGGCTGCACTCTTCTGGCCTATCGAGACTAACGCTCCTGCATTTCTCCTGCTCACCACGCCCAGGTGGAGCTCCAGTATAATTTCATGGAGGACTCAGGATTTCTGAAGACTAGGAGCAAATTCAAAGTGCTGCAGAAGACAGCACAGCACTTGAATAGAAACATGTACATCTCCATGGCATAGACAGTCCAACAATGCAGGCAGCAAGGTCCTGCTGAGCTGCCAGAAGCTATGGCAGACTGGGACTGAAAGTGAATCCCTGCATGTAGGAGCATTAACCAGCCTCCCCACGCAGCCGACTAAATTACGGCCAGACCGTACACCATGCAAATCTTTGATAATCCATCTGCCGAACGCCAAGACAGGACTCAGATACTGAGATTCTGAGGCCTTAAAAACTCTCTGAAGACAAACCCTGAAAAGACCGTGATTGGCATCTGGGCTCCTTTGGGGAGCATATCTTGCGTTTCTAGGCATTAAATTCCCACTTGGGCAGTATCCACAGAGAGATCTGGATTTATTATCCCCAAAAGGCAGGAGGAAAATGAGTCAATCGGACAGAGAGTTTTACCTCCAGGACCCCAAATCAGAGATCAGGAGCTAAGTAGCTCTTTAAAAAAAAGCAGCAAAGAATGCATGCATCCGACGAAGTGGGTATTCACCCATGAAAGCTCATGCTCCAAAACGTCTGTTAGTCTATAAGGTGCCACAGGACTCTTTGCTGCTTTTACAGATCCAGACTAACACGGCTCCCCCTCTGATCTTTAAAGAAAAACATGCGTTCCTCATTTAATGGAAAGGGCTGTTAAAAAAACGGAGGAAAAAGCAATCCAACCCTTAGATACTAACACTGCAAGGAACTGTGATTGCTACACAGGAAACCTCAAGCGCTCTCCTATCTTTCCCTGTTAGTCTCGGTCTGATGGAACATCTGGGAAATCACGGTGAATCGCTTTGACCCTTGTGACGGTTGTGGAGTATCAAAAAGAATAAAAGTCTCCGCATTCTCTAGCGAAGAGGCAAACTCTCCAAGGCTGGGCTGCAGTGCCAGGCTCTCGCACGTCTCCCTTACTTTGCACTTAGATTTGATTAAAGTTTGCTGTCATGAATACACCTTAACACCAGTGACATACAAGCATATGATTGATGCAAACATGAAATCCCGTGTGCTCACAATGCGCCTGTTTCACTCAACCTCCTAATTACCTTACACACTCTCCCCGGGTTACAAAGAAAGACATAAACAGATTAACTAAATTAGGCCAATTAAAGGTTCCCTAATGGAATGAAATGCTTCAGACAAGCTTGAGACAGAAAAGGGGGCAGGGAGAAGAGAAAGACAAGGCAATGTCAGGCAAATTACACAGAGCTCAGAGAACACCTCCGAACATATAGATCCACAAATAAAAACATAAGCTCCCTTCAACTGCATTTGCCTTCCTGATGTTTGCTCTTCGTGAACATGCTAGTGAACCTGATGTTTATAAAAATGACATTTTAAGTTAATACTGCGGAGAGTATTTGTAGAAAGCAGAAGCTGAATTGGTGAATGCAAATATTTGCATCAGAAACCCGATGGTTAATCTGTGGAATTCGTGGCCACAAGATCTCACAGAGTTTAGTAAGATTCACAAAGGGATTAGAACCTGAGAGCATCCACAATATCAGACAGGACAAACCATTTTTCTCTATAAAAAAATGTATCAGATATTTCTCGATACAAGTTCTCCAATCCAACATTCTGGTTTTGCTTTCAATGCTCTTTTTTGTGACAGGTTGTTTTCAAATAAATGGAGAATCTCACTGCTTCAGTCCAAAGAGAAACTGTCATCCTCTTTTGCACTTCACCAACTACTTCAACCTTCTCTCATAGATCAATGGATTCAATGGCCAGAATGGACCATTATGATCATCCAGTCCCAACTCGTGCATAATACAGTCCCTAGAATTTCACCTCATCATTCATGCATCATGTCCATAACATCGGCTTGAGCTAAAGCATCTCTCTTTTGATTTACTGATTGCCACAAGATCCTTGTACAGTTACTTGTCTTAAGTGGAAAGTCAAGTTCTTGGTCATGGTCATTAAATTGCACCAGGCTTGCAACTGAATCAGAGTTATGACCGGACAGACAAGGTAGAGTCCATCACCATCTTTCGTACCGAAAGGCTGGAGGAAGTTCTCCTTCCTTGAATCACAACATGCCTTTTGATGGACACACATGCTCTATAGCAGGGCTCAAGGAGCTAACACAGGACCTGATCAAGATTCTGATGAAGCCAGTGGGAGTCTTTCTATTGACTTCAATGGGCTTTGGATCAGTCCTATCAATACCAGAGACTGGGCCAAACCCAAGCCCTGGTCCAGAATACCATCAAACTTTGAGGAAGCCTGGAGCCAAAGCGTAGGGGATTTAGCAAACATCAGCACCTGTAACGATACTACCACTGGCCCACAGACATGCCAGGCAGCTAAAACCCCCAGCACAACTCTGCATGTCTACCCGCCTTTGAAGAAGGGGAATCACTCTGCAGAATCAGCATGGCTGACTGTCAACTACAGTGAGGTCTGGCTTTCAGCAGAATCCTTATGGGAAAGTCCAAAGCTAGATACGGAGGACCTTTCTATAAGGTATTTTTTTAACCATCGTAGAGAATGTAATGGAGAATTATACCCCGCCTATAGAATGCCACAGGACGAGAAAAGCTAAAGACAGGATATTAAGTCTCTTTTAAATGTTATAGGTTTAATTTCTAAAAATCCCTGTTCGTTTTCTACAGAACTCTTGTTTCATCTCACCCCTATTAAATTCTATAGGATGATCGTGTTTTGGTCCTAATGGATTCATATTGGTGCTAAGTAGCGGGTGAGACCTTTTTCCCTTGTCTCTCCAGCAGTGAAGGCCACTAGGACATTTGTGTTGAATACAGAGGCCACAGTAACAAACCCTGCCCTGCCTCTATTTTGGGCACGAAGGACCTGGATGGAGCAGAACCAATGCAGTTCTGCTGGGAGCAGAACCTCTCCACTCTACAGCACAGAGCTGTGCTCCCTGGAGATGAGGTGGAGCTGGACTGAGGCAGAAGCAACAGGTCACGAATCCATAACTATGGAGATCCATCCACTATTCCACCCTTCCCCAAAATGGGATCATTGCAGCCAAGAAATATACTCCTGCTTTGAAGCTACAGCAGTATCCATGGGTCAACGTCACGGGAGCTCAGCAGACTCAGCTCTGAGACTCTTGCCTTTAGAAGGTGTCTTGTAATATATCAATGGAAAACTACCACCACACTGGCCGCTCCAATCATTATGAAATGTACGTAACAATGCTGTATGTGACGTTATGGATATTCTCTCTTTCGGAATCTGTAAACAAAGCAAGGAAGCAAAAAAAAGGGTTTTTTCCAGACAAAGGAGAATGGCCAGCACCTCCTGGACTCAACGGCAAACAAATCAAGCCAGGTGTGCCAAGAACACTGGGCCATTCATTTGCACTGCAAAATCCCAGGAGACTGCAAAAATTAGCATGGTGTCATCTCCCTGGAGGACACAGAGAGCTGATCCCCCAGGACAGTTTCTTGGCTTTGAAACCAAAGATTAACTTGAGGCTATCAGGACCTGCTGAAAGACTTGGAGGTAACCATCACAGAGGGACGATGGGATACAGCATCCCTCAAGCCTTTGAGAGCTGTGTCCTATTAGCCTGGAAGGCAAGAGTTGCTGCAGGGGAAATGGTTTAGGGGAGACTCAGGACTGAAAGGGCTGTTGGTGTTGCCCTGCAAGAAGGAACCAGGCTGGTGGAGGCCAGGGTGAGGCCATTGTGCCGGGAGCAGGATGCTCGTGACAGGGCTCGGAGCCAAAGCTGCCCACACAAAAGCACCCAGGGCTACAGGGCAGGTGGAGACACACCCCCTTACTGGTCTGGGTGAACTCCCAAAGCATCACCATGGCATAGCTTCCTCCGGCACTGGTGATGACATGGACTTGCTGTAGGAACTGGGCCATTCTTACCATGGCTGGATATGAAAACAAGCATGCTGGGGGGAAATAGCTCAGGATAACCATATTAGAGGAAAATACACTCGATAATACTCTGTAGTGAGGGATACTCAGCATCAGCTGTTACAGGGACCCCTTGCTAGCACAGTGCCTGCCCTGGAATGATCCATTCAGACCAGCACTTTCCAGAGCCAGAGGGGAAATCAGACCCAGACTCTGCACACGATTGCTTAGTTCATTGGTGCCGCTCCAGGGTAAGAGGGTTATCTGAACAAGGTGGTGGTGAGCATTCGCACCGGCTATACCTTTCTTATCCCATGGATGCCGTCATCCAGAAGGCTGGTGTTGATGAGGCTGTGCACTTCCGTCAGCTCCGTGATGTCCATCAGGGGCAAGGGAACCTCTTCAGAGAGTGGGGACATGAGGGATTCCAGCTCATGAGAATCAGACTTGGTGCTGGGCCTGGGTGGTCCCTGCCTGCCCCGGTGATAGGAGCTGTGATTCCCGGCTGCTTGAGAATCCAGGCCTGGCAGAGCCTCCCTGCAGGGGATGGGAAAACAAACAAAGGTTTCCACCTCGGAGGGCAAACAGCCCTGCGCTCCCCTGTCCAGCCAATCACTCAAGGGGTGTCGGCTCCCAGCTCACAAGCAATGGCAGATGCTGGACCAAACTGCCCCTCTCTGCTTGGGCTGTTATCAACAGGACTGGAACTGCTCTGCTTCCGTCTACTCTTCTGGGTGTGGGGATCAGTGTTAAGGCCCTGTGCTCACCACGTATGGCCAATCCACCCTAAGCCCGTGTTCTGTAACAAGCTCAGTGTGCAGATTCTACAACCCGCCCCCATCCAGCAGATCACAACGGCTGGTGCTTAGTGCCCCATAATGGGAGCGGGTGACAAGGGCACGGATTTACTCTCACTCATGCTTATCACACCCCACATGATGTGGATAAGTTTAATCATCCCCGTTTTACAGGTGACAGAGGGAGGCTTTGTGATGGGGGTGGGTTAGTGGCAGAGTCTGAATGAGTCTTTGGGAGCTCTTAGGGCCCAGACCTGTGCTCAATCCACCCGCTCACAATGCTTCTCTCTAAAACTACGGCTTACGTCAAAAGTTGGGCTTCAAATGATTTCCTTTATAAGCACTTGCAGGGCAGGTTCTGACACCTAGGTCAGATCAACAGGACTCGGCCAATATGCCCCGAATGAGGATCTGGACCCAATCATGCCAACCCACTCCATTACATCAGGAAGAAAGGGAATCCTCTAACAGTCTTCCCTGCTGGAAGCTCACAAAGCTGTTCAGAGCATGCTTAGAACTATCAGCCAGGCACCCAAACGCATCAGAGCCGTGTTGTGCATACACAGAGATGAAGAAAGGATAATGCTCTTTGACAGGGCAATTAGCATTCTATTTTGGTGCAAAAACAATTACTCTAACAATGCAGATTAAAGAAAAGCTACCGCAGCAGCATACAAACCAGCAAACCAGCCTGCATTCATTAATGAGTGCTCCTTAGCGGGCACGCCCCTCAAAGCAACATGACAGAGAAGGAATTCTGTATTGAAAGACGTGGATTATTCTTATGGCCGGCATCTTTAACTGCCTTAAATTCAACTGTTCTACAACACAGACCATCTCAGTGTGGTAAAGAATCTGACAGGGGTTTTTGTGCTGCTCCACATCAGTGCTTTGTTCTCCTGGCTGTCCGGATAATGCAATGCATACCTCTGCTTGCTGCTGCGGAAACTGGCACACATACAGAAGAGTATGCAGAGGAGGCCTAAGCAGACTCCCACGATGATCCCAGTGACCGAGTGGATATCCAGAACATCTAGTAGGTGAAGGACAGAGTCGAGTCAGCGTCTCAAGCCCTACCAGGAAGAGGACGCAGAGCGTCCGGTGCATTCAGAAAAGCATCAACTTTGGGTGCATAGATATAAAATGGGCCTGATTACTGATCCAGAGCTAGTGTTCCCTAAAGCCCAGAGGAAGTGGACTGAGTGGCCCCACGCTGGGCCCATATCTAATCACGCACACAGAAAGATACGCAGACAACACACTATTATGAAAAGTACTTAGCAGTGACCGTTGAAGCAGATAAAAGCAAACTGGCATCTGTCTAAAATTCAGCTGCCTTAACACTACACGAACTAATACAACCACTGCAAGGTGGGGAACGAGAGCCAAATCCTTGCCCCAAGATACAGATCGGCAATGGCCACAGATGTCAGCAGGAGCTGCACACACACATTCAATTTGGCTCGATCCCTTGCACTGGTTTAAACACGTTCATGTTCTGTGTATCACACGGCGGGATCAGGCAGTTTCATGCATTCGCTTGTACACAAAACTAAACGACACTACTAGCTAAGGGCAATTATGGAGCGTGACTCAATGCTCAGAGTGACTTCTTGAGACCAGGGCATGCTTCCAGGGGGAGTAAAAACTGGGATACCTGACAGCTTCTCACGAAGCGTGTGCACGTCCTTTACGTTCGAGTACGGCCCGGATCCTACAATGGTCTTTGCTCCCATCTTGAAGTAATACCTGGTGTCGCTCTCCAAGCCATGCACCTCGGTGCTGAAAATATTTCCTGTTTAAAAGCAAGTGATAAGGTTTAATGTTTACAGTTGAGATGCTATCTGGGGGGTTGCAGAACTTTGTTTCACTCTCTTAGCTAGCAGAGTCTGCGAGCAGTATAATGTACAGAGGTGCCTTTTGTATACCAGGATGTTTTTATGCTAACATAATATGCTCGCTAGCAACCTGACCCGGCACGTGTGAAACTTTACTCATGGGAGTAATCTCACCGAAGCCTCTCCTGCAGCTACACAGCTCCATGCTCCTTAGTTCTGGACTGGACGCAGGATGGAATTCTCTGGCCTGTAATATGCAGGAGATTGATCGGCTGGTCCCTTCAGGCCTGAAAATCTTGACATTTGTGCCATTCATTGGCCACACCCCTAGACCATCCCCTCTGTGCTACCATGGATGGAGCCCAATGAGCAATCCCATTGGAGCCAGTGGGAGGACCCTCATGAGTCAAGTTCTCTACATGCTAAACTGTTAGCAGGATCCAGTCCCAACCCACTACATGCTAACTTTAATTCCTAATTAACATCCATTTCGAAATAGTCAACCAGCAGCCTCCACAGTTCAGCTCCATCCATCCCCAGAGATTTTTGACCCTTTCCGTTTTTATAGATTCCCAGGCTAAAAGGGACCATAGTGTTCATCTAGTCCAGAGGAGGGCAAATTACAGCCCATGGGCTGGATCCGGCCCATCAGGGCTTTAAATCCAGCTTGCAGGATTGCCAACCCCATGGCACAGCGGGGCTAAGGCAGGCTGTTTACAAGGCTCTAGTTTACAAGTGGCCAGTGATCGAGAATGCATCACATCCCTTGGTAAGTTATTCCAATGGTTAATCACCATCATGATGAAAAATTTGCACCTTCTTTCCTGTCTGAATTTGTTTCAGTTCAACTTCCAGCCACTGGTTATTGTTCTTTCATCACATTTCTGTTCCCCAGGCAGGTACCCACCAACCGGGGTCAAGTGACTCCTCAACTTTCTCTTTGTCAAGCTGAATAGATTGAGCTCCATGTGGGGTTTTCTAATCCTTTAATCATTCTCGTGGCTCTTCTCTGACCCTCTCCCATTTGTCAGAATGCAGAACTGGCCGCAATATTTCCAAAATGGTTGCACCAGTGCCACTACTGAGGTCATATCACCTCCTTATTCCTGCTGAGATTTCCCTCTTTGTGCATCCAAGGATTGCATTTTGGCCACTGTGTTCAGCTGATGTCCTTTCCAGAGTCACTGAGACCCTCATCCTGTAAGCAGGCTCCATTCTTTGTGCCTAGATAGCTAACTCTATATTTGGCTACTGAAAGGCATGTTTGCTTGCGCCCAGCTTACTGAGCAATCCAGATCACTCTATCCAGGACCTGTCCTCTTCCTCATTTACCCCTCCCCCAAGCTGTTTGTCATCTCTACACCTTGTCAGTAGTGATTTTATCTTTTCTTTCAGGTCATTGATAAAAATGTTAAATAGCGTAGGGCCAAGAACTGAGTGCAGCGGAAGTCCACTGGAAATACACCCGCTGGAAGCTGATTCCCCATTTGCAGTTACATTTGGAGACCTAGCGGTTAGGCAGGTTTTAACCCAGTTAACGTGTGCCCTGTTGCTTCTGTATCCTTCTGTCTTCTCATTCAGAAGCTCAGTTCTCCTTCAAGGCAATGAGTGAACAAACTGCAAGAAATGACCAGCTGAGCTCTTAACTTCTCGCTGCACCTTACATGTAGCATTTCCGCTCACTAGCATGGGCTTCGCCTCCCCAGCCAGCAGCTTCACCCTGACACTGTTATCTATCAGATGAACACCGCCACACATAGGAGCGACCTGGTTTTGCAGAGAGCCTCCTGGATGATCTCAGGTGGCCGATGTGCTCACAGCCTCTAGCTCACAACAAACATGCAGCATTTTCTTTCAACCACTGATCCACCCGCTTTCCTCCTTTCTTATCTCTGAGCCACAGCCTTGACACTCAGTCAACAGAAAGTTCTTTCACTGCCTAGCGATAGCATCTTCCCTCTCTGCAGCCAGGATCCAAAGAGCACCCAAAAGCCTTGCTGAAGAGGCAGCTGGCAAGAGAACCCACCTGCTTCCAAACACACCTCCTCTCCCACACATCTCTTCTCAGCTGTGGGTCTTCTCTGCTGCCTCTATTTCTAATTGCATTGCAGGCTAGCACAGCCTTTCCTCAACATTATCTGTCCCCCAGCTCATTAGACTTCTCTGTTTAGAGGCTGGACAGCAGAGACGCATGACTCCTGCCAGAAAGCAGAGAGGGCAAGGCAAATGGGGGGATTCTGAACTGACATTTATTAGGATTGGCATATGTGCCCAACTAGGATCAAAGTCAACGCACCTCCGCTCTGGACCTGGCCCAAAGGGCACGCTCCTGAGCTACTCCTGGTGCTCACCTTCTTTCCTCAGCAGAGTCCACATGTCGTCAGGCTGCGTGTTGTTTGCATTATACAGAATGACATACTCCACGATGATGCCATTGGGTTCGACTGGAGGACACCAATGCACCTGCACGGCGTATGGGTTGATTGGATGCAGCCTGAGGTCAGATGGTGGCGTTGAAGGCCCTGGAAAGACAAAGGATATGACGACTGCCCCAAACGTGCAACAGGAACCAAAGGGGAAATGGCGGAAGCTCAGCTCTTTGGGCCACACCTCCAATTTGGTGTCCCCAAAAGTGGGCATGTGCCAAAGCTGCATTTGCAAATGGGAGCTGGGTGGCCAGATGCATACCGGAGTGATCTGCATGCACCAGGCAGACGCAAGCCTACTTTGGTGGATGCAAATGGTGCACAAACCAGGCTGCTCACTGTTGACTTTGGAGCTGAATGGAAGGGTGTGCTCTCTGCAGCACAAACAATGAGGAGTTTGTCTGTCATGGCCAGCGAGCTAAGGAGTAGCAGGAAAACATGGGTGTCACTGCACAGCTCAGTAAGAGATACACCATTAAAATACACCAGGGATCCTCCGAGCCCCCTGCCTCCTTCTGGTTTTTAATCCCCCACCCGCAAAGCTCTCTTATCACCACAGCTAGATGGGACCCACCCTCCAAAGTCGGTTAACTCCACTCCCAAAACAGCCACTGGAGGTTGCTATTGGACAAGAGAGGTTATCCCCTTACCTACCAGAGCTAGCAGCGCTCTCAGCCTCTGCCAGCCCTAGGGCAGAATGGGAGGCTCAAACTCCTGCCAGTGTGTCTACATCACCATGCTGGGCTCAACGACCCATTTTGACAACCTCTGTCAACATTAGCCAGGACCCATCGCTCAAAACAACCCCCAGGGCAGCTCAATTCCTCACTAGAATGCAGAATTTCTAAGAGGAAATCCGCCCGCCCCCCCCCAAACAAAAGAAAACTCAAATCTGAAATAAATGTATTTGCCCTGATTTGTATCAATTGCTTTTCTTGAGTTCTGCTTCCATTCCTCTGTGCTTACAAAGCCAACACCAGTGGCAGCATCTCGTTAGCGGGCTTTGGAATGGCTCTTGGGCTTTCAAATGGCTCTCAGCCTCCACTGATGCAGAAGAGAACTGAGGGCCGACAAGTGACAGCGAGCCGGATGCCCAAGCATTTCATCGTACAAATACGTTACATCTGCTGAGTGAGTGCACAGGGGGAATGACAGAACTGGCAGCTGAAAACGGTCTTCAGAGATTTACATTGTTGCTCCACTAGCGGGCAAGGCACAGGAGGTGAGACTGGCCTTCCTCCAATCAGGGAGAGCTCTGTGAATTTGGGGATTTATTTTCACCATGTTGCGGTACTTACGGTCAGGAAGAGTAAACCTCTCCACCACGCTGCTGAATGGTCCGTCAATCCCAACTCCATTAGACTGGACTGCAAACTCATACTTGGTATAAGGTTTCAATCCGCTGATGAGAATACCTTCATCTGAACTGCCAAGGAACACAGACACACAGGGCAGATTAACACAGGCCAGCATCCCATCATCGGCCACCTCAGCAACTTACCAGGAGCCCGTGGACCAGAAAAGATGTGGGTGCAATGGAGAGGATTAAAGCAGCAGTGCTCCCACCTCTCACGATTCTATCTAAGTCTCACTATCTTTCATATGTTTCTTAAAGTCCAAGCTCCAGGAATCATGGGATTATGTGAGAATCACGTATGTTTCTAGCCTTCATGGCTGTTCATTTATTTATGATTTTCTTGCAAAGAAAAACTTGAAAATGTGATGCCGCTAAAGCCTCAAAACCCAGAAGACAAATATATGAGCCACCCCAAATTTATTATATATTTTTAAATGTCATGATTTTTAAACCAAAACCCCATTTTGGGGAGCCTGATGAGTCATGATCTTTGAATATTTGGGGCTGACAATATTGCAATGGTTTTATCCTTAATATAAAGCCATGGGAACTACAGATTCCAGCATGCAGTGCAGCCGGACCTCTACAAATCAAGATGGAAAAATGCCTGATTTCTCCTAAGCCCCATCTCTGTGTTTCAGATACGGACCGTTCTCCAGGAGCCATTTTTTGCCCAGCCCTGATTTAGAACTGAGCAAATGGATACAAGTCAGCGTCACATGCGGCCTGGATGTAGAAAGGCACCGGGTCTACTAAAATTTAAACCACCCAGCCGCGAGGTTTCCCACGTATTTCTCCCGCAGGTTTGTTTTCTTTCCAACAAGGAAGCCGTTGGGTCGCTCAGCCTGTTGCGTGACACTCTTACCTTGTGTAGTAAGTGACAAGAGAGGCGTTTTTCAGTCCCCAAGGGCTGAACCGCACGGTGTAATTGACGATCTTGACCGTCGTGAAGTCTGGTTTCTTCCACCTGAGCCAAATCGAGGTCGAACTGTTGGACTCTGCATAGACCTGGGCTGGGGGGAGTGGGGGGCCTTTCTGAACCGGAAGGTCTATGGTACACGAAGGAAGAAGAAGACATACACAAGTGTAAGTGGCATGGGAGAGAGAAGAGCAGTCACTGGCAGTGAATCGAGAGGCGGATGGGCCCAGTGGTTAGAGCACTAGCCTGGGCTCAATTCTCTATCTGTCACAGGCTTCCTATGTGACCTTGGGCAAGTCACTTAGTTACTCTCTGCCTCAGTTCCCCATTCATGCAATGGGGATAACTGCCCTGCCTCCCAGGGCGCGCGAGGATAAATCAATTAAAGATTGTCAGGTGCTCAGACATAATGGTACTGGGCAACGTAAGTACCATGAAAAGGCTACGATTTAGTCATGGAGGTCACGGAAGTCACAGAATCCGTGACTTCAGCCTGCGGTGGTGGGGAGCTGCTGAGTCGTCCCCTCCCCACCCCCCGCCCACGGGGGCATGGAGCTGCAGTGTTCCCCTACCGCCTCTGTCAGCCCCCCGAGTTCCAAGCCGCCACAGAGTGTGGGGGTACCCTGCAGCTCCCAGCCCCCATGGGCAGCTGGGGAACCCACGAGCTCCCAGCCATTGCGAACAGTGGGGGTACCCTGCAGTCCCCAGCTGCTACAGGCGGTGGGGCCCTGCCATCTCCCAGCCATGGGTGGGGGGGACCTTGAGCTCTGACAGCCAACCTGCGGTGGGGGCTCCTGTAACTCCTATCCCCCACACAGCTGCCCCGCTGCAGGCAGTGGGGGCACCCACAGATCCCCATTTTGTCACAGGTACTTTTAGTAAAAGTCAGGGTCAGGTCATGGCTTCCATGAATTTTTCTTTAATGCCCATGATCTGTCTGTGACTTTTACTAAAAATATTCATGACAAAATCTTCGCCTTAACCATGAACAGATAGAATACGCGTTGAGAATCACAATAATAGCCTAATTTCACCACGAAGGGAAACGAATAATGAAACTGACGCATATGTCAGTATTATTATTTATCTGTATAAGCCTAGTGCCCTGGAGCCCTGGTCATGAACCAGCACAACACTGTCCTAGGCACGTTACAAACGAGATCCTTCTAGCCATGTCTGACCTCACTGGGGCCAAACTCCTACTGTTTTGCCACCCTTAGAAACAAATCGTATTGCACTTGCAAAATCCTGTCTGGGACAACAGCGGCGAGAGGCCCCACTGTGCCAGGGTGAGGTACCAACATGGAGTCAGAGACAGTCCCTCTCCAAAGAGCTTAAAATCCAAAGAGCAGGAGCAGGAAGAGAGAGCAAGGGAGATGCATTAACGTGCTTGTTATCATCCAACAGATTGGTGTCAGAGTTGGGAACAGAACCCAGGCCCCCGTAGTAAGATAGAGTGGAGACATTTCCACCCCCTCCAAGATGCTTTACGATGAACAATGAAGGTTGATCCATAACGTGTTGAGCACTCCAGCCAGCTCCCAAGGAACACTGGTTGGTGGCTCTAAAAATTCGGATGGCCCTGCTCATTCTCAACTGGGAATGATGATGTTGGACACCAATGCTAGAGCACAACTCCTGTCTTTGGTTCCTAAACGTCTGCCTCCATATCTTTATCCCTTTCGCTCTCTTAGAGCCATGGGCAGAGCAGAAGAGAGCAGAACATACAGGCAGAAGGTCGCGGGTGAAATAACTAGGAACTGCCCTATGAAGTCACAGGGGTGTTTCTTACCTACTGCGGTCACTGGTGCCTTTTCCGTTTTGCCCTTCCACACAGCTGCGTAGCCATCTTCGTGCTTATTGAAAGCCACCAGCTTCACCTCATAGAGTCTCCCTGGGGCTGGAAAAATGAACAATGTTTTTGGTTGCAAAAATCATTCAGTAGAAGTTCATCTTCACCCAATCTCAACAGAGCTGCACTGGCTTAAAACTATTCGGATTCCATGTTCAGATATTAGTAATTCATCAGGCTACTACCTCCCTACAAAGTATTATCATCCCCATTTTATCACTGGGGAAACCAAGGCCAAGAGAAGCAAGGTGACTTGCTCAGAGTCACAGATTCAGTCAGTGGCAGAGCCACTATAATAAGAACTCACAATTTCCTGACCCCCAATCCTGTGTTCCTGTCTCTACCTTGGAAGATAGCATCATGCTGCATTAAAGCTTCATCACAACATGGTCCCACAGCGCAAGATGACTGTGTTTAAGAGGTCCCAGAAGTTGTTTGAGGAGCTATTAATGTCCTGCAAGCACTGGAGTAGGATTATCTGGGAAAACTCTGATGGATGGTAACCCAATGGCCTCTCCAAAGCTAGGTGACACATTAATATTTTTTGCTCCAGTTCCTTTACCCAGTAATTTAAGGCCTGATCCTCAGATTAATTGCTTAGATACTGCACTAACAAGCACTCTACGAAATATCTTAGACCTTACACCCTTTTGCTCCCATCCAAGACCAACCTACCACAGAAGACAAATGTGTTTATTTCTCTCTCTCGCTCTCTCACACACGTATGCGTACTAAAGCTGACCCTCCAAAGTAAACAAAAGCATCACATTGAATTTATCCTTGTAACTCAGCAACACCCTTGCAAATCTACAAAACGCTGCAACCTTCATTTTTCCAAATCACCCTCTAATTATGCAGGGGGCCCTTCAGCGGCCCGTGAGCCTGGTGGGAGAACTTCTCTCAAAGCGATTCATGGTGTGACTGTGCCAGTAACCTCTGCTCAGGGAAAGCCCAGTTCATGTATTCAGAAGGATACACAGTACAGCCACCGGGGGGAATTTTTAAAGACACGGCGCTGGATCCTGCAATTCCTTGCACCATGAAAACTTCTATTAAAGTCGACAAGAGTTTTTGGTGCACACAGATGCACAGGATCAGTCTCAATCTGTCTCATCTGCCAAGAGAGATTCTTGTCAGAAAAAACTCTGGTGCGCACAACAACAAACTGAGCCTACCGCTTTCTCAGACGCAGCTGCTTTAATAATAAAGTCAGGCACCTTCAGAAAGGAAACAGAGATCCCCGTTTCAAGGGCAATTCTTCCACTGACCCCAAACGGGGTTGCAGGAAAAGGCCCAGAATATCTCCCAGCAGCATTAGCTGCGCTTTCGTTAGTTCCTACAACGGACACCAAACTTAGCTCACACAGTCCAAAAGGCCGTTGCAAAGCTTGCCTGCCTCTTTCTATTTGTCTTTCACAAACTAGAAGCCTCTCCTGCCATGTTGGGGGACATTTTAGCACAGATGTTTATTCAAGGAAACTACTTAAAAGATTCAAAGTTTTTAAATAGAGGGAAACTGGCAATTCTCTCTGGACCTCTAGTCCCTTGTTCAGAAAAGCGCTGAAAGCAGCCCACAGTCTCTGGTTCCCTCGGCTGCATTTAGCTGATGAAGTTTGTTAATTAAGGACGTGCCTATTCATCCCCTGCCCCGATGGCTCACTGGCTCCCTTACCGTGCCAATGTAAGCAGCACAAAGCCCGTCTCACTGATGCCAATTTTATTATTACTGCTCCAATTATGCTCCCAGGGCCTATCGGTGCCAATTACCCAAAGGGTGCTTGGAAGGCTGCCCCTGCTTCACAATACGTGTTCACGTTCGGAATCTAAAAAGAGTTCGGCCACATTTTCCTCGCTGAAAAGCTCCCCAAAGCAAACACAGTTTTGTCTCCCTCAAAAGCCGCCTGGGTGTTGTGCGATGATGAAAACAGACTGGCTGACCTGCATTCATGCCTCCCCTGAAATTCACTGAGGCAGGAGCTATCATTGTTGGACTACAGAGTCGCTGAGTTCTCAGGCTCAGTGGCATGTAACTGAACAGTGGCCCTGCTCCCGGGACGCTTGCTCAGAGTTTCGCTCTGTGTGTTACTTTCTCAGCTTCACAAAAGCTTCCGAGAGGAACCTTGGGAAAAGAGTCTGGTTTGGGGAGCGGAGAGTCAGGGCAATAAGGAAGATGTTGCAAAATGTGCGGTAGTGGACAATCTGCCTTGGAAGAAATAGCACAAAGACAGGAAGGAAAGGCCAAGTCTTACTGGGCCCGCATACGCTGTTAACACAGTAAGGACTTTTTCCTTTTAAACATCGTGGCCAAAATTTTACAACAATGGGAGCCTAAAGGCAGGCTCCTAAATTCCCATTTAGGCACTTCACTGAGTGGCCAGATTTCCAGGAGTACAAGTATCCAGTGGATCGCATTGACACCGGGTGCTCAGTACTTATATAGGAATTGCCAGACTGGATCAGACCTGAGGTCCATCTAGCCCAGTCTGTGACAGTGGCCAGTGCCAGAGGAAGGTACAGGAAACCATACACCAAGCGGACGTGAGATAATCTGCTCCTCATCCTGATCTCTAACAGAGATTGTGAAACACAAGGTTTGATACTGCAAACTTTCTGCAAGGGGCAGCAGTTATAACTCTGGAGATTCTTAGCATCAATTTTTGCCACTTATGCAAGCTAGAAGCTGGGATTTGTATCTGCGACCCCCGGTACACGAATCCGGATCATTTCCACTGCACCACCTGAAAATCAGGCCACAGTGGTTTTCGAAGGTTGGGGTTAGACTCCTGTTTCTTATAATCGAGGCCCAGAAGTTCAGTATCTGAAAGCTTACAGGATACTTGTCAAGATTTGCTATTGAAGCTAGCAGGAAGGGTGACAACAGATGTATTTCGTTGCATCCCCTCATATATGTGTGTGCCTATACTAAATTGATCCAGAATAATCTACTCTGCATCACTTCAAATATGGGATCTGGATGGCTGTAATATTTCCAATAGACTAATATATATTTTTGCATTCATTTTTTTAAGTGCTCATTTGGGTGTTAACTCTCCCACCTTTCTCAGGCTAAGAAGTACCTGGTACCGCTCCCAAAGTAAGGTACTACTTACTAGCCATTAACATGGATGGTGGAATTAGGCCCTCGATGTTTCTTTTTCTTCTAGCTCCCGGCCCTGGTTGTTGCATTCCACTACTAGTGATTAACTGCTAGAGTTTAGACCTAGAATGTCCACTGAATCAATGAGAGTTCCTGGAGCTCAGCACACATCAGGGTTAAGCCCAGAATGACAGACTTGTGTTGATTACAATGTCCCATTTCTCCTTTTTGCTGCACAATGATTTTCCTGACTCTGTTCCCTTTTTAATACTTTGCAGTTCCTTATCCAACCCCTCATCTCAACTAAATTGCAATATTCTCGCCAAGTGCCCAAGGTCCAGATTGTGCAATCCTGACTCGCACACGTAACCTCAACGAAATCAACACCTGCTTGTGTGAGCGGGCACTCACCAGTGCAAGGGTTGCACAGTCTAGCCTTAAATTAGCACACTTACACTTTGACTCTTGATGGTTTTCACACTCCCCTGCCTTCCCTGCCACCTTTGCATTCTCCGCATACGCTAGGCGCTTCTACTCCTTCCCTTTTCCAAGCCCCCAGGAGCACGTCATTCTACAGAAAAGCAAAAAAGGACACCCCCAACTGGAAGACATTTCAGCCTCTTCATGAAGTTCCGATAGTTAATCCACATCAGCCCCATCATAAGGAAACCATCAAGAGATGATTGATGCCCAGATTTAAGGAAGTAATTACAGATGAACAAGTGATGTTCTGAGCACTGATGTGCCAGAGCATTTGGAACCAATTCAGATCATTCCTGAGCCACTCTCCTGGCTGGTTTGTCAGTGGTAAGGACAGTACACAACGTACAGATGTGGTTTCCTCAGTGCAGTAATTACAGATCTAAATTCTTCAGAGTGACTTGTAACTGTTAACACCCTTTCCAGGCTATGAGCAGACATAGCTGTAATGGAGTTCTAGAGGGGGAAGTTTATTTAGTGGCGACACAAGTTAGCCTCCTAGGTCCTATATACTGACTGTTAAACCATCCATACTATATGTTAGGTGTGTAACTCCAGCTGGCACGCACTCTCAGCCTGCTGCTTCAACAGCTGACCTTTGTCAACAAAGCAAAATGCTGCACTATACGGGGCCTGATCCTGAGCTGGGGGAAATCAGCACAACTGCACTGACTTCCCGGGAGTTACGCTGATTTCACACTAGCTGAAGATCGGTCCCGTAGTGCCCTACATATTGTAGCTCTGAGTCTAGTAATTAACCAGCTAGTTACAGGATGTGACAATTACAAGGGTGAGGAGGGAAACAGTCTAAGCAGGCGAGTCCTATTTCAAGAGTACATGTGGCATGTCTGATTTCTTAACAGTTGGTTAATTAACTAATTACTCTAGTCAGATACTATACAGACAGTCTATTGTAGTAAACGGTTACAAGCATCTTGTTGGCTCAGGTTATCTTTCAGATCTGATTGCAGATTATCATCTTATTATTTTCTGACCTCCAGCTCTGAACCTTTTTGCCTCAATTTTTCTCCTCTGTAAAATGGGGAAAGTAATACTGACCTGCGAGAGGTGTGGTGAGGATTAACTCGTGGCTGTATTTTAATCTGGAGCAGACATCTCAGGTGCTTTTTAACCTCAAGTAACAAACACGCTTGGCTGCATTAGGGATGCATCTTACACACACTATATGTGAGGGAGCAATATGATTGCTCAGAGCTCCAGTATGAAAATGGAGAAAAGCCTGTTAAGTGTCTGTGGGTTAAGTTTAGAGGCGAGAGCAACAAGGGTGCTGTCATGGTGGGTGTCTGCTATAGACCACGAGGAGGTAGATGAGGCTTTCTTTAGACAACTAACAGAAGTTTCCAGATCACAGGCCCTGGTTCTCATGGGGGAATTCAATCCCCTGACATCTGCTGGGAGAGCAATACAGCAGTGCACAGAGAATCCAGAAAGTTTTTGGAGAGAGTTGGGGACAACTTCCTGGTGCAAGTGCTGGACGAACTAATTAGGGGCCATGGTCCTCTTGACCTGCTGCTCACAAACAGGGAAGAATTGGTAGGGGAAGTAGAAGTGGGTGGCAACCTGAGCAGCAGTGACCATGAGATGCTCAAGTTCAGGATCCTGACAAAAGAAGGAAAGGAGGGCAGCAGAATATGATCCCTGGACTTCAGAAAAGCAGACTTTGACTCCTTCAGGGAACTGATGGGCAGGATCCCCTGGGAAGCTAATACGAGGGGGAAAGAAGTCCAGGAGAGCTAGCTGTATTTTAAAGCAGCCTTATTGAGGGTACAGGAACAAACCATCCCAATGTGAAGAAAGAATAGCAAATATGGCAGGCGACCAGCTTGGCTTAACAGAGAAATTTTTGGTGAGCTTAAGCACAAAAAGGAAGCTTACAAGAAGTGGAAACTTGGACAGATGACTAGGGAGGAGTATAAAAAAAATATTACTGGAGCATGCAGGGGTGTAATCAGGAAGGCCAAAGGACAACTGGAGCTGCAGCTAGCAAGGGATGTGAAAGGTAACAAGAAGGGTTTCTACAGGTATGTTAGCAACAAGAAGGCAGCCAGGGAAAGTGTGGGACCCTTACTGAATGGGGGAGGCAACTTAGTGACAGATGATGTGGAAAAAGCTGAAGTACTCAATGCTTTTTTTTGCCTCGCTCTTCACAGACAAGGTCAGCTCCCAGACTGCTGCACTGGGCAGCACAGTATGTGACCAGCCCTCAGTGGTGAAAGAACAGGTTAAGGACTATTCAGAAAAGCGGGACATGCACAAGTCCATGGGGACCAGATGCAATGCATTGGAGGGTGATGAGGGAGTTGGCTGATGTGATTGCAGAGCCACTGGCCATTATCTCTGAAAACTCGTGGCGATCAGGGGATGTCCCAGACAATTGGAAAAAGGCAAATATAGTGCCCATCTTTAAAAAAGGAAAGAAGAAGAATCTGGGGAACTACAGCCTGGTCAGCCTCACGTCACTCCCTGGAAAAATCATGGAGCAGGTCCTCAATTAATCCATTTTGAAGCACTTGGATGAGAGGAAGGTGATCAGGAACAGTCCACTTGGATTCACCAAGGGCAAGTCATGCCTGACCAACCCGATTGCCTTCTATGAGGAGATAACTGGCTCTATCGATATGTGGAAAGTGGTGGATGTGATATACCTTGACTTTAGCAAAGCTTTTGATACGATCTCCTCCAGTATTCTTGCCAGCAAGTTAAAAAAGTATGGGCTGATGAATGGACTATAAGGTGGATAAAAAGCTGGCTAGATCATCAGGCTCCACAGGTAGTAATCAACAGCTTGATGTCTAGTTGGCAGCCGGTATCAAGCAGAGCGCCTCAGGGTCGGTCCTGGGGCTGGTTCTGTTCAACATCTTCATTAATGATCTGGATGATGGGATGGATTGCACCCTCAGCAAGTTTGCAGATGGTACTAAACTGGGGGAGAGGCAGATCTATTGGAGGGTAGGGATAGGGTCCAAAGTGACCTAGACAAATTGGAGGATTGGGCCAAAAGAAATCTAATGAGGTTCAACAAGGATAAATGCAGAGTCCTGCACTTAGGACAGAAGAATCCCATGCACCGCTACAGGCTGGGGACTGACTGGCTAAGCAGCAGGTCTGCAGAAAGGGACCTGGGGATTACAGTGGATGAGAAGCTGATATGAGTTAACAGTGTGCCCTTGTTGCCAAGAAGGCAAATGGCATATTGAGCTGCATTAGTAGGGGCACTGCCAGCAGATCGAGGGAAGTGATTATTCCCCTCTATTCAGCACTGGTGAGGCCACATCTGGAGTATTGTGTTCAGTTTTGGGACACCTACTACAGAAAGGATATGGACAAATTGGAGAGAGTCCAGAGGAGGGCAACAAAAATGATTAGGGGGCTGGAGCACATGACTTACGAGGAGAGGCTGAGGGAACTGGAGTTATTTAGTCTGCAGAAGAGAAGAGTGACAGGGGATTTGATAACAGCCTTCAACTACCTAAAAGGGGGTTCCAAAGACGATGGCGCTCAGTTGTTCTCAGTGGTGGCAGATGAGAGAGCAAGAAGCAATGATCTCAAGTTGCAGTGGAGGAGGTCTAAGGTTGGATATTAGGAAAAACTATTTCACTAGGAGGGTGGTGAAGCACTGGAATGGGTTCCCTAGGGAGGTGGTGGAATCTCCTTCGTTAGAGGTTTTTAAGGTCAGGCTTGACAAATCCCTGACTGGGATGATTTACCTGGGGTTGGTCCTGCTTTGAGCAGGGGGTTGAAGTAGATGACCTCTTGAGGTCTCTTCCAACCCTAATCTTCTATGAGTCTATGAGAGGTTCTTAGAAATATGTAGGTGGGAACAGATGATTATTCTGACCTGAGTTTTGAGATACGAACGTAGGATACACCAACCTATTTCAATTTGTGCTTCACCAGATATAATTTAATCACTGATTAGAGAATCATCTGTCACTACATTAGCTTTCAGGAGTCTCTGCATTTTAATATTTTTAAACGATTTAGCACTTGGATCCTGCACTGACAGGTGGTCTTACAAGTACCTGAAAAAGACAGAGATTAATTTCTGCCCCCTAAGCTCTCAGTACGCTCATCCCTGCAACAATTAGCTAACGATTTAACAGTGGGAGGAGCTTTAGAACTCAGGTACATTCAGACTCTGTAGTACAGTCAAACCTCCCAATAGCGCACCCCGCCATAACGCGAAATCGCATATAACGCAATCATAAGTTGGCTCCCCTTTAAGGCCTAATACCAGTGGTCCTCAACGCCATGGTGCCCACCGGGACATTGATGTGCCCTCGCCTAGTGCCCAGCAGGGGAGAGAAGCTGTGGCCTCGCGCCTGCCGGGGAGAGAGAACTCCAGGGGTGCGGGCGCCGGTGCTCTGTGTCCCTGGCAGGCGCAGGGCCACGGCTCCTCTTGAATCTGGAGAGAAGCTGCAGCCCCACACCTGCCGGGGACAGAGAGCACCACGCCCGCAGCCTCGTTCTCTGCCCCCGGCAGGCACGGGGCCGCGGCTTCTCTCCCCTGCTGGGCACCAGGCAGCGCACATCAATGCACCTCATTGGGGACCACTGACTTAAACTGACCAGCTTGAAACCCCGCTGTACCACGACCCCGCATTTAGCGCGATGGAATTTTTTGG
Source organism: Chelonoidis abingdonii (assembly GCF_003597395.2). Lineage (NCBI taxonomy): Eukaryota > Metazoa > Chordata > Testudines > Testudinidae > Chelonoidis > Chelonoidis abingdonii. The sequence goes on from NC_133777.1 coordinate 79,833,746, forward strand.
ACCCCAAACATCGCGTTATAGTGGGGTTTCACTGTAGTAGTAAAAGACTAAGATGCAATGGTACATCTGAAGAGCTTGCAGCCAAAGAACTTCGCCCCTTCTTAGAAGTTCTCCCTCATGATTTCCTTGCACTGCAAGGTGCAACCATGGTGCCAGTTCATGTTGATAAGTAGACTTAATCAGCTAACCTAGTCGAGTTAACTCATACTGCTTCACTTTCTTCTTTAGCTTTATGGGCCCCACATCCCAGCTCTCCTCTTCCGTGCCATCAGAGGGGTTTTCGTCACTTGTCTCTTCCGTGCCCACTTCCCGGTAGTACAGCTTGTAGCCTGAAATCTGGGCGTGGTTGGATGGGGGCTGCCATGTGACCAGGAGGGATTCCATTTTCGCTCGGACTTTTAATTCTGTCGGGGCAAACGGAACTAGAAAAATAAGAGGAAAGAAACCCACATTTCAGCAACTCTGCAGTGTTTCCTTGCTTTGCTAAGGGGCTTCCTCCTCTTCACCGCTGAAGGACAGGCAGGGTCTGTCCCACTGAGGGGACATGCCCCTGATGTGCCAGAGAGGAGCGGTGATGATTCTGTCACTGATGGGCCAACCAGATGACCACAGAACACCACAACTGATGTTCATCTACATAGCAAGGGGGGCAGTCTAGCAGATAGAGCTGGTGACTGAGAGCTACTGCGGTGGGGTGGGGTTTACCTGCCCTATTTCGAGTTAACCACAGCATCACTTTTACCGGCTGCTTTCTGTTGGCTCTGTGTTTATCTCTGCATGTTGATTTTGCCTACCCACTTCCAGACATGCCCATGCTCATTTTTCATGAGCCCCTGCTTATAACCTGCAGTCTGAGGAAGATCTGGGAAATGATGGGGAGAAGGACCCATCAAAAACACATCAAGCAGCATGGGACAGGGAAAAGCATTCTGGTTCCCCACACTAAATGGAAAGCTAGGAGAGGAGTTCTGGTGTGACTGGGACCTCATGCTGCAATTCCCTAGTGTAGACACAACCTTATGTGGGGTTGGGTATGCCATCTAGTCTAACTGCCTCAGCTTCTCCATCTGTGAAATGAGGATCATGGTATTGACCTCCCACCCTCACGGGGGTGCTGTTCCAAGCCCCAGCGAAGAGAAAGGAGCTATGCAGCACACGCCATGCCCCACCCGCTCCCGATAGGGTGACCAGATGTCCTGATTTTATAGGGACAGTCCCAATATTTGAGGCTTTTTCTTATATAGAAGCCTACTACCCCCTAACTCCATCCCGATTTTTCACACTTGCTGTCTGGTCACCCTACCCTACCGTGCGTTTGGTTGTCCTTGTCAGGAGTACGATGCTGCGTCCACTCTGAAGGGGCACCATATCCTGCACTGGTGCTGGCTGCAATGCGCACTTTGTAGACTTTATTGGGATGGAGCGACTCAAGGGTGATTTGTGTCTCATTCGCACCAACCTCGGTGGAGGAGATCTGATCTGCTAGAGCCAAGGAAACCCCAATTAGACTTCTTTATTCCAGTTCAGGTGAATCTGCCCCGGGCTGCAAATAAGCTGAGGTGAGACTTGCATGGTGCACCGTGCTGACCTTCGGCCCAGTGGCGAACTTCCCTGCAGGTCACACTGTCACGTAACAGCACAATGATGGTTTATAACTAGAGATGAGCCACAACTGGAATCCTGACTCAGCAATCCCTTTCCGGCTTCGATTGTGGGTCACAATCAGAACAGGAAGGGGTCTCTTCTCCCCAATGAACACACACAATTCCAGTCTGGATACAGCAGGAATCGTGAGACAGCAGGAAGCTGGCAGAAAACTCACGAGAACAGCTGATGGGGTGAAATTTCCACCGTTCTAGATGGCAGATATCTCAATACCTTGGGGCAAAATCTCAGAAGAGCCACTACTGAGATTCTGGTGCCATCAAATCTGCAGCCAAATGCTAGTCTTAAATTAACTGAAATGAACCAAGAACCTTACCCTCGACTCACGGCACTTCAAATCCAGCCTAAATCTAATCCAGACCCAGATTAGAACATGGCCTCCTCAGATCATCTCTGTTACAAAGTGCGTTCAGTTAAAGGTTTAAACAGAGCCTGGTGGGAGATATCCATTGGAGCTGCAAAGATCAGCCTTGCTAGAGATTCAAACAGTGGCCCTATGGTTAATGCAAAGGTCACGTTTAAACAATTCATCCTGTTTGAGCTCCTGTGGGAATTTTGCTCTGGTTCTTTAACAGAAGGCTGTGTCTACACTGCAGTTGGAAGGTGTGTTTCCAGGCGCGGGAAGACAGACGTGTGCTTGAGCTAGTGCATTAAAAACAGCAGTGTGGAAGCTGCAGGTCTGGCGGCAGCTCAGGTTGGCCGCCTGAGTCCAAGCCCGCCTGACCCCCTGGGTCTGGCTAGCCCGAGCTGACAGCCGTGCTGCAAGATCCACACTGCTATTTTTAGCGCACTAGCTCGAGCTGAGCTAGCACAGGACTGTCCCTCCGCACTGGGAATCGCACTTCCCAACTGCAGTGCGGACATACCTTAAACAACCAACTACACATTAGCCCCGGGGTGCAAACATTTCAACCGCTTCCCACTGACTCATTGGGTTGGCTGCAACTGCTTTTAGGCACCGAGAATAAAACCAAGAACCAGGTGTCACGGTGCAGAACAGAAACACAGCTCAAACCCATGGGAATGTGGCCCTTTGTCACATTTTCAATCCCCTCCTTACATCTTGGAGGTGAGCAGCTGCAGAGCAAGGAATGCTCTAGGGCTGGGAAGCTGGCACTGATGAGAAAGTGTCCATGTCCCCACTGAAGGGTTAGTATAATGGCTAACAATAGAAATAAAACCAGATCAAGCCAAAAACTGGCACATGTGGTTACATGGGCTTGCCGGGAGACCGGTTCTCTTTCGACACAATGATCCGATTTTTTCTAATTCATTGAATGCACTTCTCCATCTACCCCACGATCATTGAACCCCTTTCAAAACACACAAGCACCAGCGACAGCCAGAAGTTGTTACCCTCTGGTGGTTGTTTGCTGGCCCGTATGAAATGCAATCCTCAGTCCAGTTCCCATGTGGCCGTAGGCTGACAGGGAGAAATCCACAGCTGGCAAGTGCAATGGCAGAGCTCAGCCAAGGGTGGACAGGTACAGAATGGGCTCTGGGGAGTGAATTCTTGTCTAACTCTTTCAGGGGAGGCGCGAGGCACATCAGTGGGGCAGTATAGGGACGTTTGCAGTGCTGGTCTCTATGCTGCACGTCTCCTACGGATAAACAGAAGCCTCTGGTCCCAAAGGGTTTCAGCCCGGCACCTTTTATCAGATTAACCACACATCACACACAAGATTTCTGAGAACTGCAATAATGCACTGAATGCAACAACCTCTGCTTCTCACTGAGCCCATTTCCCCCTCACCTTCCTTGAGGGTGCAGTAGTCAATTTTATATTTCGTTATCTTCCCATTGCTCAGCTCCGGAGGGAGAGGCAGCCACGTCACTCTGATGTCGGCTGGGGTCGTACTCGACAGAGACAGCTGAGGAGCAGAGCTGGGAACTGGGACAGAAGCAACGAACAGATGAGACGTCTCCTCAGTCCGAAACCAAGAGCAACAAGCTATTTCAACAAGAGGCGCAACTGGGGATTAGCTTCACTTGGGAACGCATATGTCTGAACCACGGGGCTTCAGAGGTTCAGGGATTGGCTTTGGGATTGCCCGAGCTGACCCACTCCTCTGGGCAGGCGAACCTTGGGTGCCCTTGGTCCTGAAAGTATTGTCCCTGCAGAGTACACATGGTGGCAGGCTGACACTCCATGCCCCTTGTTGAGTCTCACATACTTAATGCCTGTAGTTGGACCACAACGGCTTCCACTTCTATCTTTGCATCATTAGCATTTCAATGTTTCATTACCTGTTTGCTTCCAGAATTTAAACACAGATCTCCTAAGGACACTCAGAAATGGTCCCTGTTCCACTGAGGATTTGGTAGTTGGCTTTAGACAGGCCTATCTGCTTGCAGTTTTTTGCCATGGAAACAGAAAGATTTAATGCCACAGGGGATGGCTCAAGGATCTAAGCATCAGGTTTGAAAAACAAGTTTCCCTAGAACCACAGATTTGTATTCCAGGCAGCTGCTCATACTTCCGAGGCAGATTGTGACAGGGAATACACCCCACGCCAGCCCTAATGGGGTTATGGTGGCTCAGAAGGGGCCAATTAACCTTCTACTGCACCGGGGCAGAGAGTCAGGATTGACTGAAACAGTCTAACTGAAGATGAAGACCAGCTGGGCAGGAGCAGGCTGGGCTGGTATAAGCCAGGAAGTAGAGAACGACAGAGAACAGCAGGATGCTGCAGGGACAGAGTCTGCAGTCACTCTCTGGAAACCCGGGGGAGCAAATGCCCTGAGAGCCTGTCCCAGATGGAAGGGGTTGGTCTAAGGGAGGTGTGAGGAAGAAAGCCTGTGGAAGAAGCCCAGGGACAGAGCAGTGAGAGTTGTGACTGTGTAGACCTTGGATGCTGATAATAGTGTCTCTGTGCGGTATCCCAGAGTAGTGGGTGGGCCCAAGTTTCTTTAGCAGCCCCTGGGAAAGTGGCACAGACTGGTAATTGGCACGGAAGACTGGGACAGTGTATGGACAGTTGGTCCAGAGGGACTCTGGGACCCCGGAGGGGGAAGACTAGAAAGTGACCCATCTGGGGGGCTGAGTCATGAAGAGTGAGCGCTGTGAAGTACAGGAGAGACACTGCAGCGACAGAGTGATTGATGAAAAGGGGCACTAGACTGCACAAGACATGATCCCCAGACCAGCCACAAGGGGGCACTACCAGCAGCGACTGTACCCCACTACATAAATAGAGACCATACAGTTTACTAAATGGGTGAATTTCAGATTAAACTTTACAAGATTACAGATCCTATAACAGAAAGGGTTTGCCTGGTACTTGGCAAAAGATTCCCTTTAATGTCCTACAGCATGTTATGGGCTAGTTGGCCAGTGCCCTCAAGCCCCTGTGCGTCTGCGTTTTGGCAGTGTTCTGTACATACGGTTTAAGAAATGCTTTGAAACACTTCCAATGAACGGCAATATAAATGCAAAACATAATCTTTTAATAGACTTGACTGCAGGTCTGACCCCAAGCTGCTGGCTGTCAATGGGAGTCTTTCCATTTGCTTCAGTGGGCCTTGGATAAAGTCCACATGGAGCAAAATCATTGTTACCTAAATAAAAATACAGACCAGCTGAATGCAGTTCAAGTAATGGCGCCTGTGTGTCAACTGCACCAGGATCAGAAGACAGCAGGATAATATCTAATGTCTGTTGCTGCCCATGCAGATCACTGTTCCCTACTCTCTGGAAAAAAATGCATAAATAAATATCCAGATGCAACAGGCCACATTCACAGTGCGTCTGGATTTCTGCAAGCTGACATCACTCTCTGTAGGGTGTTTTGTGATGTCTCCATTTGCGAAGCGTAACAATTGATTGTTTGAGAATACTTTCAGACACACCCGTGCACATCTAAACGCACCGTCCTCCAGTGTCCGCACGATAATGGAAGAGGACGTCCGACTGGCTCCTAGCTGGGAGTACGCAACCATGTAGAGAACATAATTGGTATTGGGTTCCAGGTCTTTCACTTGAAGCTCAGTGGTATCATTATTGACAGCAAACTGGTATTCCACATTATCAGTTCCTAGAGACAAGGCAAAAACCCATCATCAGTACAACGAACAGGAAGCAAGACACCCGTCAAGTCCAAAATCAGCTCTTCCAAAAAGCCTACAAACTGTAGCTTTCCCTCTTTGAAACCCCTATGGCTTCCCCTTGTCTGCCCTCTGTCACCCCGCCCAGTGTCTGCCACCTTCCTCCACCATGTTCCAGCAAATCTTAACTTAGGCACTGAGCTCTTGGGGCAGGACATTAGATAATCCATCCTAAGGCACCTAAATAAGCAGCCTGATTTTCGTGTGAGCTCTTGCTTCCCATCGACATTCACAGACGTGGGAGATTCTCAGCTAAATTCTCTGAAAGTCAGACCCCTGATTCAGATTGCAGATGCAGATGCCTAGCTTTAGGGACCCAAGTTTGACTGTTTTAGTCACTGTCATTGCCCCTTGGCACCAAGTGTTTTTTTGGCATTTGGTACATTCACTGGTCATAATAAAGGCTACGATTTAGTCACGGACGTTGCGGAAGTCACAGATTCTGTGACTTCCGCGACGTCTGTGACTTCAGCCTGCAGTGGTTGGAAGCTGCAGGGTTCCCCGCTGCCTGTGGAGGCAGAGAACTGTGGGGGTACTGACACAGAAGGCGGTGGATTACCTTACAGCTCCCGTCTGCCATGGGTGGTGGGGGAACCCCCGAGCTCCTGGTCACCCCAAGTGGCACGGAACCCCTGGAGCTGCTGGTGGTGGGGGAACCCCCAAGCTCCCAACCGCCTCAGGGGAACCCCCGAGCTCCTGAGCGCCCCAGGGGGCAGGGAACCCCTGGAGTTGCTGGTGGTGAGGCAACCCTTGAGCGGCAGGAAACCCCTGGAGCTGCTAGTGATGGGGGAACTCCCAAGCTCCCGGCCGCCTCAGGGGAACCCCCGGAGCTGCCAGTGGGGGGGAACCCCGAGCTCCAGGCCGTGACAAGCCCCTTGAGCTGCGGGAGGCGGAGGCACCCAACAGCTCCTGACCTTCGTGGGCAGCGGGGGCCCCCAGAGCTGCAGGTGGCTCCTAGCCGTTGCGCTCCTGCCCTGCTGCAGCGGTGTGAGGACCTGCAGATCCCCATTTTATCAGGGATATTTTTAGTAAAAGTCAGGGTCAGGTCATGGCTTCCGTTAATTTTTCTTTTTTGCCTGTGATCTGTCCGTGACTTTTACTATAAATATCTGTGACTAAATCTTAGCCTTAATCGTAATAAATGTACCTAAAATTAAAAGGACAGCAGTGTCATAACGGAATAAAGCCTAACAGAAAAGTTTTCAGCAATGCCTACGTCAATGGGATTTAAGCTCCTGAATCTCCAAGGGTAAAATTTTCAGTCGTGTCAGAGTGAGCATACTATAGATGTTCACCTGCTCTTCTTTCAGTTTTTCACAGCCATCCAGAGGACAGAATAGTGATTTGGAAGGTAGGAAACGACTTAGTCTGGCTGGGATCCCAGATTAGAATCCCAACATGGTTATTTCTTCATTGCATTTGTGGGATTCACCGGGGCCTATTTCAAACACGCATTCCTCAGAGATGCTCAAGGTCAAATTTTCATCCCAGGTTTCCACTTTTGCATGGCCATTTCTGGTCATGAAACTGATTGCATCACAAAAGTGGCCACTTGCATACACAGAATGGGGAGATGGGCACCCAATTGCCCAATATGGATGGGCAAAACTGGTAGGTGCAATGAACTGCACGTGCAAAAGTGGGTAAGCAGAGCCAGAAGTGATCTTAAGGCACTGGGGTGAAGCTCTGCCATACAAACTGAGCTTCCAAAAAAATTCTAGGGTAAAGTGCTCTGAAACCCCGCTGACTCACTAGATTTCTCTGACCCTAGTGGGGACAAGTCAATAGTATGAGAGGCAAGTTCTCTGAAGAGGCTGCAAACACCACAGTACAGCTGCCTGAACTCTCAGGCTAAGCACACCCAGTTTGATCACACCCTGTCTGACATGATAAGAACACGCGAACAGCCGCTCCTGTCTGTGCAAGATGTCATTAAAAAATAAATAACGAAGCACAAGCCCACAAAGGGAGACATGCAGCGTGTGGATTAGTTTTATCACTGCTATTCTACGGTGGCGGTGGACAACCTAACTACACAAACCGCGAGCACCTACCCAGGGCTTTCTGATAATGCAGGGAAAAGCCAATGATCTGTTCGCTGTTGTACTCTGGACGCTCCCAGGACACTAAGACAGTGGTGCTGGACAGGGAGACTGCTGACACCTTCTTGGGAGCACTCGGCAAACCCTCCCGCACAATGACCGAGAGCTTGGCCGTGGCACATGCCATCCCCAGCCTGTTCTCCGCCACACACTGGTAATAGCCAGCATCCTCCAGCCCGATCTGGTTGATAACCAGGCTGCCACTGCTCTGAATTTTCACCCGGCCATTGGACAGGATGGGCTCTCCGTTCTTCAGCCAGTGGATGACGGGGGCTGGCTCCCCTGCTGCTTTGCACACAAACCTGGCAGTGCTGGCACGGGTGCGGGAAATGGTTTCGGGAGACTGGGAGATGCTGGGAGGTGCTGAAAGAAAAGCAGAGAAATGAAGGTTAAAAAAAGAAAAAGCCAGGGCGAGCCCTTTCCTCCCAAGCCACAACATGTCTAAAACAGATCCAGGTACATGGTAGGGTTTGCCAGGCAAACTCTTGAGGCTTAATTTAGACTAGCCCCCAAAAATCTGTATCAACTCGCTCCCTGTTCCTAGGCTGTTCTCCCCAACGGCTTCCATAATACTGGAAGTTAGTTGCTGATACTGATTTTCACAAGGGAACTCTGCAAAAAGAGAAAAAAAATGCTTCAGTAAGTAAAAAAAATTAAATGGTAATAATGCCATTGAGAACTATTCCACGCTCGGATTGAATAACTGGGACCTGATGGCTTTCATCTAATTACGTTCCCCTCTTAGATACAGCGAGGGAGCTGTGAGTATCACTTATGGGGGAGCCTCTGGATGTGGTTTTAGGGGAAAAGCAATTATTCAGAGTGGTGTTTACATCTGAAATGTTTATTCTGTCAACTCACCAAGGACGCTGAGCTCAGCCGCAGCTGTAACAAACTGCCTGGTCTGGGGTTTGTTCGCCCGACAGACATATACCCCAGAGTGATGGGGCTGGGCCTGAGGAATTAGGAGGTTGGTCCGGCCTAACACAATCACGTCTGTGGAAATAGGTTTCCCATCTGCGGAGCACAAAAACACACACCATGGGTGTAAAGCCTACATTAGGGATCCTGGCGAGACACCAGGGGTTCCAGATTTTAACTAATAGTTACATGAAAAGTTCAATTCCTAGTTCAATTCCTAGCTCTGCCTCTGTACATGACCTTGAGCAAGTCAGTCGGTCTCTTTGGGCCTCAGTTTCCCATCTGTAAAATGGGGATAAATATCACTGTTTTTTTTTCTCACCCATTCTTTATCTGTCTTGACTATTTAGGCGGGAAACAATTTGAGATAAGGACAATTTCTTACTATATGTCTGTACAGCACCAAGCACAAAACAGTACTGATCTGACTGTATTTGAGGTACTACTGTAATATAACTCATAATAAAATGGCTTCTATTCCCATCTCTGCCACTGACTTCCTGCACGTGTATCCTCGGTCAAATCACTTAATCACTCTGTGCCTCGGTTTTCTCCTTTGGATAATGCAGATAGTATTACTTCCCTGCTTCTCCCAACGGTTGTCAAGAGTTTTCATTGTTTGCGAGGTGCTCGGACACCTGGACAATGAGCGCCCTGGAAATACCTTGAAGTAAATAAATGAAACAGCTGACCTCTGGAAACTAGAGGGAGTTTTTAATTGGGCAATTCAGCTGGATAGCTGAAGGAGAACAGAGAAGCCACTTCTAGCTCTATAACTTTTAATTAACTTAATTTACTTCCTAATGCAGAACCAACCAGAAGAATAATGCTGCATCCAAGCAATTTTTTTAATGGTCTCTATGATGAAAAATTAAATGCCTCAAACTTCATTAACATAGAGCTAAGGTTGGCCAGCTATGTCTTCTGTCCTTCCAGAATAGGGAGAGTAGCTAACGTAAACCTCTGAAAAAACAGGAATTATACCAATATCACCCCCACAAAACAACCTTACCAGTGCCCTCTTTGTGCTAAGCCCCAACATGTCAGTAACGCTCATGCTAGCACTCTACACTCATAGATGCTACAGAACAATTTCAGATCAACCTTAACTGTAGCAGAGCACGCGTTCTGCTACAGCGAAAGTCAAAGTTGTTCTGCTGCTGAGCAATGGGCGGCATCTTTCAGGTGCAGGGCTGTGGTGTGGATTTAATCCCACAGTTAATGCGAACACCAGCTCTCTCCAAGAAGAACCTATATTGCGCTGGCAAGGGGTAGCGGCTGAGAAGAAGAGATAGCCCGTGCTTATCATTTTCACCATTGGGTTTCTCCTAGGGATGGACTCAGACTAGTTCTCATCCTGATCCAAACTGATCCCAAGTTTGGATCTGGGTTCAGTCCATGATAGCCAAGAAGTTCTGACTTGGAACCAAACATCCCCTATGCTCTGGGGTGTCTGATTCAGACCATATGTAAGGCTGACATATGTGAAGAAGATAATTGCTTTATTACATGCCTACCAGACCAGGTTGAGGGATGGAATCCAGAATGTATTTGTCTGCTAAAAACCCCACAAGCACATTTTGTTTTACAAGGAGCCAGAGCACTGAGTCACCATTAACTGAAGAGATTTTTTCCTGTTTGGCTCCTGGAAGCTGTTCTGAACTGGCTCACAACACGGAGGATGCAATGAATTTGCCAAACATGCTAATAAATTTTTATGTACCTGCTCTGGTTACTGACCTGTAACATATTAGCCAGTTTGATTACATGGGAATTTACTGGTCTGGTTTTGAAACCTAACCCTGTCATGAACAGCAAAGGCTGAATTTTCCACATGAGCCTTTAACTTGGAACCGACAAAGGTTTGTCAGATCAGCTACATTTGAAGACTTCTGGTCTGTTTCTTGCTGTGGATAGGACACTGCCATGCACAGCAGTCACTTTGAAAGCAGGGTAGACCCAGGGACTCTACGGCTCCCCTGGCATGAGAAATTTCAGCAAAGAGAGAGAGTTCTTGGGAAAGCGATAAATGGCTTTGGGGGGTGATGAGGAACCTCAGCTTCCCCCTGAAGGAACGGGGAGTTGCGTTTGCCCTTTCTTGGTTTTGCTGGAGGACTTCTCGGGGTCTCGGAAGGTGTATAAGAGAAAAGGGCATAAGCCCAGTTTCCGTGCCTTCTCAGAACACCTTTAATTGTAATGTCGCTGCTGCAAAGCTCCAGGAGCAATGCTGGGTCAGAGGCCCGGCAGTTCCGCAGAACAAAGAGCAGAGAGCGGGGGGACGACACCCTGATTTCAGGGCTGGCCAGGAGTCAAAATGGCCTGGGTGTAATTTAAAGCAACTCTTGGCCTCTCTGCCAATCAGGGATTAGGTGGAGTGCCCCTGCTGCCACCTTGCTCCCAACAGACCTCCGAGGGAGCCGGTGGCCCGGAGCCAGCGATGTTGACTCTACGTGACCCAAGCATCTCCTCCATTGGGGAATCCCCAGCCTGCTCTGTGTCAGGGTTTAAGCAAAGCAAGGGGACTTTGAGCCAGATTGAGTTTGTGGGTGAATTTGCTTGCGGGAGGAGAGGCTTCTCTGGGCGCTTGTAAATCCAACCTGCCAGCTACCAGGCTGAGCTAGATTGGGCAGAGGGAGCTCAGGTTTTGCACTCATGCATGATTTGCAATTTTAGAGCTTTGTTTTAGGTTTCAAAAATAACCCACCAGCTTCCAATGCACGGTGGGGAACCATGCTGCTTCGCCTCCTCTCCCCCGCACAAGAGCCGCGGTTGCTTTCGACCCTGGCACTGCTGCTAACATCCCTGCTACTTCTGCAATGTCTCATCCTTGCTGTGATACATGACAAGCAAGAACACACCAGCTGGAAGCTCTGCCATTCCCCCCACCCTCCAAAGATACTGCCCTAGAAAACAGATGCTGAAACGCCTTCCTGGCTCCACAGTCATTGCTGGCTGCAGTCAGTCAAGGCTGGACGTGGAGCCTGAGACAAGCTTCCTGCCTTCAGGGTACACAGATGCATCCTCCTCCGAGTGGTGGCTTGCTCCGAGTAGCAAGGGCTACTCACCTAGCACAGTCGATGTGGAACGCAGCTGTGAGCAAAGTTTACACACCCTCACATTTACTGCCCAGTCTGCAGACGGGCCCACAATTCAGTACCCAGGCGTTCAGTTCAGGAACGCAACTGCAGGCACATTTTGCACACGTACCTGAACATAAGTGACTTGAAAATCTGATCCCAGATGGAACTGACGATACCAACCGTGGCAGAGTATGACCTGGTAACCTACAGTTGAAATCCTCAACGTTACAGGACTTTATTCATCCAGAGTCTCTCAGCCCTGCTTTTTACTGCCATTTTGGAACCAAATCTATTTTAATAACCACATGAAGACTGATGAGGCCCAATCAGCTCATCCATGCTAAGCCAAGGACATTCAGACTGAAAAACCGAGGACACGGCACAAACATTTAAAAACCAAAGCTGGAAAGAAAATGCACCACCCATTTAATAAAAAAACAAAAAACACCCAACTCTCACTGTGCTAACTGACTCTGATTACAAATACTCTGGGCCCTCACTGCTCTCGGTGTAGCAATGAGTAAATTATGTAGCATGGGAAAGATGGGTATTGCTAATTATGTCTTAAATACACGGGATGAAATGCAAGCTTCCAGCTTTGCCTCAGTGATTAATCCTCCCTGTTTCTATTCCCCACGCTGAATCCTGCAAGCTTTTTTGGGGGGTGAGGGTGGGGGGGTAGGATAGGAAATATTACCACAACCAAAAATATTGCCATTAACAAAGAGCCACTGGAGCAGGCAAGTTACAGCTAAAGACAGGTTTGATTAAATGGTTATGAGGGGGAGGAAAGAGGCTTATGTCAGAACATAGATTTCTGAAAACTCTTTCAATGTGTTTTTGATATGTGGTTCTTGGGCTGAGAACCCACATGGCAAGTTTCAATGTTTAATGGCTCATGTGAAACATCCGACACAACCTCATTGATGGTTACACCAGCCCTACTTCTGATTTAGGCTGATCAGCCCTTGACACATGAAAGTCAGTCTGGCTCGTTTATAGGCACTTAATGATATCTTTACTCTTTCTCAGACCTTCATTATCTTGACCATAAGAGGATTTACTTTTGAAAACAAGGCCCCTTAAATGACTAAAGAATCTTTATCATATTTTATAATCCTGCAAGATAACAAAGAAGTTATTTTTACAAAGCAACAGCAGATGTGTTAGAATTCCCACTAACCTTTCTGAACCGCTACAAAAGAAGTCCCATCAACCTGACCCTTATACAGTGACCTTCAATGCTCTGGCTCATACAATACTACCATGACTAATTTAGATCAAAAGGCATTAAGTAACCAGAATTTCATATATTTTACAGATCAAACAACTATAAAATAAGTTGCATGCTTTGTAACATTTTAGATTCAATTAGTAATCCCAGCTCAGGAAGGACACTCTAGATCACCACGTACGCAGCCCCATATGGTTGTTAGCAATTTAAAAAGCGCCCTCTCTTACACAGCACTTTCCTCTTTAATAGATTTTAAAAATAAAGTGTCCATAGACTCCTCTCAACATCAAAAGAATAATTATCTTCATTTACCCTGTCGTATCCAAGAGACAAATGGGGTGGGATCTGCAGAGGCCATACACTCCATCACTGCACTCTCTCCAACCACCACTGTGGTGTTCTCCGGAGCAGCAACAATAGCGACATCTCGAGTCACTGCTGGCTGGGAACCTAATACACCCAGAAAAAAATTAAAGAGGGATAAAAGAAACTCTTTAAAGAAGTGTTGTCTACATTCCATTTACATTAAAAACCAGCAAATTCCTCACCGCCATGTCAAGAACAAACCAATGCAGAAAACCAACTTTTCTTCCTCACTGATTACACTGTTTGTTACATTTTTTGCAGTTCACTCAACTGGTCTGGTCAATTTTACCTTTGTTTCTGCTTACTTTCACTTCCTGGTTCTCCAACAGGAGTGCCATGTGGTTGGGTTTGGAATTGACAAGCAAGACGTCAGGGGAATGAGTTTCTATTTCAGACCAACATTTCTGTTCAAGTCAAGCCATGAACCGCAAGCCCACAGCCAAACATTGTGGGACTTTGCGGAAGTGCAGAACCTGATCTAGAGTCCTGCCCCGATCCTGCAATCAGATCCATGTGAGTGAAAGTGGATGCACACCTGGAGCCCCACTGAAATTCTGCGCCAACCACAGATCTCATCCACACTGCTCCAGTAAAAGTATCAGGCAGTTTGTAGTACAGAACCTCTACAGTGGACCAAACCAGAACCCGAGATCAGAACGTGCCCATACTTAGAGGAATCCCAATGCAAAGTTTGATCTGGAATCTACATCTTAGGTCCATCTAATTTCTTGTCACATTAAATCTGGTAAGCAGCCCGCATCGTTATTATTTTTGTCTTCAGAACAAAAGTTCAATTTAATTACTTAAAACTGAGACTTACTCTAGTTGACAGCGTCCCTTTAACCAGCACAAAGGGCCAGATTTTCAAGGGACTCTGAGCCCAGCTGCAAATGCTGGGTGCACAAAATGAGTGGCCAAATTCTATAATGTTGAAGCTGGCAAAGTTTTGCACTGAACTCTGGTCAGGAAAGGGTTTTCTAAGGATTCCTAGGAAGCTGCCAAATAAAATACTAGAAATTCTGTGTGTTCTCATTTATTACTTCACCCATTAATAGCTGAATCCTGTTTGTAAGCAGGAAGGTGGATTTCTTTGTTTTTAATATGGAAAGGTTGTCACAGACATTCTGATAACCAGCTGTTAGGTTTTAAAGTCAACCACTGAGAGATCAGTTCTCTGCACACCACATCTTCTTCATCTTTGTGCACAAAGAACAAGTCAAAATACATGTATTACATAGAACACACAGAGGGTATAGATGTATGTATAGATAATCCAAAGTGTTTATGCATTCACATAAGGCAGTGGTTCCCAAACTGGGGTTCATGAACCCCTGGGGGTTTGTGAAATGTTACAGGGGGTCCTCGGGGAAAAAATTCCCTAATGGCAGACAGAGCTGTCCCTAGGAGCCCTGGGCAGCATGGGGCCAGAAGCCCAGAGCCCCTGGACTTCCAAGAGCTAAGCAGATCAGAGCAAGCCTATCACACTGAGGAGATTTAAACTTCAAGACTCCTTATAAGAAAGAGAAAGAGAGATGGATATTTTTTGCTTTTTTTAAAATTAAATAGGCAGCTAGTATTGTTTTTAAATTATTATGAAGAACAAGTTTAAGTTTTGTTGTAATGTGCGTTGTTTGCCTAGACTGCTCAAGACCGCTGGCTACTTAAATACCTTCATGCTGTTTCACATCTGATACTCCTTGATGAAACGTAGGAGCCTTGTCTTAAAGCAGGCTTAATCAAAGTGATACAAGCTATGAAAGTGAGATCTTGGAAGAGTGTTGCCATTTTCATAATGTAATAACAATACTGTAATGATAAATAATATTTAATAATAAATAGTGTGTAATAAGCATGTTATATTTCCACAATCACTGCTTTTATAATTTATACTCAGGTAAAGGAGAAAATCCCTGGAAATATTCATTTTTAGGAGGGGATTCGCAAGACTTGAAATTTTAGTGAGAGGGGTTTGCAGGTTGTTAAAAGTTTGGGAATCACTGACATAGGGAGATATATCTATATCCAGTGTGTATAGCATCGCACAACTTCCGGACACTCAAGAGTGGTCTTTTTTCGTTTGAAGTGAACCTTCTGACTCTCTCGGCCAAGTTTATAAGAAGAGGTTACGGAGACAGGAAATGTCTTCGCTGAAACTACAATTTTTTAATCAGTTTACAGCAGCTTTGACGCTAGGAATCCTATTCTCTTTGCAGCTAATGAAAGAGATTCACTGCTTTCTGAAGGATGCTGTTGTTTCCTTTGCCAGGTAGGAGATATGCAGTGCTGCACAATACAAGGTTGCTCCAGGTGCTCTTGTTCCTGACAAAGAATATTGTGTGCCTTCAGGGACGCTGTCACTCTTTTAGACCTTGCTTGCTGAAGTTACCAAAAAGTGCATGTCATTTTCACTGAGAGACACAGGCAGCCCTTTTAGCGTCTATATAAGAGGGAATGCTTCATTGTCAGCCTGATGTATTGCAAAATGCATACAGTAATATCAGTACTTAGCTCTTAGATGCAGCATGTTTAATCCTCAGATCTCAAAGCATTTCATAAAGATGGAGAAGTATTCACTCTACTTCACCTCCACCCTGCCCTCCTTAATTTCTTCTTCAGCAGAGGACAATGTGGAAGGAGAATTAATATAAGAAAGCTAATATACCATAGAGTAGGGTTAATGGAAGAATTCTTGGTTCCTAATCCAGCTGCAGCAGCTTCCCTCTGGCAATAAACCTGCATCCTTCGAGAAGCCAGACCCACCCATGACTGTCAGTGAAAAGGGGCCATGCAGCCACTTTCAGGGTAAAGGGATGGGGTGATTTATCTGATGAACCATGGGTGAAATTGTGCCGTCAAAGGAAGTTTTGCTCTGGACTCCAACAGGGTCAGGATTTACCCCGAAGTGTCTTGACTCTGTAAGTTACTGGTTTTGATCCCAATGCACCACCACTTTAGGAACAAACCAGCAAACAAAGCCACATACAGCATGAGGTTAGAGTCTGCACCTGCCTAACGTGAGCTAAAATAAGGGGAACTGAATCTTATGCTTTAAGGCGTAAACTGACCAGGTGCGGGGACAGGAAGGAACTGCAGAAAGACATGCACCCAGCATGATCTCCAGCTCTTCTACATGTTCAGCACCGCAGAGTTGCACAGCTGTATTAGTAGGGTGAGAGGGTTGTTTAACTCCGAAATATCAAACATTGGTCACGACCA
Source organism: Chelonoidis abingdonii (assembly GCF_003597395.2). Lineage (NCBI taxonomy): Eukaryota > Metazoa > Chordata > Testudines > Testudinidae > Chelonoidis > Chelonoidis abingdonii. The sequence goes on from NC_133777.1 coordinate 79,850,434, forward strand.
GAGGCAGAACAATGGATTTGCTGGACAAGTGATTTTATCTGGTATGGCAATGCATGTGTTTCTAAGGATTAACTGTGGCATTGTCTACATGGTGAATAAAGGGTAGATATGCGCACCAGACCAAGGATACTAGAGAGACAAGGTAGGTGAGGTAATATCTTTTATTGGACTAACTTCTGTTGGTGAAAGAGACCACTCCCTAACAGAAACTGGTCCAATAAAAGATCTTACCTCACCCACTTTGTCTCTCTAATAAGGGGCAGAACCAGTTCCAAGGCTCCCCTGAGGGCATAACATTCCCCCAACAATTTCACTCCGAGTCAGTAAAATACCTGAACGTTCCCAGTTCCTTGGCACTGGTGCAGAAAGTCACAACTTTGCTGACAGCCTGGCACCGGAAGCTGTTTTCAGCACAGAAATTCTAATTCTCAGACCAAGACATGACACAGGACATTAGAAACAGAGCATCAACTAAGGTGCAGGTAGTAGAGCAAACTGCATAAGCTAGGGCTGCAGCGTTAGGATATTCCCACTTGGATTTCTCGGCCTTCCTGGGTGGCAGCTAGCACTGGGGCTAGATTATTTCACACATCTGAGTTTACCCTCTTTGCTGGGATCCAACAGTATCAGGTGATTCTAACCCCTCCCCCTTTGGCCCAATTAGAATCTCTTCATTCACATGAAGTCATCAACATCAGCAGGAAAAAAATGTGAATTTACATCTTACAAACCAACATGGCCCTCTATCTTATACTGGTGCCATCACCGTGGTATCTAAGTGTCTAGTTAACCTCCTCCTAGTGTTGGTTGACACTAACTCCAAGGCTAGTAAGGAAACAGATTCTTATGCGCAAGTAAACACATAATCTAGAAATGAAATGAATTATGTTAGTGCAAAGTAGCAGGATTATCAACACGGAAATCTGGGATTAGGAAATATAACCCATTGACATGTCCGTTTCAAACTAACCTAGAAGATTTTCCTGCAATGTTGAAGAGTGGAGACCCAGAAACACAGGAAGCTTCTGCAGTCTTCTGCCAACAAGGCACCGAGTTTACAGAGGGAAACAGACTGTACGAAACCCATTCCATGCAACATGCTGTGAACTGAATGTGGGGTTTTTTGTTTTTTGTTGTTTTTTTTTTTTTTTAACTAGAGTTGGGTCCAACCCCCCAAAGTTCAGAACTGGATCCAAATTTTGCTGAAGTCCCAAGTGTGTCTGAATGAAGACCTCTTCTTTAGAATAATGTAAACGTGCTCTAAAAGAGGACTGGGGAAAATCCCTGAGTCAGGACCCTGTGCAGAAATAGACCAGTAGCCAGCATTTGTCCACCAGATGGAAGCAGAGATACAAAGAAGCAGGCTGTGGACTTTTACCCTGGGCAACATTTATATTGGACATTCTTAAGATTTAACCTCCAAATTCTTTCGAATACCCAAGCAGAGTCGCAACAAAGTTCAGAGAAAAAGTAGGTAATTCAGCCAGGTCTGAGCACGTATCACTTTACACAATGGACCTATTACATTAGAAGGAACGACTGATGGAAAAAGGCGCATCTGTGATCTGGTTTCATGCTTATAAACACACTGGGAGCTGAAAAGGATTTCGCTACATTCAATTACATTCATTCAGGCCAGGCCTATGGCACAAAAGGTTACAAACACCATTGGCTTAACAGCCAAAGGTACGATCACACTATAGCAAAATTCAAGGGATACTTGAATTAGCATGCTGACTGGGCTACCTTGGATGGAGCCAGATGGCAAAAGACATTCTATTCCCTGCTGTACATATTGCTGTACTTATTGGGCCAAATAGTGATTTCAGTGGAGTTACACCAGCCAAAAGTCTGGCCCACTGTTTAAATATCAAGGGGGTGATTCTCTACCCTGAAGTCACTGGAGTTACCCAAGCAGAGTAGTAGTGAGAGGGGAATCAGGCACTGAGGACCCACACTCACTCCATTACGGAGGCATGTGTTAGAAAACATCAGCAATAGGTGAGAGGGAGGCGCTCAGAAAAAAGCCCTCGGTTTGCTGATTGTAACACAAGTGTGACACCACTTAACTGCAGTTGTGTTAGGTCATGGATTTCCTTGACCCACTCAGGAGGTGTTTACTATAAAAACGCACGTGGAGAGTTAAAAAGATCCATATCGGCTGAAGTATCAGATAAATGCAACTGTATTCTGAATAGCATCTTTCATCAACACTACAGCTCCAGGTCAGCAAAGCAGGGAAGTCCATGAGTCACACTCTCTCTGTTCAGCAAAGCAGCTGAGCACACTGCCTTGAATGGGGCTTTGCTGAACAGGGAGAGAGTGTTACTCGCCAACAGGAGCCTATATCCCTAAAATGCTTTAAAGAGCGAAATAGCACAGCTACCAAGGAGAAACGGTGGAGAGCGGAGCTTTTGTGGGAGAGCAGGGGAGGGAGGAGAGGCAAAATTTCAATCCAGATTTGAAATGAAATGCTCAAGTGATGAGACACAGGGAGGTTTCTCCCGCTGCAGATTAAAAAGCTTCTGCACCAGGTGTGGGCATATTACAGAGAGGGAGAGCAGGCTGGTTCTAAATGAGCCAAGGGGGTGGAAAGAGGCAACATACGGTCAAGGAGGGAGGTCTCAACAAGTCCACCAGGGCGCTGGAAAACAAGAGGGCAATTTTGAGATGGAACCAGAAAGAAACCAGGGGCAGGGGAGAGAGTGGAGGACATGGGTGTTGGATCACTACACTCTAAACATGCAAGTAGATCTTGGGTAAAGTCCACCTGCTGGGGTAGCTGGTGAACACATACTCAGGTGTCCGTGCATGCACAGGGTGACATTTGCTCTGGCTTTGTGCAGGGATCGGGGAATTGTTGTTATTTATTTATATTACTGTTGCAGCCTCTAGTCATGAAGCTCCCCAGTCCACCACTGCACTCAACATACCTGTGACCTGCAAGAGCATCTGCTTTCGCCCTGCACCCCTCACTGGGATTGCCGGACCTTTGGTGCAGGGCACTAACACAGCCCATGGGGCTGCCCTCAAATCCCCTCGTGCAGTGTCCTGTTTAAGGCTGGCAGCACAGATGGGGTATGGACCCACTGGACCTATTCAGCCCCTTCTTCATGGGGCATATGCAGCACAAAAGGCATCCTCCAGCCTGCTGTATTGGGTTAACTAGCCATGCACTTGGCCATTCAGGAGCCAGGCTGTATATTTCCAAGTAGAATCCAGTGATAAAGTAGAACCCCACTCCTCTTCGCTCGGGCCAATGAGCGCACACCTAGATGGGAGTGCTTTGCTCACTAGTCATAGCCGGGGACAAAGCTGCTGCCATCACAGAGTTTAATGGTCACTTCTCTTTTTCTGCCTGATTTAAGAGACTTTCCTCAAAGCCACTGCAGCATGGTGCCAGAATCACCAACCAACTCCAGAGTGGGCCTGAAACACTAGGATTTTAACACTCCGATCAGCCACGCCTCATGGCAGCTATTCTGTCTCTTCCTTCTGCAGACCCCACACATTGCTTCAGAACAGAGCATGGGGGGGCACTTTGAAAGGGATTTGCTTAATCGGACGAGCAGCATTTTCTAGCACAAAGCTTTGCCAGACTTTTCTGGGTGCTCCTGGTGTGCCCTGGGGTTACAATTTGGGGGTGGGAGGGTTCATGGTTTGGGCGGGGGGGGTTCTGTAAAATAAATCCTCGTGCCTCACAACACCTTTCCTAAAGGGTTTTACAACTTAACTCAATTTTTGGGGTCTTTTACTACAGGATCAGAGATCCAGCCACCGCAGCTAGTGGTTGCTATAGAAACAGCTCAGTCCTCATCCCTAGAGTTCTGCATCCAGAGCAGCTTAGCTTGTGTGTCCCAGCTGACAAATTCTGCCAGAGTTTGAAGTCCTACTGGAAAAGGGAAGCCGGGGGCAAGCACAGAGCCCCCAGCAGTTCTAGGCCAGGCAGCCAAACAAAGCACCTCTCCTATCAAAGCCACAGTGCTGATGGCACCAAGCGCCGTGACGTTCTGACTCATACACTTTATAAAACCTAATACGCTAACAACAGTGAACACGGACCTCCAAGAATGTTCTGGGGTCTGGAAAACATGCCTTGTAATAAGAGACTAAGGAGCTCAATCAATTTAGTCTAGTCAAACAGACTCTAGGAGTGATCTGGGGAAATTATAGACCCATAAGCCTTACATCTTTACCTGGCAAACTAGCTGAAACAATAAATTAAAAACAGAATAACTAAATAACTGGAAGATCATCATCTGATAGACTCTGATCACCATGGATTCTGCAAAGGAAAATCATGTCTCTCTAAATCGCTTAAAATTCTTTGAATGTCTCAATAAAGTTGTGGATAAAAGAGAATCAGCTGACCTAATTTATTTAGATTCTCAAAAGGCTTTTGACCAGGTTGCGCACAAGAAACTACTAAAGAAGCTAAGCAGCCACAGGGTGAGGGGCAAAGCTTTGTCGTGGCTGAGAGACAGAAAGCAAAGAGCGAGATTAAATGATCAATTCTCTTTCCAGTAAAAGGTTAAGAGCAAGCATTCTCAAGGACTTGTGTTGTTTAATAAATTTATTAATGACCCGCAAAGGAGAGTGAGCAGGAAAGGGCAAAATTTGCAGATGACACAAAGTTATTTAGGCTAGTCAGGACTAGAGAGAGGCATGAGGAACTTCAGAGGGACCTAACCAAATTAGGCAAATGTTCAACACGATGGTAAATGAAACGTTATGTTGACAAATGCCAAGTAATACACATTAGAGGGGAAGTTAAAACTCCTCATACAGCTCTCAATTAACTGTATCAACTCAAGAAAGGACCTGGGCATCAGAGCTTCATGAAAACCTCGGCCAAAAACCTAACAAGATGTTTTGGATGCAAAAGGAATGGAATGGTGAATAATATAAAGAATGGGAAGCCCTGCTGATCAGTGCCTCCCCTTATCTCCCCATGCCTCCCGCCTGCTGCAATCAGCATGCAGGAGGAGGTGGAGGAGTGAGGACATGGTGTGCTCCAGGGAGGGGGTGGCATTTAGGGAAGGGAGTGGGGATGGAGCCTGAGACAAAGCTGAGGGTCGAGCACTCCCCCTACACACAATGAAAAGTTGGCACCTGTGAAGGTGGGAAATTCAAAACAAGTACAAGAAAATACAAAAACTCCCTGCCCCAAAGATAAGATAAGAGACAACAGACGGTTACAGAGAGACAGTGGAGTACAAGGAAACAGTAAGACATTTATTCAACGTGCAGTGGCAGTCAAAAAAAAGCGAACAGAATGTTGGGAATCATTAAGAAAAGGATACATAAGAAGACAGAAAATATCATATTGCCGCTATATAAATCCACGGTAAGCCCACATCTTGAATACTGCATGCAGATGTGGTTGCCCCATCTCAAAAAAAGATATGCAGGAATTGGAAAAGGTTAAGAAAAGGGCAGCAAAAACAATCAGGGGTATGGAATGGCTTCCATATGAGGAGAGAGTAATAAGACTGGGACTTTTCAGCTGGAAAAGATATGACTAAGGGGGGAAACGATTGAAGTTTATAAAATCATGACGGGTGTAGAAAAAGTAAATAAGGCAGTGTTATTTACTCCTTCTCATAACAGAAGGCCTTGGGGTCACCAAATGAAATACATAGGCCGCAGGTTTAAAACAAAGAGAAGTATTTTTTCACACAACACAGAGTCAATCTGTGGAACTCCTTGCCAGAGGACATTGTGAAGGCCAAGACTATAACAAGGTTCAAAAAAGAACTAGCTAAGTTCATAGAGGATAGGACCATCAATGGCTATTAGTCAGGATGAGCAGGGATGGTTTCCCTAGCCTCTGTTTGCCAGAAGCTGGGAATGGGTGACCAGGGATGGATCACTTGAGGATTCCCTGTTCTGTTCATTCTCTCTGGGGCACCTGACAGTGACCATTGTGGGAAGACAGGATACTGGGCTAGGTGGACCTTTGGTCTGACCCAGTATGGCTACTCTTATGTCATTATGACTGACAGTGGTCTCAGCCCCGCAGATACCTAACCATAGTTAGGTTTTTTGAAGGCATCACAGCAAAGGCAAGTTTTAAACAGGGATTTGAAGGAGGACAATGAAGTGGCTTTGAGGATGTTTAAAGGAAGTGCCTCCCAGCATGCAGGGCAGCATGGGAGAAAGCATGCAGATGCTTGTTTGAAAATTAAACAAAGGGGCAATCTCAAAACTTTGAGACAGACTTATTAAAAACAGTCCCAAACTGCAAACAAAAAGTTATCCGTTATCCTTTCCTGTTGTTGCTAGCGCACATCATCAGCTAAGAATACTCCAGATGCAACGGGGGAAAATGTTATTTGCTCAGCTCATTTCCGACGGTCACTTTCAGTGACTAGGTGACTTCTTCCAGAGATGGAATTGACACATCTCCCCTAGATGCCATAAACACTCTGTGTCAGCTAAGACACTGTAGGTTAAACATGGCTTGACACAGTCAGCTGTCACATGTCAACAGTTTGTTGCCTGATATCTCGGTATCTCAATCTTCTTTTCCATGAACTTTCTCACCCTCTGCAGAGGAGGAGTCTGAAATCTAATTCATCCTTATAGATCTCCCCTGGGAACAGATTCTAGCACTGAGCAGCTGTTCAATTGAGAAAGCCAGTGCTATTGCTCCTGTTATTCTGCAGCTAATAAAGAGATAAATTATCCATTGCAAAGGATGCCCCTTCAGAAATACAGGCATTGTACTTACAAAACTTTCCCCTACCCCCACTCTCCTCAACTCAGGGGCCATATGGATTGTGCAGAGGGAAAGATGATGATGACACAGGAAGAGAAGTAACATCCCACAAAGCTGCCTTTACCCTCTGGCTAGAGCCTCTTGTGGTGCTATCTATGAGTTGTTCCTATGGCTGCTGCTGGGAAGGACTGGAGAGCAAAGAGGTTTGGGATGATTAGATTCTAAGATCTCTGGAGCAGGATGTTTGCACACCACCTATGTACTCAAAGTGTGCCATGAACAGTTCTGGGACAATCTACATAATAAGAGACTCCAAAACACTGTCACGGGCATTTCTGGATTTATAGCAGTGCTCATCAGAACACAGAGAGAGCGTGCACGCCGTGCTCACAAGGAAACACAACACCAAGTGGCCCAGAGATGAGCTGGCTTCAGAACGAAGCTAGGTCACCAGTATTTTCAAAAATGACTAGTGATTCAGGGCGTCCCACTTGAGACACCTGAAATTCAGGCCCACAACCATGGCAGTCAGGCAAAAACATTAGAGCCTCTGAAACATCAGCTTAGGTATCTGCATATAGCAATACATCTCTGCAGAACGCGGCACTGAATGAGACATATCCTGAGCTGGCGTAGATCAGCACTGTCCCACTGATGTCAATGGGGCAACACCAATTTACACTAGCTCAGGAACACTGGCCCAGTGTTAGGTTTTGCAAAACAATGTCAGCTAGATTGTAGTTTCTGCTACAACCGTCCCAGGTCCAGAGCGTAATATTCCTGTACCTCTAGAGCGAGGTGACTCTGGATAAAAAGTGATTCATCCTGTACCTCTAGAGTGGGGTGATTCTGGATTAAAAAGTTCCGGTTTTGGCCTTTTTCCCTCTCAATTCACCAAAGTGCTTGAGCATGTGCCTACTTTTAGGCATTGAGAACTACTTACGTGCACAGAGTTAAGCACACGCTTAAGAGACTTGGTATATTAGAACATCTAACGCTATGTAGCATCAAAAGCTCAAAACACAAACAAAATCTGGCCCTGACCACTGTTGGGGACCCTGGGCTACGAAGACCATTGCTCTGATGAGGTCTGGCAATGCCCATGTTCCTCGCTTCCTTCATGCAGATGTTCATGTCTTTCTTTTTCAGGCTGCGGTGGAGCAGTTAGGTCAGTGCACAAGGCAGGCATAAAGGATATTTTTGAATGTGGAGATGCTTTTCTCTCTGCTTTGATTACACAGAGGATGCTGCATCAGCCAGCCTTGGTCTTTTCTGCCCACCTACATACATGAGCTTTAATACTGTGTCTTTTATACTGTATACACTTTGCACTGCTTTGCAGACAGTTAAGCACTTGGTAGTGCAGTGATTCTCTGGGCAAGACAACAGGTAAGAAAATATCACCCTCTTTTAGCTTAACTCTCTGGAACACTGTCTCTTTCCAGATATCAGGTCTGTACTAGGGTAATATGAATATTATTATTAATAAAATAGTAAGTATTTAAAGCGATGATGATACATACAGAATGGGAAACAAAAGCACTGAGAAGTTAAATGATTTTCCTATTGCCAGTGGAAGGTATCCAGATTAGACCCCAAGACTTTTTACCTCCTGCGCTCAAATCATTTTGCCCTCAAATAAAATAGCTGGAAGTCTAGCCCACCAGAAAAAATATCCCCAAGTCACTAACAAATAAAAATCCACTCTAGTTTTTAAAAAGCAGCCGCTCTCCTGCATGCATAACAGCTGGTACAAATGTTACCACTTCATGTACACGTATATAAGTGCCTGATTTGAGAGCAAAGTGAAGTACTTAGCTACCAAAGTGGCAGGATAAAATGGCACCTTCAAAAGAAACCCACAAAAAAAGGCTCATTCAAGGCCCTTTCAAAGTGAGGATCAAAGAGTGTATATAGAGTGCACGTGTGCACAAACACAAGGTAAATGTCACAAAAGACTTTCAAAGTATTTCTATTGAGAGTGTTACACTGGTTAAGCATGGTCGGTGGAAGCAGTTCTGGGCAACATCTGTTCAACTGGCTTGAGATGAACAGTCTGTAAAATAGTTTTCCCTTGTCTGTGCTCTGGAGCTGAGACTCTGGGAAGCCAGTGGAGCATAATCCCAGTGAAAGAAGAGGCCACCAGACAGTTCTGTTTCACTCCTCTCAACTTTCTTACACAGCCAACATGGATTTCTGCTCAGAAATTAAATCCTTTAATGTACTGATTCACCTAAGAAGTCAACATTCTAAACGGTGTGTTCCCAAAAGCCCAGCGAGTGCCCAAGCCATGGCATTCTTCCAGGAATTGATTTGTGGATGTTTTTATTTTTAGAAGCCTTGAGGCCTACTGGGCACAGAGCTGTATTTACAGGCAGACTTAAGGTCTGCTGCTAATCAGTCAGGGTGCACTTTGCTCACCATTCAGCCTCCTGTAAAGCTGTCAACAATGGCTCGCCCTGCACACTTTGAGAACTGTTCTTCATTAAGCCAAAAGGGAGCAGAGGCAGCCAGACTGCACTATGGATGCCCCTTTATTCACTGATAACCATTAAGAATTGCTCAGACTTTAGCCAGCCAAGCTTAGCAGGGCATATTTGTGATCTTCCAGCAGGCTCCACTCTGCAGAATGACTATGGAAAGACGGCACCTTCTTATAAAGAGATTTGTGGCTCTTTTGTCTTTCTACTGAAGGCCCTACTTATTAGCCAATGATTTAGGGATTCCAGGTTTAGGGATGTCAAATCCTACTGGATATCCTTCTAAACAGGGAGAGACTTGCAGGCATAAAGGGTGGAGGCCAGGGCTGAAAGGGGATGAGTTGGGGGTATGCACAAGAGCCAGCAGGGCTGAAAGGGGCAGGGCAAGGGGTTGCAAGGGGGAGTGGGGTTATGTTGGGGAGAGGCCAAGGTCCAGAGTGGGAAGGGTCTGGGGATATGAGGGGAAGGGCAGCTGGGCTCAGACATTATCATCAGAGAGTATAAGGCCAGATCATCTAGTCTGACTTCTTGTAGCTCTCAGATCACCAACCCCACTCAACACCCACACACTAACCCAACAATCGAAATTAGACCAAAGTAGTACAGCCCACAGAGGAGACTAGACTATGGCGTGGCACAGACACAGAGCAGGCAGGACCAATGTGCACCAATGCCTGAGGCCCCTGCAGTGGCACGGAGCAACACTGATCAGTTTTGATAAGGACAAGCCCCTTTCCTTCTGCCAGCTTCTTGTCTATCCATTTCTCTTGATTTCACAGGTCATGTGGCGAACAGACTACACTGATGGCAAGTTGTTCAGGGTAGGGTAAGCTTTCCAGTCAGGAACCTGCATAACAGCAAGAAAACACTGGAAAAAACCTCAGGGTCTCCGAGATGGGGATTCCCACTGCCAGGGGCAGCTCTATGTATTTTGCTGCCCCAAGCACGGCAGACAGGTGGCTTTCAGCGGCATGCCTGCGGGAGGTCCGCTGGTAATGCGGATTCAGCGGCATGCCTGCAGGAGGTCCGCCGGTCCCGCGCCTTTGGCATACCAGCCACCGAATTGCCGCTGCGGGACCAACAGACCTCCCGCAGGCATGCCGCCGAAGGCAGCCTGACTGTTGCCCTCACAGCGATCGGCAGGCTGCCCCCCGTGGCTTGCCGCCCCAGGTATGTGCTTGGTGTGCTGGTGCCTGGAGCCGCCCCTGCCCACTGCAGTTCGCTCTGCAATGCCCCTCCCTCATCCTAAAACAGCTATCCAGCCAGCGTATGCTAGTGATGCCTTAGCGATGGACCAACAAGCCCCCCCAAGGTGCTCCTTCAAACAAGACTTGTTGGAGAACCTAATTCTACAGAAGTTACGAGAAAGTGGGGGGAGGTCTAAAAAAGGAGAAGATCCACAAAAGGATCTTTCTGTATGTTGTCCACAGAATGGGACCACTATATTATGCGGTCCAGAGCAATATCCTTAACCTGCAGTTTATGCAAAAAGAATTCCAGTGTTATTACAAAGCAATCTGTATGATACAGCTGTTCTCCTGAACACTGCCACTTGGCACTGAACCATACGAACCTTCATTGTACTCATCCCATTACACTCACTTCCTGCAGTCAGAACTTGGCAGGTTTGGCCTCTCAAGATGGAGCTACCATGAGATGAACGGTATGTACAAGTCACTCAACTTTAAATCAGTTCATATAAGGCCAGTGTCAGAGCATCACTCCGTGAGCAAGGCTTCCTAACTTGCAATACAAATAACCTTTACAAAATGTGTACACAGCAGAGGCTACAGACACCTTAGCTGGCACCATATTGCCAACATGCCACTGTGCTCGCCTGGAAGGAGGATTGCGCTCCTTTTGGAAGGACTAGAGAGTCTGGAATGTGCGGCAGCAAGATTGACGGCATTGCTTACAGAGAGACAAGACGTGAAGAAGAGCTCTGCGTAAGTTTGAAAGCTTGTCTCTCTCACCAACAGAAGTTGGTCCAATAAAAGATATTACCTCACCCACCTTGTCTCTAATATCCTGGGACTGACATGGCTACAACATTGTACACAGCACTGGCGATAGCCATACTCAGGGCCTGATTCTGATCTCACCAACACCAACTTTATAGTTTCTCCTGTGAGATCAGAATCAGGTCCACTGCACAGACAGATGCAGGGGTGGGTATTGAGTTCCACAGCATTACCTCGATCCACAGTGCAATCCCTTACTATCCTGGTCCCATTCCTTATGCACCCTGTCAACGTGCCTCACTACTGACCCGCAACACCTGTCCTGAGACCAAGCCTCTGCTCTGCACTTCAGTCCTGCCCATCTGCTTCCAGCCTGGCTGTCGCCCCTTGACAGTGCAGCTGCTTCAGCCACCCCTGTTTCCGGCTTCCCGACAGAGCCAGCATCTAACCCTTTAATGAGGAAATGTGATTCGAGAACAGGAGTGGGAGTCATGAGTTCTCCCTTCTCTGGCCATTTCTGCCACTGACTACTCCTGGGGGAATTCTTCACTACTGTGCACATGCAGAATTTATGTCCCCCACAGATTTATTTGCTTTCCCGCAGAAAAATGACTTTCTGATGGGGAAGCAAAGGGAAGCCACAGAGTGGCCACGCAACCCTCCCCAACAGTATGTTTTGGGTGCCCAGGGCAGACAGCAGAGGATTAAATCACTGTGGAGCAGGGGGCAGGACTGGGGAAAATCTGGCTGGTAGCTTCTAACCTGTGGCAGGCTCAGCTGCTAGTCCCAGCTGGGCTGGGGAGGATGGGACTTCCTCCACACCACATCTGGGGCCGGGTTAGACCCTGTGTTCCCTGTAAGTTACGTGCTTAGGCGGCCGCGCAGGAGAGATTCAAGTGCCGCTCAGCTGATTAGCATGTGCCAGCAGCATGTGTTTGGGTGCCGCTCCCCCCCACGTTGCTCCATCCTGCAGCTGCTCCCAGACCCTCCTGCTGACTGTGCAGAGCAGGAGTGAGGTGGGGAGGAGGGTGCTGATGTCAGAGTGTACCCCTTCCCTACACCCCTGTACCCCATCTCCACAGAGCAGGGCAGAGGGGACAGCCTGGCTCAGGAGGACACAGAGCTGCTGTGGTCTGAGGTCTAAATGGTGAGTGGCTGAGTGCCTTTCTTAAAGAGACAGTGCACTGTTTCTAACATTTCTCCAGCAGCCAGCTCACAGTCTCTCCCCCACCCCCCGCTGCCCCCCACTGCCCCTTGCAGAGTTGGGGAGGGGGACAACAGGGCTCAGGACAGAGCAGGAGAGCGTTCATTGAGTGTCTTAAAGAGATAGCGCACAACTTTCCCCAGCAGCCAGCACACATACTATCCCTGTGCCTCAGATACACACAGTGTCACACACACACGCACCTGTCTCTGTGTCACAGACATGCATCCTGTGTCAGACACACCCACACCCTCTGTGCCACACACACACAGTCTCTTTCACACTCACCTCCCGACACATACTCGTATTACTGTTGTTACTTCTTGGTACCTCCTGCAATGCACATATATTCTCTGCCATTTTATTCGTTCAACGGGTGTTATTTTAGTGTTTTCACTGGTCTCTGCATTTTATAACTTTTATTTCTCTTACACTTAAATTTAATTCTTTGAGTAGTGAGTTCTGAAATGCTTAACCTGGAGTCATTATTCCTATGGTAACTTATTAAAAAATATACATTACATCTCGGGTTTTTGTTTCTACTGGTGGTGCACATCCACACATATCTCAGTGCACATAACATTTATTCCGCATATGGATGGAAAAAAAATTAGAGGGAACATTCGTTAGACTCAGATTTCTCCCTCGGATGCAGGAAACTCTGCCAACTCCCTTGCCACTTCCTGCACCCATCGCTCCTCAGCTTCAGGGGGAGGAAGCCCTGTACATGGACCTGCTCCCCCATCCACCCAATCCCCATGCATCCAGACCCCCTCATACCCAGACACTCCCACCAAGCCTCACCCCCCTTGTACTGAGAACCCCCTCCGATAAGCCCCACTCCCTCTGCACTCGGACCACCCCGACGAACCACCTGCACCTGGATCCTCACTCCACCAAGCTCCAAACAGCTGCATCTGGATCCCCACCCCACTGAGCCCTCCACACCAGACCCCCCTGATGAGCTCTATCCCCCCTCACACCAAGAATCACCTCAACCACTTTCACGTGGACCCCCCTGCAGAGTCCGATTACCTTTGCACCCAGAACCCCTCAACAAGCCCCTATGCATCCAGATCCCCCCCACACCTAGGTCCCCCACTGAGCCACCTGCACCCAGATTGCCCCACACAGAACCCTCTCAACCCACACCTGGATCCCCCCACACTTCAATCCTGCCTTGCTGACCCTGCCTGCCCACAAGCGGTGCACCAGGCTTCGAGGGGCAGGCTCGGACCTTGCACTGTGTCAGGGTTGGGTATAGCTTCACCCCTGAGTCCGTGTCCCATGGGGAGAAGGGGGGAGCTGCACAGGGATCTCTCACCTCTGTGCAGCCGGTGGCCTATGCTCCCCGGTGCCATGCTGGAGCCTCCACATTTATTTGACCAATAAAATTTTCAGAATTTTAAAATATTGTGCGCAGAATTTTTAATTTTTTGGCACAGAATGCCCTCAGGAGTACACCGACTCACTGTGTAACCTAGGATATGTCACTTGACCTCTATATGACTTAAAATATTTGTCTGTCTCACAGAGGCAATGTACATGTGCAAAGCATACAACATTTTCCAACAAACGTAGCAAGGGTCAGATTAACAAATATTGAAATATATAAAGCAGCTTGAATCAGGAAGGAACAAATGCTCAACAGGAAACGAGTTTGGTGCCTTCTGTCCAGGACCTAATGAACAGGTGTCCACTCCTCCTTAACCACCCCAACATTGGACAGTGTCATTCTCAGCTGAAAGACCTGCTCCCAGTACTAGGGGAATCCTGCGCTCACCTGTTTGGTGGCTGGATTCCACTTCCCAGAGATGCCAAGCTGGCACCTTTCACCGGAGTAAGACCCACAGGAGGCATGCCCAGTGACACCCTGTCTGCAGCAGGGCTGCATGGCTGAAATCCCTAAGTGATTGGGAGTGAGAGAACAAAGCCAGCTATGCCAACACATGGGAACGGACTCACCTACCCACCATGACTCATCAGTTCCCAGATGCACGCTCGCCCTGTCAGCCCTTCACTGGCCAAGAATGGATTTTCCAGTACCAGCAATTCAACTTCAATGGTGCCATAGAAGGAGACACTTCCAGGAACAACGTTACAGGGCAGCCACGGATATTGTGCTACCCCTTGTGGAGAAGAGAGCTCGACAAAATACCCCTCATCCCTACAGGTCAGCAGCCCTGTCACTGCCCCCTACTCAGCTACACTGAGATCGTCCCAGGGATCTGTGTAACATTCATGGATGAGTTTCCCCATTTGGGCTCCATATGGGCTGAAATCTATTTGCATGAGCTCTATTTGCAGTTCACACTATCATACCTCTAGCAGGAGTACTAGGGAAATATATTTATGGCACTAGGTTCCGTCGCAAAACACTGCACATGCTGCTTTCTGATAAGGGTCATTAACTGATTCAGCTCTGCCTGGTGACAGATGCAGCTTTACACGTCTAGTGTCAGGTAAACAATGCTACTTTGCAGGGGGCTGAGGCAACGCACAGGGGACAGATGATAAGAAAAACCTTTCAGGTCCCTCCCACATATCACACTTGAACTTGGTCTTGCAGACAGAGTCAGTGTCATCAGATCACGCAGAATGTTTTCTCAGAAAAAAGCAGAGAGTTGCATTTGAGGAGTCACAAAAGCAACAGATGGGAAGACCAAAGTCAATCGGGCATGAAATCGGAGTGAAACAATGCATGACAACTTGGAAGGAAAAATAAAACCAGAGAGACGTAACTCATTAAAAAAGATCTGTTCTCCCTTCCACAGAAAGCCCAGAAGGAAGTCTGGCCCTCAGAAGAAAAGGAATTTAGCAATATCCACTCAGGAATGAGGAATGTGCATCCTGTATGTGATGAGTTGAGACATAATGAGTAAGAAGACGGTTAGTGAAAGCTGTTACCAAAAGGAGACCTCTGAGAAAGAAGATCATTTCCTGCTGGGATCCAACTGTCATATTAAAAGTTGAAGACAAAGTGTCTCTTTTTGAGCCTAAAAAGGTAAAAATATCTCAGAAGCTTCTGTCCATCCAGATGAACTTTTTATGGGGTTTTGGTTTTGGGGAGGTAACCATACTAGTTAGAAGGACTCTGCTACTGAAATGCTCCAAAAAAAGTCGACGACATCCTTAGGGTAGATCACTGCAGTAAGCAGACAAGCCCATCCCCTCCAAGATCCTATCTTCATTAGGAAAAAAGAAAAAAGGTGGGTTCTTAACTCCAGGTCAAGTTAATACCTACGGGGCACCCAATTTTTAACTCAACCTGTTAACATAGGTGAAAGCTGCAAAATGCTTTGTCTTCACTAGGATTTTACCCAAGTGCCTTTCTCCCAGTGAAGACCCAGCCCAAGTTTTCCAGGCAATCTTGAAAACTCACCAACAGCTTCCTCAACAGCTCTTCCTAGGAACTGTGACAGACTATTAGTTTCCTTCTGAAAGAGGAAGAGTTGATTTCCCAACCTCTGCTTAAATCCTCTGGGACCATTCAGTGCTTCAAATAAGGTTTGGTTTGGTTTTGAAAGCCCAGGGAAATTATTCTGTTTTTCACAGTCATCACTACTGTCCAGGAGGTGTGAGTGTCACATGGGGTCAACTTGGAAGGCTTCCTATGGCTGAGCATTGTGAAGTGGTTTCTTGGGCTAAGTGCCATGCCTTTCGTAACCATGGTAAGGTTACTTCTGTGGATCTGCTTCCTCAGCAGACCTCACAACCATTCCTTCCGTTCTCTAGGTTATAATTTTGGTGACTACCACACCCCCTCCTTTGCCAAGCTGAACAGTGTTGTGTAAAACCCACCCAGGAAAGGAATTCACCATGTCAGCCACTCTCTTCAGACCCATGGGAAGGGGCCAATGACGCTGGAAAGGCTGGAGCTGAGTGAATCGTTTGCAGTGACTCGTTGGTTCAGTAGACGTCGCCTTTCTTTTTCAGTTCCTGATTTGTCCATAAGCAGATCACCAGGTTCTTGAACATATTAGGTATTCTCAGTGATTTGCCAGGTGCTTCTGCAAATGATTCTTGGTTTGCATATGTATGAACTGCAAATATTACAACTGAATATACAATTTGTGATGTATGGTGGCATGTCTGTAATTTACCCAATGCAAATTCCAAACTCTACACCAGACAAGCCAGAACGGTCTGGTGGTGATGACAACAGCCTGGGAGTCAGGATCCCTGGGTTCAATGCCTGACTTAACTTCCTTGGTGAAATTGGCTGACTCATCCAATCTGTACGCAGCGGGTCATAATGCTTCATTTCTACCACCCTCTGTCTTGTCTACTGATATTGTAAGCTCTTTGGGGCAGGAACTCTCTTACCATTAGTGTGTACAGCTTCCAACACAATGAAACTGTGACCCTGGAGGTGCAATTAGCACAATTACAACGCCCATAACAATGGTGGTGATATCCTCCTGAAATAAATACTGCAGCTCCTTTAGGATACTGCCTCTCTTGGGAGTTCTCCGGCTGGAAGGGCCATCTCAGGTCAGCATCGTTCCATGTCTTTATCCCTCGCCCCCCCACTTTTTTTTTTTTTTTTTTTACATGGGACTAAAATCAAACCCCAGGCTCCAACTGGAACCAGAAACCTCAAGAAAAAAATCTCTCCTCATTAGTTAATTGTGCAGGTCCCCAAGGCACTGTGGTGGTGGTTGCAGCATTTCCCAGTTAGGAAGGGAAAGATGGAGGAGAGAAAGTATAAGAAAGAAGAAGAAATGCAGGCTGGGTTCTACCAAGAGGCCTAAGGGTGTCAGGTACTTGGAAAATTCCAGCTTCCAGACCCAGTAGGTGTAAAGATCATTTCAATGGCACCATTACTAGAAACAGTACAGAAGTCCGTGAGCTTATGCTACAAACAAACTGCTGGCCAGTTTCCACCGATGTTGTTAGCACATTTTGACCAACAGCCCATAAACCAAACCCACTATTCTCCAGCCTCTTGGTAGCACTGGAGAGCACCTCTCTCCTCCGTAAGACTGAAATCCACCCCGTACAGAGGACTAGCCCAAGTTCCAGGCACCACTTCAGTCCTGCTATTGTCCATCCCAAGCAGCCTGTCGCTCCAGAAAACGTCCAGCCCTAGAGTATTAATGAGTCTTTCTTAATGAGGTGGAATGCTCTATCCAGCTGCCTTAACAAAATGCATATCAGGAGTTTAGAGGACCTTGAACAAACAAGACGTCTAGCTCTCACCGAGCGTGGGAGGTTCAAATGCAGGGCTGTTTGTAATACAGGAGACGTAACGCACTCTACAGCTTCAGACACCATGGTCAGGTATCAGTACTTCTGGGCAAATCCTCAGAAGCATGGGAAACAGCTCACCTTGTCCTATGTTTACATCCTTCATTTTGTTCTATTACTCCTGACATCTTTGCTGCAATCTCTAGTGCCAACGTCAGGTCTTGTCAGTTCTGCTTAATGGAATATGAGGGATGGGAATTTTGTATCAAACCCACTGTCACCTAGGATTGTCACAGTTGTCAGTAGTGCTGCACTTTCAGAACTTCAGAGACAGCCAAGAGAGAACTCAGATCCTCCAGCTCCAAAAAGATTGGCTTCTAACACTTAAAGGGAGAATTTCTGTCAGCAGTATGGGGTTTATGACACACGTGAGCAGTTCTTATTCCATTCAGTAGAAGGCAGTGGTGCGCACACACGCGCACACACCCCAGTTCAATCACTAATAGTCTCCTTAGCTATATTACTCTTCATCATTACTTTGATGACAATTTGTAAAGTACCTACCACAGTGTTAAATACTATTTCATGTCCATTTGAGAAGATCTGATATGCTTTAATCAAACACAAATTATTGAGTTCAGTACAGAGGGAACTGGATGAAATTTCATGGTCTGTGTTATACGGGAGGTCAAACTACATAATCTAATGGTTTCTTCTGGCCTTAAAAGACCAGGTCCGCATTTCATCCCTTCTCTTTCACACCTTCCCTGCCTCTCAAAGTCACATAATCACTTAGCACCTCCTGCCAGAGAAAAAAGATTAAGAGCGTTTTTCATGACCCAACAGGTTCATTATGCAACAGCTTCAAATATCAGCCACCTGAGAAACCTGATCCTAGAAACTCATGTAAACCGAGCCCGCCCAACTCTGAGCTTTCCTTATTTTCAAACGGATTTCAATTCCGTATTTAATTGCAAGTAAAAAAGAAATGGAAAAATGGAGAGATCGAGATACTAGAGAGGAAGGTTATCAGCCCCACTGGGGAATCGCACTGAGAAAGGAATACATTGTGCAGCTTACAGAATAACTCATAATAAATGCAGGAATGACTGGACCTGAATCTCTTTTTGCAGGGGCAGCTTTAAACAGAGATTGAAATTGAAGCCTCAAAATAAAAGCACAGCTGCCTCATTCCACACTAGAAGTGGTTGCATTTATAATGGCATGTTGAAATGATCCCAGACAGTGCCAAATGCTGCTTTCCTTTTACACTAGTATAAAAACTGGAATAACTCCACTGAATTAAGGAGCTTGATTTAAAAACAATGGAGTCAATCTGGATTTACACTAGTGTCAATGAAAGCAAATTTTGATCTGCAGTTTCAAGGGCAGTGGAATCCTTCAGCATGAAAACCACCACTCAAGGAAAAGATGGGGATAGCGTCATTACCATGTCATACAAAACAGGGTAGGAGTGTGTCCTTTAGAACAACAGCTCTCAGCTGGCCATGTGGGATGGGACTGGAGAACAGAACTAAAGTTGCCAGCTGTTTCTTTAAGACACAAGCAGGAAAACCCTGCAGGTCTTGTTCAAATGAGGAGAACTAATTTTACTGCAGCGTGTAAACATGGGAATCTTTTTCCAGTGCCACAGGAAAGACTCTGCAGAGTTGTTGCACTTCAAAGGCAAGCAAATGCCACGTTCTTCTCTGCAAGGCTCTCTGTACCCCTCTCACCTCCTCACCTTCAAAGGCCCAGCCTCCCTGTCTGAGCTTTCTCGCAAAGGAAGGCTGCACAGGGCTCTCTCCAGAATCCATCAATGCCGTTCTTGAGTTGCCTTGAGAAGGATGGGGTTGCTAGGCACTACAGCAACACAAACAACAACAAACAGGAGCTGCAAATGAGAAACTGGACGGGGAAGTATTCTTATCCGCTAGGCAGAGATTGCTCTCATCTAAATGCAGGTGAAGCCACATGAACTAAAGGCTGCAAGATCACTAGCCTTGTGGGGAAAACATCACGGCTTAGCAGCCATAATCCGCTGTGATTCTTTGATCCCACAGCCTCACTCTCACTGCAAAGGGTGTTTTAGCTGCCCCTCAGCTCTGCCCCACTTATCAGATTTCATACAAATATTTGACTGAAAAATACATTTCATGGAACGTTGCCGCAGCAAGCTGTTACAACTGTCAATTTAAATGATGTTCTGCCGACGGCAATCTCCCAGCGTCATCTCTAATAACAGAGTATTAAATCCCAATTCACTAGGAATGTGCTTGTCTGCCGAAAGACTTCACAGCAGCCCAGACCCAACGAATACCCTCTCTTGGTCCATCCCAGTGAATCGTCCATCCATTCCTGTGTCTGCTCAGTACAGATGGAAGGAACAGGAGTCACTTTTGGAAGACACGTCTACTTGAGCTGCGTACCCTTTAAAAGCCTATGTCCTGCTATTTTGTAGCTATTACAAGGAAGACCATTGTGCCTTCCCCAGTCTTCACAAGTTGGTTTAATTTAAAGGCTACATACAAACACTCAGGGGATGGATGTTCAGACAAAATTCATGCGCCAAATGTCTGCAGCTATGCACGCCAAATCAGGACACTGCACATGCAAACGGCTACTAAGAAGCAACGCAACATTAGATGGTCGTGCTTACCAATGACGGCAATTGCACTCACAGATTTGCCACATAACTGCACATTCAGAATGCACTGAGCCCAATATATTTGCACAGGTAGCCCACATCCTTATCATTAGATTCCAACTACTGTAATAGTTGTAATCTTTCATAATGATACAGCACTTTCCTACTGTACATTTCTAAGTACTTGTAAAAGGGGACTAAGCATCATTAGCTTCATTTTACTGAGGCAGAATTTGTCGCACAGGAACAGCACGTGACTCTGCCAAGTCCAAACTCTATTAGAAATTTAAATTGCTGTTATCTCTAACTTTCCCCAAAACAGGCTTTTTCGAGGCTCCAGGAACAAAAGCATCCACAAATACCTGAAGGGCATAAATACCGAGGTGGGAGAGGAATTGCTTGTGGTAGCCAAACAACATATAACTAGAAAGACCAGGACGAACTTAAGGAAAGGAGAATTTGAACTGAATATCAAGAAAAATGGACACTATTTATTAGGCTGCGGAAGAGTCTTTCAAACGGAGTGGTAGAAATACTGCTGCTTGGGACATTTAAAATCTGGACTGGACAAAGTACTTGAAGACAGGCTGTACCTATCCTGGTAGATGTTTGACCTGTTATGATTCTTAGCAATGCAGCACAGTCTAGAGTCCTCCCTGCTCCTCCGTCAAACTCCAGCCCTGCTGTGCTGGGTACGTTACCAACACATAAGTGAGTGACAGGACCTGACCACAAGAAGTTACATTTTAAATAGACAGTGGGAGGGGAAACAGACACATAGAGGTGAAGTGACTTGCCTGTGGTCACCCAGTAGGTCCGTGTCAGAACCACGAACAGAACCCATGTTGCCTGGTTCCTAGCCCAATGCACTAGCACTAGACATGAGCCTCTAAAATGTGGATCTCCTCGTAGATCTTAGGTTTTGCTCAGTTCTGTGGTGCTTTGGGATTCTAGTCTATCACTGTGTAAAGATCAGAAGACACAACAAATGTAAGAAGAAGAGCGGCAGAGTGGGGTCCAAATAGCCATGACTGCTGCTTTGGTTACATATATACACTGCTGCTTTGGTTGAGAGTTGGCAGCTAAAACACAGCATCTGGTGAGTGCCTCTAGAGGGCTCACCAACAACTCAAAGGGCTGCTACTCTATTCCTGTGCCCTGCAGTGAGTAGGGATTCTGAGGCTTCTAGTTAGTGGGCCCCGCTAAGCGTCATCTTCCCTCCTTCTGTTGGTCGTTCCTTATCAACGTGGTTATGAAGCAAGCCAACGGGGCCCTCGTCCTCTAACGAGGAGCACCTTAGAGCAGTTCACATGCCCTATGGTAGAAAAGTGGGATGGACACACCCCTGGGGTGCTGGCTTTGGAGCAGAACTCTGTGCCTATAGGTGCTGGAACTAGGGTGCAGGGGTTGCTGCAGCACCCCGACTTAGAATCATAGAAGATTAGAGTTGGAAGAGATCTCAGGAGGTTATCTAGTCCAATCCCCTGCTCAAAGCAAGACCAACACCAACTAAATTATCCCACTTGAATCGGTTTCCGTTATATCCAGAGTTTACAGTTTGGTTCAATGGCTCTCAGCACCCTCACTATAAAAACTGTTCCAGCACCCATCTGTGCCCTGCTGCAGCGTGAAAAAAAAGTCACAAAAACTGAAACGCAACCCTATAAAGCGCTCCTGTAGAAAGCTGAAGAGGGGGAGAATATACACAGAGTATGGCAAGGCGTTCCATGATGAGGCCATTTCTGGCAGAAAGCAAAAGTGGGTATCTGGGGCTCGCTTCCCATATGTACAGACAAGGGTGTCAGGGACAGGGCTGGCAGGTGTGTTTTGCACTCAGTCCATTGAGCCAAGTATGCTGGGGAAGCAACAGAGAGAAGAGGAAAATCGAACATATCCTTCTGTTTCTATTTCTGCAGAATAAGGACATAGCTCAGTTTCAGGGCTGCATGACTGGGTCCTGCCCTAAGTTCTAGTATCCTCATTCTTGCTCAAACCGCTGTTCCCGAAGGAATGTCTGGAAATTTACACCGTGACGGCTATGCTGCCTGAATATCTGCAGCACACACAGCACCGCCTGCCACAGTTACTGTCTATCCCACTATTAATCTGATCCCAGCACACATCCGGTCACAGAGACACAGCAGATCTTTCCCAGGGTTGCAATACTTTCAGCAGAGGGAAAGGACAGCAGCTTGGTTTTTTTAGCTCATGCAAATAATTTGGATGCAGGACAGTGTGAAGACAAACACCTCCCAGCTGAGAAAAGACATTGACTTAGCAAGGAAAATATTCCGATATCCCGGATACCGTATCAGGAGCAGAAAAACAGGACTGGCCAGAGAGGGTGAATGGCTGAGGGGAAACAGGTCCTTTCCTTCACTACTAGCTGCTAATTCAAATCCAGCTTCATCTGGCAGCAACTGGCAGTCACAAGTAGGAGACATCTCCTGGCCTGCATTCAGCAGGCTGGTGGCTTGCCTGGTGGAAACATTTCCACCACAATCAGCACCATCATCAGGTCACAAATCACCATCGACACAACTGGTGCCTTTATTAGCAGTCAGCGGGAGACCAGATGGAGCGATGGTGTAGGAGCAGAATTTTATAATTGTACTATGAGAATTAATGTATGGTTTGATTTCATCCTGCCAGCCACCCTTTTTGAATAGCAGAAAGGAAAGACAGACAAGAACAATCCTTCTGACTGATTATGGTCACCCTTTAGTTTTAGGATAAGTTATAATGTCTACTATGGTTTCCTATATGGATTACAAATTAGGCACTCTAGTTAAATATACATGTCTTTGTTTTAAGGTTTTAGTAAGTAAGAGACAAGATCTTGTATTGTATCTATGTTAAGGAGATTAGAGGAAGGCTGAGGGCCTGAAGCCCCAGTGTGAATTGTTTTAGTTATAAGATTTAGCAAGGCTTGATTTACAATGTATTCTGCTGAATATAAAACACTGCTGCTGTCTGTATACCTTTGAAGGTTTCGTAAGAGATTGTTTGTGTGAATGAGGAATGCATGCATCAGGGAAAGATAAGGTGTGAAAACCATCACAGATGTCCAGATGGTCATGAAAAAGTGAGAGACTTGGAAAGACCAGGAGACAAATCAGAAAACATCCATTGTATCCGATGCTAAACACGTTAGCAGCATTGATGACCTCAGAGGTGAGGCAGGCACCATCGAAGGCAAGACAAATAGGAGATAACGATGGGAAGCCTGACAATAACCATCAAATGATAACAGCAGAAAACCCCAACACCACCACCACTTGGGACAGGATGACGTTGCAAAATGCATGGACTCAAATGGGAATTTACATCTATAAAGCTGGGGTGTTTTGCCATGGAACTCTGGGTTCAGTCCTGCAAGGCCTCGGAGCAGCAGATCGTGACCGACAAAGCCCAGTTCGTCACTCGTGCTCAATCTAACTGGCCATTAGATTGACTCGAGCTACAACAGACTGGTAATTAAAAACATCAACTGGCAGGACTGGGAGATGGAGTGGGGGGGGGGGGAGGTTTAGCGGCTGCTGCTCCCCACAGTGTGGATAAACAGAGGAGCTTGTCATGGAGTTTAAGACCACAACCATCTAGTCTGACCTCCTGCACATCACAGGCCACTAATCACCCGCCAGCCACCACCATACCATGCTCCACAACCAGAATTAGACCAAACTGTTACACCCTTCTGGAGAGTAGACTGTTGTGTCCACAGGCTGAGAACAGGATGGACCAAGGTAAACTGATGCCCCCACAAAGCTCAGTCTCAGGATTTCAATCAGGCACCTTTAACCAGCACTAAATAGTGTTTTTTGTTTTGTTCTGTTCTGTTTTGGGAGGGGGGTTGTTTTTAAACAAAGGTGTTTTTTTTAAATACCTGTTTGCATGTACCATCGTTTATAGATGAAAACCAGATCACCAGGGAGAGAATAAGCCACCTGCTGGAATTATCAAGATGTCTAAAATAACATGCATCTTATGGAGATTGCTTGGAAAAAAAAAAAAACTATCAGCAAAGCGTGAGTCACCCAGAGGTGTTTGTCACTCGCAACAGGTTCTGCTGCCTTCCATCTGACTCACATATCCTTTTCCCAATTATAAAAATCTCCACAGATTTGCCAGAGATATGATTTTCACCATTATTAGCTAAATCCAAGGAAAATGTCAACCCAGAACATTCCTTTGTCTAATCAGCGGGCAGCTTAATGCTTCAGAAGTGGAGTGGGGGCGGGGGGGGAGAGAAAAATCAAAACAGAAATCTGCTCAGACCCGTTTGTGTGGCAGAAGGAATGCTCCCTTTTTAACCTCTTTGATTGCTTTCAATTTGAAAAGCAGAGTAAACGGCTTAAAGTTACGAGATACAATTATGCAGAGAACAGAATGAATTGCGGTGCCGGGGAGAGGTTATCCAAAGTGTGGCTTGATCGATATCACTTATCAATAACACATCAGGCCAAAGAGGGGAGCTGTCTCTAGCACGCAGAGGCGCCTGATGCCAGAGCTCCCGTTACCTTGTGTTTCATTAGGAACCACAGGATCTGGCAGGGGCTGGTAATTAGATACAGAGTGTAGGACTGCTCAAGAATTCTCTGTAGATTCAACACAGATTATCTCCATAACGCAATTCATTGATCAAAGGTGTATTCTTGGACTCCACGGTTAATTACACTCCCTGCTGATGGATGAACAGCAAAGGCATCTATGTGAAAACGCATGAGTGGCAGAGGAACAAGCGAGACATTTCTAAACGAAGACAAAGAGGGCCATGGAAGGGTCTCGGAGTTTGCAAGGGAGTTTTGCCCTGCAGATGGAGGACTGAGCACCCTGCCTATGCACCTGGCTCTTTGGCTGATCCTGTAACAATTCTGTGCCTCAGACTCTCCAATGGGAATAAACAAGCAGGAGGAAGCAAGGTCTAGCCAACAGGCTGTGGATCTGGGAGTCAGGAGACCTGGATTCTAATCCTGGCTCTCCCATTGTCCAGGCTGTGTGGCCTTGGGCACGTCACTGCCCTTCTCTGAGCCTCCCACCCTTTATTTGTCGCCTACTTAGACTGTAGTAGGTGCTATGGCATTACAAATCATAATACTTCCTTACCTTCCTGGGGTGCGGGGAGGGCTAACTATCTAACGGCTGGGAAGCGATTTCAAGTTCCTCACTGAAGACTGCCAAGTGTTCCGCTCATTATCGTTATTATCCACCCACAAACATTCACGGAATTAGTCATGTCACCTCTGCCCCTTTCCCGGGGGAACCCTGTGAATTAAGCCTTCTCCTATCCCCCCTCTCAACTTTTCTGAACAACAGAGACATGGGCCAGAGCAGAGATCCAGTACTTTAATCTAGGGTCGGGAGTCCTACTCTACCAGCCCCTAACCCACCCCCTGCCCACCAGCCTTCCAGAGATCCTCTCAGCCAACACTGATGGAAAAGTAACCTCCTACTGCACCTTCTGCAGGCCACTGCCACTGGCAGAGCCACTGGGCTGATTTCACCCCCAGCATCAGCAGGTGCCACTGGTCTGAGGTCAAATGGAAAGGCTCCCTCTTAGAGCAAGCACAATGCCTCTGCTAGGCAGCTCCATCCATGAATTTGGATGATTATGCATGGAAGACATGAGGCCACTTTTGAAAACACAGGAAAGGCTTCTTTGAAAGGATGCGGTTTGTTCTGCACCATGCCCACCACCAGCAGCTGAGTATGGACATGACCAAAGCCTTTAAATGCCTCTGAGTGTCACGTTTACCCTCCTTCTCCTGCAAGAGACGTCCCCAAAGAGCAAAACGGAAATCCACGGAAAGCTTTGGAAAAAGTCATGTAGGCAGAATTCTCATCTGGTGCAATCTTTTCCTGTCTCTAGTCTCTTGCTGCTTATCCAGTGATGGACCCAGCCCAGAAGCACCAATGCAATGTTCTTGTAGCTCAGACCTGCTGCATGTTGCGTGAGAACTAGAGTGTAGCTCATCTGCTGTTTATTCCTGAAGTCATCTAGGCTGAATTCCAGGGGCCTAAAGGTATTACCACTGAATTCCTAAGGAGGGGAGGTATCTCCTCTTTAGGAGTGATCAGAAGGAACGCATACATCTGAAACAACTTCTTACACAGCACTTGAAGACGGGATCACTGAATGGGCTTTGATTAAAGCTGAATCCATCTCTGAGACCCATGAGAAACTCTGTATGTTGCTAAGTTTTGTTAAGGAGGGAAATCTCCATGTTGTAGCTCCCAAGACTCTACTGGCACAAGAGGTCTCCAATTAGAACAGTCCACTGCAGTTCCGCCCACCAAGAAAAACAACCAGAGGGGAAAAGGAAATGGAACACAGAAACCAAACTTACAAACGAGAAACCAGGCTGCTATTTCCCCAGACAACTCAATTCCATTTTCTAAACAAGGTGATTACCAACAAATCTTTAAAATCTTCATCTCACACGAGTTTTGAACTCCTGGCCACAAACAGCCTGTCTGACAATGTCTGGTTGGAGGAAAAAACTGGCCTTCATCCACCCCCAAAGTGGGTTTTACATAGGTCAGGAATGGTGGGATTTTACATGTACATGTCTCAGATACCACAGTGACCCATGACTCTCAGCCAGCCAGTAAAACAGGAGGTTTATTAGATGACAGGAACACAGTCCAAAACAGAGCTTGCAGGTACAGGAAAAAGGACCCCTGAAGTCAGGTCCATCCTGGGGGGTAGGGAGCCCAGGTTCCAGTGCTGGGCCTCCCTCTGTTTCCCCAGCCAGCTCCAAACTGTAACCACCTCCAGCGGTCTCACCCAGCCACAACCCCCAGCTCCTCCTCCAGCCTTGTCCAGTTTCCCGGGCAGAAGGTGTCACCTGGCCCCAACCCCTCCTGGGCTCAGGTTACGTGCTCAAGTATCATCTCTCAAGTGAAGTCACACCCTGATATCCCACTACCATCCAGCACCAATGCAGACGGTACTGCGTGGAGTATGAAGGCCTGAATTACATGAGAGACCAAGAGATCCTGGTCCAATGGAGTATCTTGGATCCCTAATAAGGTGTCACAAAGTTATCATGGAAATGGCACACAAACAGAGAAATCAACCTAGCAGACTCTATTACACGGAAGAGGCTGTATTTACTTCCCCTGATCCCGCCCCTGTCCTCTTTTCAGTTCTGAGAGAAGCTTCTATTCCTCCCAGTCAGGAAACATGCACCAAACTGGAACGCAAACCTTCCAACAAACATGGCTACAAAACACTGCACTAGAGGTAACCCTGCAGGTATGGGAGAAAGTCATGGTTCTGATTGCCCTTCTCTCCGACAGAGCCAGTAGCAGTTACAGAACGAACAGGGAGTGAAGCAGTGCAAGGATCCCTTTCACTCTCACCTCCGGGAAGTGGCACGAAATACCCCTGCATTGATTTGCACCTGTGTCCTGGTCACACAATCGGGGCCGGCTCCAGCTTTTCTGATGCCCCAAGCAGCAAAAAAGATGAGCAGCAGCACTTTGGCGGCAGCTCAATTGCGCTGCTTCTTCAGTGGCAATTCGGCGGCAGCTCAAAGAGGAAGAGAGGGAATGAAGGACCCGCCGCCGAATTCCCACCGAAGACCCAAACATGCCGCCTGAATACCGGATGGAGTGCTGCCCCTTTGAATTGGCCGCCCTAAGCACCAGCTTCCTACTCTGGTGCTTAGAGCCAGCCCTGTACACAGGGACCCCTGTGCAGCCCCTGTTCAGCTGCCCATGCAGATTACTCATTCATGCAGCACAAACAACCCTAATGAGGGAGTGTGCATAGAGACTCGGGCTGGGCCAGTCAAAGGAACCTAAGTGTGGGATTTGGGTGTGACACCTTGGCACTTTTGCCAAACTAAGGATGCATCGATGCCAGATACCCACATTGTACTTCACCACTGAACCTTCTATGGCTCAATGCACAGAGGATACACAGGCTCCAGGGATTTTAGGACCAGGAATGGCAGCTGTGACTAGCTTCTTTGGTAAAACCATCCTCCCTGAATCAGAATTTTGTCCATAGAGTACAACACACAAATAAGCTGTACAAGTCAGTGCAGCACTTGTAAGTAATGGATGCAAGGATACCTTATTATAAACACAGTTATTTTTAAATTGTCCACGGCATCCCTAGGAGTCCAACTATCCCACAATTGAAGTGACACCCACAGGGAGAATATCATCATCAACATTTCATGGCAGCTTCTCTATTTATAAGAAAGAATCCTCAGTACGGTTTTACACAGCCGTACAAATGCCCTTTCGTGCCTTACCTTTTAAGACGCTAAGAATAGCATCGTCACTGTAGCGTTTCCGTGCTGCGTTAGTCGCTACGCAGCGATAGGCCCCAGCGTCGCTTTCCCGCACATCTACGATTTGGAGGATGCCATTAGGAAGAGTTATAAACCTGGGTAAGTAAAATAAAGAGCATCAGATTTGCTTTTCAAAGCTAACACGATTCATACCCAAGCCACTGGAATGCAGCTATTTTCATTCCTTCCTTATACGTGAGAGCTTATTAGGTGCACATCACCAAAGCCCTGGCAGAGAAGAGTGGGCAAGAGACTCTTTAACCTCCCAATAGGAGAGTTTTAAATAAAGCAAAATGTACAACCCATTAATAGCAATGGATTCAACGCAGCAACAAAACTGCTGCCTTCTTCAGACTAAGCCTACAGGTCTCTGCTGCAGAAAACATTCTCTATTAAAAACTATGTGTGTGTGCACAAACACACACACACGTATATATACAAGAGCGTGTGTCTGCATATGTAGGTAGGTAGATAGTAGGAAGAATGCCATCTATTAACCTATAAGGGTATATATACGAGTCTTCATGTTTGGTGAGGCTGTAGTTATGTGTTGCAAATGGATTCTTTAGCTCTTATAATCTGTAGCAGAAGCTCTTCTCTGGGGTCACAGGGCTTTTGACTCCCACCTCATCGAGATGTGGCTCCTGTGAAGTCCTGGGGATTTCCTCTGCAGATTCCAGCCCGGAAATGTTGGAAAAACTGCCCCCAAAGAACCCCTCCTCTGGCTTTACAGTGAGCTTAGTGCAGACTTTGAGTGTGCACAGCACTGACTAAACTCTCAAACAGAGCCTAATCCTGCAAGCACCCTCCAGCTCCCATTGATCTGGATTTGAGGGTGCTCAGCACCTCGCAGGATCAGGCCCAATGTGCCAGAGTCATGCCCAAGGGCAATGATTCAGTACATCTCCCAGGCAGCAGTACCCTGGCCCTGCCAGATTCTGAGCGGGTCGTGCCCCATCTGTAGATCTCCCTGTCTAGGTCCCCCAGTGCTGTGGGGTTGCAGGTGGCTGAGAAGACCTCTGAGCTCTCTCTACTGGTGAACTTTCCTCCCCACCAGGGGCTTGCTCACAGCTAAGGGTCCACTGGGCAGTAAGTGAGGCCAACAACCAATGTAGTTCAATGTTACCTACTCTACTGGTAAGTCTCAATGCCTCTCTGATAGGATGTCCCAGCAACCAGGGTCGTAACAGCTATTGAGACGGGAGCTGAAGAGTCTGTTTCCCCTGCCATCTGACACACACGCAGGAGTAACAGACAAATATATTTGGCTATGTATGCAGACAGGTGACAGAATTAATTTGCCTATTGCCTACCAGCCACTCTGCTCTTCCCAGCTGAGAAACCCCCTATACTGTATTTGCCTTTGTTTGAACAAAGTGTCAGACCTGCTAAGCACCTTCCCTCTCCAAACAGGATTTCAGGGAGTTGCCCTAGAATAAGGATCCAGGAACGCTTGTTTTAAATGAACTCGCCATTAAATGATTTTCTTATGTCTCAAAGCAGGAAGCTGCATTTTCTGCATGGAAGCTAAATGCAGGGGACAATGCATCAAACGTATGTGCAAATAATTAGATACCAATAAGGAACTACCTCCTCACAACAGCTCCAAAAAGAAGTTTGTCCTGGAAGTCATGCTCTTTTGGTCAACGGACATTTGTAATAGAATGCTGGGTGAGGAGAAAGGGAGATACAGACTAAGCAATGCCTATAGCAGGGGTAGGGAACCTAAGGAGCTAATTTTTAATGGCACTCACACTGCCTGGTTCCTGGCCACCGGTCCGGGAGGCTCTGCATTTTAATTTAATTTTAAATGAAGCTTCTTGAACATTTTCAAAACCTTATTTACTTTACATACAACAATAGTTTAGTTCTATATTATAGACTTATAGAAAGAGCCCTTCTAAAAACATATTCTGGCATGCGAAACCTTAAGTTAGAGTGAATAAATGAAGACTCAGCACACCACTTCTGAAAAGTTGCCAACCCCTGGCCTATAGCATACTGGCGTTAACAACTCCACAGGGGAATAAGTGCTGACGGTTAGAGAGAGGGACTGGGCATCAGAGATTTTCTTCCCAGTTATGCCACTCATTCATTAGCTGGCCTCAAGCATGTAATTTTAATCTTTCTGTGCCTCAGTTTCTCCCTTCAGTAAAATACTGTATAGCAGTGGTGCTCAACCTTTCCAGACTATTGTAACCCTTCCAGGAGTCTGATTTGTCTTGTGCACCCTGAAGTTACACCTCACTTAAGAACTACTTGGTTCCAAAACCAGACATAAAAATACAAAAGTGTCACAGCTCACTGTTACTGAAACATTGCTGACGTTCTCATTTTTACCATAGAATTATAAAAATAAATCAACTGGGATATAAATAATGTATTTACATTTCAGTGTAAGCATACAGAGCAATGTAAACAAGTCATTGTCTGTATGGAATTTTAGTTTGTACTGACTTCGCTAGTGCTTTTTCTGTAGCCTGTTGTAAAACTAAGCAAATATTCAGACGAGTTGATGTACCCTGGGGAAGACCTCTGCATGCCCCTGATTGAGAACCACTGCTATAAAAGACTTCCCTACCTCACACTAGGGTTGCCAGGTGTCTGGTTTCGACTCTGCTAAAGCCATTCTGAATTTACAATGGGGCAGTAAAAAGTGCTGACCGTTTCAAAAGAAATCATCAATATGGGACGTTTTCCCAAAAAATGTAATTAGAAAACTGCTGGGATCATTCATAGCTTTCAGAATAGTACAAACTTTTCAGCTGTGCCCAGTGTAACTGAGATCAGGATCTGGCCCTATAAGAATAGGGGCCAGATCCTGAGCTATTGTCAATCCATTGATTCGCTGAAGTCAATGAAGCTAAGCCAATTAACAGCAGCTCAGCATCCAGCCGACAATATTTAATAATAATCAGCGCTTGAATAACGCTGTTTACCCAGGGATCTCAAAGCAATTTATATAGGAAGGCATTGCCCTGATCATCACAAAAGTGTTGAGAAGTGACAACTAGTGTCACACAACAGGTCCAGGCCAGAGCTGGGGGTCAAACGCTGGTCTTCTGACTCGCAGTCACTAGACCAGAGGTCAGCAACCTTTGGAATGTGGCCCACCAGGGAAAGCCCCCTGGTGGGCCGGGCCAGTTTGTTTATCTGCCGTGTCCACAGGTTCAGCTGCGGTTCGCCGTCCCAGGCCAGTGGGGCTGTGGGAAGTGGCGCGGGCCAAGGAATGTGCTGGCAACCACTTCCTACAGCCCCCCATTGGCCTGGGATGGTGAACCACAGCCAGTAGGAGCCACAATCGGCTGAACTTGCAGATGTGGCAGGTAAACAAACCGGCCCGGCCCAGCCGCGGCTTTCTCTGGCAAGCCACATGCCAGAGGTTGCCGACCCCTGCACGAGACCATCCCTGGCAGCTACGCAAAGCATGGTTACGGCCACCTCTCAACCAGGTTACCGTGGCTGACTACTGATGGATCCATTGTCTTGTCATTAAAAACCCAGCTTATACGGTATTAAACTGAATTATACACCTGATCAGCAATTAGCACAGAGAACAAGCTGGCTGTCAGGTTCTTCATTTTCTGCTTGGATTCCTACACGGCAGCTTCCTTATTTTTTAATATAAGGCACAAGCCTACACGAGCCTTTTTAATTATAGATGAGACCAAGTTTTAATTGAAGAACGCTATAAACAGAGCTGCAGAGCTTTGACAGGCAGCTGTGGGTTACCAGCCTTCCTCGTGAAGAGGACGCACTAAAAGCTGATTGGTAAGGAAGGGGCAGCAGATATTCTGTGTGTGCGGAAGGGAGAGGAGCAACAAGCATGAATGCGGGTTTCCTGGTCCTGTTGCTCCACTCCAGAAAGCCCTGATGGGAAACTCAGCTGTTTGCAGCACTACACATGGTACAGGTTCTCTGTTCACTGAGCCAGCTGGGTCTGCAGGCATCAGCTCCCTCCTCTTGTGTACGCTGGCAAATTCGAAGAGAGAGCATTTTAAGGCAGCTCAACCAGAGAAGCAATGCTGTCACCGCGGGGCCCATCCTGCAGACTTTATTGACAGAAGTAATCTTGCTGGAGCCAGTGTGTCCACACACGTGAGCCAGGGCTGCAGGATCAGGCCACGTGTGCCCTTGATGGGACAGTGTTATCCAGAGAGCCACCATGGGGGCTCCTTGGCCGAATGCAGCAGCACTAAGCCAAACATTTCTCTCTCTCTCTGCTGAGAGAGCTCCCCAGTGCGATGAGATTTATTTTTATCGCGCATCTGCTCTGAGTGTGCGTAATTACTATCAGCATACTTCAAACACCAGGCAAGGCATCTACTGGTTCCAAATATAGAAGTCAAACACACTTCCAAAAGCATATGGCTGAGATCCATTACGTAACCGCGTTCTGCTCTGCGAGGAAGGGTTCTGATCCTAGAGCCGCCTGTGGAGATGGAAAAACCCAGCTTACAAAAAACAACCAACCAACGTCCCCAGAGGGAGTTTAACGCAATTAGCTCTCGTGGCCAGTTCTCGGTAGCATGCCCAGTGTGTGGTGCTAGACTACAAACTAAACATGAGCTCTGAAAAGCTCACAGTCTAAGCCTGTCATTGTAGACAGACCCTATGTCAGAGGCTGGCTGCTCACATACATATCCTGAGCCCCCAGGCAGCCCATGCTACAGAACCTTTCACTGCTGTTGTTATCTGAGCTAGTTAGATCAGAGCCAGCTCAGGTACGTCTCCACATGCTGCAGTCATACCTCTGACTGCAGTGTATACATATCGAAGAGGCACACTGACCGGAGGAAGGATACCATATACAGGTAAACATGAGGATATATTGCAATGTCTGAGCCATCTATCTGTGTGTATGTGTTACGTAGACTATCCTCAATTATTCTCAGCCTTTAGGAGTCCTAACTGCACGAAGGGGAAGGGGTAATTGGGGCGAGTTACCATGTCTTAGCATAAAGAAAAACCCCAAGGTCACCAGCTATCCAATATGTTTAACACAATCATTTTTGAGAGCCCTGAAGTACAAAGACAGCTTCACAGTACAGCCGCTATTAGGGACCGTATTTCCAACCCAAATGCAAGATACGTGACATATTGTTCTCCCAAGGAAAGCACAGGCACACAAGATAAAGACGTCTTTACACTTGATCTTTCCCAACAGATCTCAAAGCTTCCAGCTACTTGTGCTCACCACAGTCGAGGTCGTCAACTAGAGACATCAAAAGAATTTGGGGTAGGTACCATATATACTCATTCATAAGCCAAATGCTTTTGGTTAAAAATGATACTCCAAAGAGTGGGGGGTTGGCTTATAAATGGGTCTACACCAAAATCTGATGATTTTAAACTCAATTCCTGCAGCTCCCATTAGTTGGGAACTGCAAACCAGGGCCACACGGAGCTGAGGGGCTCCATGCCTGCAGACGCTCCAGGTAAACAAAACATCCCGACCCGCCAGCGGCTTACCCTGATGGGCTAGCTGCCAAATTTTCCAACCCCTGAAATATAGGGTCAGCTTATGAAAGGATCGTACAGTTTTTGCTATTTTTGCCTATCCATTTTGGGGGGTTGGCTTATAAACAAACGGGCTAATGAACGGGTATATACGGTATTTATTTCCCACTGCAATGTAGCAAAGTTTGCCTAATGGTTCAGAATTTTAGGGAAACTCTGGCATTATCCTTTTTTTAGTACACAAAGAGCAGATGCAGCCTTTCTGTCCAAATGACTTTCATTACAGGTAAGGATAAAAACAAAAAACAAAAGTAAAGTCTCCATAAAAACAGAAAACATACTGCCAGTGAACTCGTGGCCCCACTGAAATCGATCGGAGTTTTGCCACCAACTTCCTCTAGGGTGACCTGGTGTTTGGCTTTTGACTGGAACATGAAGTCAAAAAGGGACCTGGCGGCTCCGGTCAGCATTGCCAATCGGCCTGTTAAAAAAGTCCGGTCAGCGGTGCTGCGGAGCTAAGGCAGGCTAGTCCCTACCTGTCCTGGCTCCACGCTGCACCCCAGAAGCAGCCATCAGGTCCAGCTCCTAGGTGGGGGGGTCACGGGGCTTCGCACACTGCCCCCGCCCCAAGAATTGGTTCTGCACTGCAACTGGCCAGGAACCTTTTATTAGTTGGTAAATTCTAATTCTACAAGTAGCTTTGCGTCTAAGGTGACTCTCGAAATATTTTGGTCAAAGACAAAAACAAAAAACTGTCTCTCCTTCTTTGAAAAGTTGTCGACCAACCTAGAGTTTTCTTCAGCCTGTCATACATGACTTCGCAGAGCTTGATGCAGTCATGTGTTCTTAATGTTGATGAGAGGTAATATTTCCACTTCGCTTTCTTCAAACTGGTCCTTTTTTGATGTTTTTTTTCTCCTAAAGCTGTTTCATGGATTGTTGTTCTTAAATCTTCCCAAAATTCCTCTGCCTTCTCTGGTAAAGGCTTCCCATGCATGCCAAGTTCAAAATCCTGGCATTTCCTCTGGTTTTTGGTGTTAATAGCATTGATCTTGAGCTTGCTCCTAGGTTTTGCTCTATGTAGCTTCTTGGCTGTAATCATCACTTTGCGAACAGTCAATGAGTGGTCAGTGTCACAATCAGCGCTGTGGAACGTGCAAGCGTTCTGCACTAAGGGTAGGTCTTTCCTCCTGATGATAACAAGGTCTAAGTGGCCTAATGGTGGATGTTGCCATGACACTTTGTGGCGATCTTTTCCTATAAAATATGAATTGGCAATGCACATTTGGTTTTGGGCGCAGAATTCAAGAAGTCATTGGCCATCCTCGTTCATCTTGCCAATGCCAAAATGTCCTAGGCAATATGGCCATGAGTGGTTGTCTGCACTGACTCTTGCATTAAAGTCACCAAGGAGGAAAAACTGCTCAGCTGACAGTATTCTTTTGATGACTTGATGCAAAGAGTTGTAAAATGTATCCTTTTCCTCAGGGCTAGATTTGAGTGTTCGTGCGTAGGCACTAATGATGTTCACAGAGCCAGTGGTAGTCTGAAGTTTAAGTGAGATGAGCAGCAAAGAGTCCTGTGGCACCTTATAGACTAACAGAGGTATTGGAGCATGAGCTTTCATGGGTGAATACCCACTTTGTTGGATGCAGACTAACACGGCTACCCCTTTGATAAGTGAGATGATATGCTCCGACTTCCAAATGGGTGTTTCTAGGAGCTTTACCCACTTGTTTCTCGCAGCGAAACCGACACCGTGCAGATGATTTTCTTCACTGCTTTTACCTTGCCAAAAGAAGGTGTCATTGGCTTCTTGGACAGAACCAACATCTGCAAGTCCTGTTTCCTGGAGTGCTGCAATGTCAACACTGAGTTTGTACAGCTCACGGTCTATCAAAGCTGACTTCCATATGCTGCCTGTGTATTGTAGGTCATCGCTGTCTGTCAGACAGGGCGCAAATGGACGCACTTCCAAAGGTCCAGTCAGATGCCTCCACAAAGGTGAGCTGAAAAAATCAGTGGCCAGCTTAAGGCTTGCCTGGAATCTGGTATTGCAGAGAGATTCTGGGTTAATGCTGCCATTGGGTCCCGGCACCCATCTGTATCAGCTAAGCTTGCCCAGCATTCTGAGACCCCTAGGCACGAGGGGTATGGCTGATGGACAGAGCAAACATTCTGTGGCCAGTACTTCCTTGGGCAACTTAATTCTTTCAAAAGTCGCTTGTATAAAGTCAACAATAGAAAGCAAATCTCCCTGAAATAGTATATTAACTAAACATGATTTAAAAGCAAGATCTGAAGCCAATAATTATGTCTGGCTGTTACAAGGAAAGCAATTTTCAAGCCGCCTATGTTGAAAGCAATCTCCACGCAAGTAATTTCGCAACATCCGTCGAGCTGTCACATTAAAAAGCCATTGCCCTATCTATGGCATGCTTCCCTCCCCACCCTCACCCCACCTCTTTTTTTTTTTTTTTTAAACACTTGTTTTTCTTCTCATACAAAGCAACAACCTCCCACAAGCTTCAGATCGCCCCATGACAGCCTCAAGGATATAAACAGCTATTCTTACAGAAACAGCCTTCGTTCCCAAATCATTTCTGAATCTCGTTGGGTCTTTTTCAATCCCTTTTTCCCCCCTGCTCATTGCATGGGTTAACTTTCCACTCAGGGGGAAATGACTCTTCCCGCACAAAATGAAACCTACTGAACTTTAAGAGACTAAAGGACAATGTCGTCGCTAGATCCAGAGAGAGCTATGAAGTCTGCAGAACAGCCACTAGTAGGGTGACCAGACAGCAAGTGTGAAAAATAGGGATAGGGGTGGAGGGGTAACAGGAGCCTATATAAGAAAAAAAAACAAAAATCGGAACTGTCCCTATAAAATCGAGACATCTGGTCACCCTAGCCGCTAGCCCCCGGAGTCGTCCTCTCCTTCCCACACTACACACACTTTGATTAAGACAAAGGAGCAGGGCAGAACCAATTTTTTTTAAAAAATTTTTTTATGTATTTTGCTAACAGAAAGTCTATGTTCTGCCTGGATCATCCCAGAGGATCCATTAACAGAACCTTTAAGCCTTTGTTAAACCTCTGAGGGAAACAGATTGAGAAAAAGAATTTGGAAATGTCTTCAGAAACAAACTTTGCATTCAGTGCCACCTGTGAAACACCACATCCCGGGCTGCACAGCTTAGTGGCAGTCATGCAGCCTCAGTTGGCCATGGATTTATTACAAAATGCTACCGTTAGCACCTACCCTGCAAAGACTCACACGCTTGACTCTACACAGGGCAAACAGGCAGTCAATGGGGATAGTCACCATGCAGGAAGTTAAGCACGTCCTTAAATCTTTGCAGGACCAAAAACTTGACAAAATATCAAATATCTGCATTTCCTTGACACTCTTTATGCTATTTGTCTCCTTTGTTATTTCTCTCCATTGCCAGAGAGCCAATCATTAAACACATTGCATGGGCAAAAGGATATTTACCAACAGTCAAGAGCTGGTTTGCTACTGCACACAGCCCCTGATGAATAGACATCCAGCACTCAATAGTCCTGGTTGACATTTTTGGTTATTAGTCAATTTCACTTCTATGAAATTATCCTTTGCAACTTATACAGTAGCTCTAATGCAGTAAATACTGCAGGGGAAGGCTATTCATGGAGGAGGGCAGTTTCTTTTCTTTTTTCAAAGTTTTATGGATACATTTATGTTGGTTCTGAGAACATTTG
This sequence comes from Chelonoidis abingdonii, assembly GCF_003597395.2. Lineage (NCBI taxonomy): Eukaryota > Metazoa > Chordata > Testudines > Testudinidae > Chelonoidis > Chelonoidis abingdonii. Next base: position 79,888,144 of record NC_133777.1, read on the forward strand.
TCCTTACAAAGTCTAAATTTTAGGTCCAAAACTGCTCTGGCATCAACTCTTAAATTCCAGATTTTTATAAAATACACTCGTCTCTTAATTTTTTTATTATTAACCCAAGAAAAACACTGGCCACTCACCTGGGCTCTGCAGGAACAGCCGCTTGATCCTTCTCCCAGGTGATGACAGGGGAGGGCAATCCTTCGATCCGACACTCAAATCGGGCCATACCATTTTCTTCCACTGTCTGAGACTCTGGCTGCTGAAAAAAACGTGATAAACCTGGAAAAAAGAAGAGAATTAATGCCTTGAAATCTGTTTGCTCTGAGAAACAAACACATTTTCAGTCGTTTGAGAAGCTGTATCAGAAGAGAAGAGAATTCATGTTTTCTAACACTCATGAATCTATAATAACGCAGTATACAAGCTAGGAAGACTCCTATTATGTGGTAAAACTTGCACTACAAAATGACCAGGCTGGACAAGAGAAATGTAATTCCTCGCTGTCCTCCAATCCGCTAACTGGCATGCCCTTAACAAGCCTGAGTGTGTTACCAGAGGCATCTGAACATGCAAATTGGCCTCCTGCCTCATTTTTGCTGTAAATGTAACCAAATGGCAGAAGCAGCAGGTCATTTGTCTGCCTGCCCAACTGCTTTGCTAAATGGCCCTTCAGTTTCCAGTCATCCCGTTAGAAGTGGGGAGAATGATACTTTCTTGACAGACCACCAAATCTGAGACCCAGCCTGTTATTGGATGAGCCACAAAATTTGTGCAGAGAAGGGTGAATTTCACCCGTTCAGCTCTGCCCAGCACAAGTGTTACATATACGAGTGTAAAGCAGGAGGACCCGCTTGTGCATTAATTGATGTTACACTAGCACCTGGAGGCCACACCCAAGCTCAGGCCCACTGGGCTAGGCACTGCATCGACACACAGTGAGACACACTCTCTGCCCCAAAGAGTTTATAAGCGAAGGGAGTATTATTAGAGCCATTGTACAGATGGAAAGCTGAGGCACTGACAGGTGAAGGGACTGGCCCAAGGTGACATGGGGGGTGCGGCAGAGCCAGGAGCTGAAACCTGCCCACTGAGCGCCAATCCAGTGCTTTACCCACAAGGCCGTTCTGCCTCTCAGCAAGGAGCTGATTTGCCGCGAGGTCTGCTTTAGCAGGAGTGAGGAGCACCTGTACCTAAATGCCTTGTTACAATGAAAAGTGATGTGCTTCCCTCCTAAAACACACCCAACACCAGCTCCCTTTGTCACGTTTTGCTCCCTAGAATAAGGGGCTTGAGACCTGCTTCTGCTCTTGTTTCTCCCCTCTTTCAACCATGGTTAGTATCTATTCAGACCTGCCCTGGTGCCCGAACCTTCTCCCACTAAAGTACATGGCAAAACTCCCACTGAGTTCAGGGCCGCAAGATCAGTGCCCCAGATCACAGCTATTTTCTCCTCACTGTCCTGCATTGCACAAGGAACTGCAGGATCAAGAACACAGAAATGAGCACTGGTATATAAATTTGGCCAGACTATTAAATAATGCACCACTAAAATGTCTTAGTCACACAATGGACTTTTGAACACAACATGGTGGCATCCTTAATAGGCGGTGGAAGGTTTTTATTCTCTACAACCAGAAGAGTTAGAATTTGCTTTAAACGCATCTCCATTAAACTGCCTATGACATTAAACCTATCCTGCCTTACAAATGCTTTGTGCCATCACAGAACACAAATGACTGTAGCACCATAATGCACAGCAAAGGTCTAAGCTAGAAAACATGGAACTCTGTTGCTACGCCAAGCATAAAATTGTACTCAGCAGGCTCAAATTTATCTGCCAAGAGTAATTCTAACATTAGTGTGAAATTATTTGTTAGGCTGATTTCTTACTCTCCTCAAAAACAAGAATTCTATTGGTGTGTAGTTTACAACTTTTTACAAAAATTAGACAATTTTTGTGTTTCTGATCCTGGAACCAGTTTAAAGTGTGGTATGATTTTTATTTTACTACATTTATTAGACCATATTCATACTAAAAATGAAAGGTCCAAAGGGCAAAATGTGTGTATTTCACAAATGGGCCTTTTTAAATACTGGGTTTCAACTGTTTTTGTGTACAAATACCATTAATTTTTTAAACAGACAACCTGATGCACACGCAGCAGCGCTCACTCACCCTTGGAGCACCCCCTTGTGTCAGTGTGGGATGTTGCTGCTATCTTCTGCTCCAGCTCCCCATGCAGCCCGCCTGCCTCTGGTCCTGCCCTCTGGCCAAGTCACCTATTTCAGACCCCTCCCTCCTGGACAGGGCCGTCCCGGTGGGGGGAGGGGAGGGGGCAGGATCTGGGGCAGAAGTGACAGATTCATCTCTTCCAGGACTGACCACACCAGCCAATCGCACCGGCCCGCAGGGCCCAGAGCGGTCGCCCCAATTCGCCCTACCCAAGGGACATCACAGACAAACCTGAACAATTCTTCTGCTTTCTTGGGCTACTGAAGTCTTTTCTTCTCTGCTTACAAACCCTGTCTCAGGGTTCCCACCTACAGGAGCCTACTCTGCTCCATGTAAGTTTCCCTCCATAGGAGAGTCCTGCCTTCTCCACAGTCTTTCCCTAGATCTTGCCCCTTTTTTCCATGGCCCACCACAGGGACCAACTCTGTTCTGGAGACCTTCTTTAGTCTGCCGACCCCAGGCCTTTCCATGAGGAGAGGCAGGAACTCCCTAACTCCTCTTTCCTGGGGCTTCCCTCCACCACTGAGCTCCCTCAGGGTATGTCTACACTGAAGTTAAAAACCCACAGCTGGCCCACGCCAGCTGACTTGGGCTTAGGCGAAGAGGCTGTTTAATTACAGCATAAACATTCAGGCTACAGCCTGGGTTCCAGGAAACTGTGAGGTGGCAGGTCCACTTTCAAAGCACCCAGTCCACCTGGACTCTGCTCCTACAAACCACGGCTGCAGAACGGGGCTCCTGGCCCTGGCACCTGTGCATTTTCCCTCTGATGTACAATCTACTTTCCCCTGGCAATATGGAGGATGATGGTGCAGCCCAGCTAGAGAAGCACTGAGCCCTAGGCCGCAATGTTTCTAACAGGACCCATGCAATGCAGTGGGATCCAAGCACATTTTAAGGCCCTCCTCTTTGGGCGTTGATTTCTGCTGGCTGTATGGTGAAACGAGAAATCATGAGTCAAAGCAAATGCAGTGGGACTTCCCTGGAGAAAGAGCCAGGTAAGAACTGTTCCTCTGCGGGGTAGTACCGCATTTTGCTAGGAGTTCCACTGAATTCAGGAAGTACAGTACTCCTCAGGGGATGTCAGAGTTTCAAAATCTGGCCCTGAGGTAGGATGCAGGGCCAAAGCCTGCACAGCACCATTCACCATTTTACCACAATGCCATTTTTCATGGGCCCGGGGTCAGGAACTGGTTAAGTCCTCCAGGAATACACTCCAGTGGAAAAATGAATAGTGGAGCACTGCAACACTGTGGGCACTGAAGGGGCAAAGTGACGGACATGGAATGATGAAAAGACATGAATGTATTCAGCATTATTTAAACCACTCTGGCAGGTTTAGATGGAAGTTTTCATTCAGCCTTGCAAATCTGTCATGAAAATTGACCAGCTCAGCCATAAACCTACTTTCTCTCTCTTCCCAGGATGATGGTTAGAACAAAAAACTTCGTGTTTTACTCTCCAGTCGCCAAAATTACACACTGCAGGTGAGCGAGCGCTGTTCTGCAAGGCTGCCTTAACATAAAATGGCAACGCACACTGCACTTTAATTAATGGCACATTCAAACCAGGCACACGACCCTCCACTGACATTTTACACTCAGCTGGAGCTAAGCCCCCTCTGATCACACTTTTAACCCTGTCTCGAGGTGACTGTGGTACAGTGACATGCCTCTCCCCCACCCTTCTCCCCAAATGTCAGTCCCATCAGCACAGAAGGCTCTGAGCTTGGAGAGATTCCCTGCCGGAGACATTATATCCTGGTCAGAAAATGCAATCTATGCCTGGAATTTCAGCCTTCTCAAAATGCCTCTCTGGTCTTTCGCGCTGCCTTTTGTCACCAAATTCTGTCTCCATTTATTTTCTCCCTTTGTTCCTTTTATCATTATTAGTATTTATTTTTGGATGGTGGCATCCAGAGGCCTCAGCCGAGACTGGGGCCCCATTGGGACACTGTAGAAACCCACTGTAACACAACCCCAGCCAGAACAGCTTACACTCAAAACAGACAAGACTAGCAAAGAGTGGGAGGGGAAAGTCAGGCCTAGAGAGATGAAGTGACTTGCCAGAGGTCACCCAGCAGGCTAGTAGCAGAGCTCGGAATGGAACCCAGATGTCCTGAGCCCTAGCCCAATGCCCTCTCCAAGCTGCCTGGCTCAGTTTTGTAGGATCTGCTCCTGCTGCTCTTGCACACACCTATCTCCCAGCGACTAGAAACGATAGGCAGAGCCTTTGACCTTTAATCTTCTGCTTCCAGGTCAGGCAGGGGCGGCTCCAGGCACCAGCACGGCAAGCGCATGCCTGGGGCAGCAAGCCACGGTGAGCGCTCAGACCTCCCACAGGCATGCTGCCGAATCCGCAGGACCAGGGACCTCCCGCAGGCAAGCCCCCGAAGGCAGCCTGCCTGCCGTGCTTGGGGTGGCAAAATACCTAGAGCCTCCCCTGAGGTCAGGTAACATCTGGTGACTGTCCTGTGGCCTGTGTGCGCAATGAGTCGGTAGTCTCAGCAGAGGTCCCCCAAAACCCCACCGCAATAACTGAAGCGGTAGTAGGCAATCTGTTCCGTCACCAAGGAGCGAAACTACCCTCTCATGCTGGAGGTGCTAATTCCAGGATGGGTTAGAAGGAAACTGGGGGCAAGGAGAGAAACTTGCACTGACATTCCACAGCCTGCTCTGCAGTGAGGACTTTGCTTTCTGGGGCAGCCAGTCTGCCATCTTTCCTCAACACTTAAAATGTTTTATGACTCTTTCGCGGGGGAAAAAAGTGACTCCAATTCTGCATGTCCTTTAATATCAGTAGACGTGCAATTTAAGTACAACTACTATTCCTTTAAGCAACTGGAATGTAGGCGAGACAAGCCTACAAGCAAGTTTGTTTCTACTCCTGTTGTGAGCTTGTGTGACCTTCCTAACACAACTGCACTACGCCCGTTTAGATTACACATCATGCATATAACGTGGCACTCTGACAGCCATTTTCAGCTTCTGCCAGCAGAAACGTGATACACTACAGCACCATTCCTTCCAGACACAGCAAATATGTTCACCCAACAGCTACAATTACTGTAATTTTATAGACCATCCCTTGCAAACTGTTTAAAGTAAATTAACAGTTTTCACAAATGTCGTGATTAACAGGAAGAGCAAAAACACCACACTTCATAGTTTCACTTTGAGGATATTTAGGGCTCTGAGAAACCTGCCAATCTAATTAATTGACTAAACATCTATTTACATAGTAAACAGACTTGAACTAGAAGTCATCACAGATCAGCCAGGTCTCATGTGTAACAGTAATCCCTAAAATCAGTGTATTGACTCTGCCACGTGGCCAGGGTATAACCCAGGGGTAGGCAACCTATGGCACAGGTGCCGAAGGCAGCACACAAGCTGATTTTCAGTGGCACTCACACTGCCCAGGTCCTGACCACTGGTCCGGGGGCTGCTGCATTTTAATTTAATTTTAAATGAAGTTTCTTAAATATTTTAAAAACCTTATTTACTTTACATACAACAATTGTTTAGTTATATATTATAGACTGATAGAAAGAGACCTTCTAAAAATGTTAAAATGTATTACTGGCACACGAAACCTTAAATTAGAGTGAATAAATGAAGACTCGGCACAGCACCTCTGAAAGGTTGCCGACCCCTGGTATAACCTTTTGTATCCCTGATTCATGGCGTGTGACTGACACCAGTAAATACAAATCAGCCTCTTACTCCAGCCCTCTTGCATGACATATGCAGTGTTGCTGTAGCCATGTCAGTCCCAGGATATTAGAGAGAAAAGGTGGGTGAGGTAATATCTTTTATTGGACCAACTTCTGTTGAAGAGAGAGACAAGTTTTCGGGCCCAGACCTGAACAAGAGCTCTGTGTAGCTCGAAAGCTTCTCTCTCTCTCACCAACAGAAGTTGGTCCAATAAAATATACTGCCTTATCCACCTTGTCTCTCTTGCATGTCGACTTTGACTATGTTGTGTCTGAACTGTTGACAAAAACGAGGTCACCTGACTCCATTTGTTTGGAAATAAAGCTGTCAGAGAAGTCCAGGAAGTGCTACCAAAATTTCCCAGGGAGCATTGCAGAGAACTCAGAGAGGGTGAAATATCCCACACTGCTGCATGCGGCAGGGTTCACTATCCGCTGTCTCCAGTGGCCAGTGCTACATCATCTACGCTACAAAGACTGAATTCAAAGCCCAGTCCTACAGCAAACATAGTTCCCTAGATGCCATCAGCCGGCTAGGGCTACTTCTGAGCCCAGCTGGTAAAAGAGGAAATCCAAGCAACTATCCATCACCTTTCCCATTTCGAAAAGGACAGATTACATGCCACATACACAGTTGGATTTCTGGATCTAGGTGGTCTCATCAGAGAACAAGTCTGAATTCGACAGCACAATTCTATTGGGCCACTGGTCTGGAATGGAAACTGGCCAAACGTTGCACAGAAGCATGAGTTCTTCCTTCCTTCCAGACTGGGGGTGCAGAAAGACACAGGCAGCTGAGAATTCTGCATCAAGGAAGAACATCCTTCCCCTGCCGTTGTCTTTCATTCTCTGAAAGGCAACAAGATTTCAGAATAATGTAAAGGTTCTGTGCTGGACATTTGCAATCTGCTGACTCCAGTAGCTGAACCAGGGGATAAAATGGCTGTCCATCACTTGAATCTGTCCAAAGGCAGCAGAGACTTAAATGCCGTCAGCCTTTGTAAGGTTAATGAAATCCACATGCCGCATAAAATGGTGCATTGGTTCAGGTGCAATTTTTGATCCTATGTCAGCCCCACAAGGTTGTAACAATAGAGATTTGCTGCCATGCTGTGAAGATGTCAAAAGTACAACCTGCCACAACACTTGAGAACAGCACCATCTGTCTGAAGGAAAAAGGAGAGGGTCACAACTGCATCAAAACAAAGGTGTCATAATTATACCGTCAGCTTCAGAAACCTTTCTAGCCCTGAAGCCTGTTTGTGGAACAGCCGGGTTCTTTTGCACCCAGGCCATTGCAATGGCTGATCATCTGAGAACCTCCTAGTCACCCTGTCCCAAAACAGAAGTGTGGCAAGGTGCCCAATGATATTAAAAGGCATTTGAACCAAATAACGAGACTAGTTTATTTTTAAAGGCAATATAGAAAGAAACCACACAACTCTCTGTCCCAGGATACTGTTGAGACTTACCGAGTTTCAAAAATGTTCCGACGTTTCTAACAATAATATCAGCAGTTGCAATTACATAGTGAAGATACAAATCCTACAGGCTTTCAATACCAGGGCTTCAGGGTATATAACGAGCTCACCAGCTTGGGAGCCAGGAGGGAATTTCACCTGTGCTATACCACTGCACAATTAGGCACATTGTGGAGGTTTCCAACTTTCTTTAAAGCAGGGATAGGCAACCTATGGCACGCGTGCCAAAGGCAGCACGTGAGCTGATTTTCAGTGGCACTCACACTGCCCGGGTCCTGGCCACCGGTCTAGGGGGGGCTCTGCATTTTAATTTAATTTTAAAGGAAGCTTCTTAAACATTTTAAAAATCTTATTTACTTCACATACAACAATAGTTTAGTTATATACTATAGACTTATAGAAAGACCTTCTAAAAACGTTAAAATGTATTACTGGCACACGAAACCTTAAATGAGAGTGAACAAATGAAAACTCAGCACACCACTTATAATAAATAATTAATTGGAGATATATCTATCTCCTAGAACTGGAAGGGACCTTGAAAGGTCATCGAGTCCAGCCCGCTGCCTTCACTAGCAGGACCAAGTACTGATTTTTGCACCAGATCCCTAAATGGCCCCCTCAAGAATTGAACTCACAACCTTGAGTTTAGCAGGCCAATCTTCAAACCACTGAGCTATCCCCCACCCTCCAACCTTCTGAAAGGTTGCTGAGCCCTGCTTTAAAGCATCCAGTCTCAGCCAGTCAGACATGATGCTGGGCTATGTGAATCCAGGCCCTCTTCGGATGGAGAAATTCTTATGGCTTTATACAGGACAGGTAGTCCATTCATCTTGGCAAACCAGATCCCACAAAGGAGATGAGCTTTTGTCAGACTTGTCCTCTTCTCTTGTAACAATAGCTGGCGTAACCCCATAAATTAAGGGAAAAAATGCTAGGTCCTTCCTGCTGACACTGGATTCCTTGTCACCTGGCCAGGCCTGAACATAGCTTCCAAACTTCTCTCTTTCACACGTTCCTGGTGAGACAGACTGTCTCCTCTGATCGGTCCCTTTGAGACTCTCGACTCATTTCCATCTGATACTTTCCCTTCACCAGTGTGGGAGCCAAAAGCCCTTAAATGTCACAGTGGTCCCAAATTTCTGGGACTATTTGGAGAAAGGCGCGGACTGTTTCCACAGCCACTGTCTCAGATTTCCAGCAGAATCCCTGCGAGTGGCTGACTGACTCCACAGGAGACGTGTGACCTGACTGGCCCACTTCGCTAGTGCGCACTCTGGGGAGTGACATATACCATGCAATAGATTTCTAGGCAGCAAAGATGATCTGCTTAAAGCACAGGACTGGGAGGCAGGAGGAGACGTGGTCCATCCCAGGCTCTGCTCCAGGCTTGATGTGGGACTTTCAGCAAGTCATTTAAGACTCATCCAACTCCCAATGAAGCCACAGTCTTGAGACTGATTTCAGTGGGCGTTTGACCACCCCTCCTAGCTTTAGTGCTTCACTTTACTGGTATTTACCTACCTCACATGGCACCATGAAGCAAAGTTCATGATAAGCACCTGGAGATCTTTGGATGCTTTATGAGGGCCAAGTACTGTCATTTTTTATTCTTATTATTTGCCTCAGCCTATTGATCAAAAAAAAGTCCCTGAGCCACATTCAGGACCTGCAGCACAGACTCATCTCATGACAGAAACATGCCACCTTCCAGAAGAAAAAGGTTGCTGGCTGACGACTTCTCTCCCTCGTCTTCCAGACAAGCCTTGTTCTATCGCCTAACATTAATCAGCCATGGCCGACGCAATCAGTATGAAGAATAACTCCATCTGCATGTAAACAAGTTCTGATAGACCACAGCGCTCTATTTCACTTGCACAGAAACAGATCCCTTGGAATACTCCACTCACACGAAACGAATGCTAATGTCGCAAACACGTCTCTCCAGCCTGCAAAACAAAATGAGCTGGGGGATGCATTTCATTAATCAACTTCCTCGTCACCCTTGATTCAGAAATAAATAAGTTATGTCAGGTGCAAATGCTCGTTGAAGAAGCAGCACTTTCCCCGGGCAGATGGTAATAAAATGAGACATGTGAATGCACACATGAGGAGCGACAAGTCTTAGACAGTTCATCTGATTTTGGATGCCATGTGATAGAGCACGGCGGAAGATGGGAGGGAGGGAGTGTCTTTCCCCATATTCTTACAAATATCCATTTCTAAAGATCTAGAAACAAAAATTTGGGATTTTATTTTTTTTATATATATGTAATATTCCCGTTTCAGAGCCAGTATTTTTTCCACTGGTCTCCCCTACAGGCTACCAGCCAAAAAAACCAGATCAGTTAAACTGTAAGGCACATTGCTGTACCATATGGTGCAAATTTCTAGCAGTGAGGGTAATTAATCTTGGAGATAATTTACCAAGAGAGGTAGTTGACTCTCTATCGTTCGGAGTCCTTAGCTCAAGAGATGCCACCTCGTCTACGAGATACGCTCTCTAGTAAGTTCAGCCACAAGTTCCTGGGGTCGATGCGGGAGGTGCAAGGCTGATATTATACAGGGACTGGGGGGTGTCACACTAGATTATCATAATGATCCCTTGTGGCCTTACATGCTGCGACCTATGTTCTGCACAGCTTATTTGCTTTTAGAATCTTTGAGTAAAATGAAGTGCTGTGTAAGGTGAGAAATTTTATGTCCAATCAGAGAGAGGCGTAAGGCAAACAGGCTGTTCTGCACTGCCAGGGAAAAGGGCTGAATTGACCCAAGGTGGTTTTCGCATCTCTAATCATCACAATTTACCCAGTGTCTGTCTGCACTATACCGGTTTGTCTCCTGTCCAATCCCCAGCATTTCATTAGCCCAAAAAGTCACCCTGTTTATTAAATACTGCTAGTAGCTATTCATCTGGCACTGCAAATGTATGCAGAAGGAAGAGAAAAGGAGAGAGAAACCGGCCTTTGGGACACTGTATGCTTAATATTGCCTAAGCAAACCAACTGGTTCACATAGACTCTACCTAAACTGATAACAAATCAACTAAGGCTCCAACCCTGCAAAGATTTTATGCACGGTGAATAGCATTTGACTTGGGTGGGACTATTCACACAGCACACGGTTACATAGGTGGCAGGTTATATATGTTTGCGATGCTTGAGCACCAGGAATATTCAGGGCTGGGGGCCCTGCTCCAGCAATATTTGGACCTAGGTCTCTCCCCTGGCTCTGTCTGGATCGGCCCCCGGCCCCCGCAGGTCTCCCCGCTCCCCCGTCCCGCCACGTCCCTGCCTGACAGAAACCAGCACAGCGCCTCTCCCCTGCCTGCTTCTGCTGCCAGAGTAGAACGGCTCTGGCAGAACTGCTGTCTGCTGCCCCAGGGTCCTAGTGCCCACAATCTCCTACTGGCAGGGCAGGCTGCCCTTACGCTGCCTTCGGCCCTAGCCCTGACCCTCTCCAACACCCCAAACCCCTCAGCCCCCCACACCCTAATCCTCTGCCTCAGCCCTGAGCCCCCCAACATCATGAATCCCTCATCCTCAGCCCCAACCCTCATCCCCCTGCACCTTAATCCTCTTCCCCAGCATCATGAACCCCTCATCCTCAGCCCCAACCCTCATCCCTCTGCCCCAGCCCTGAGCCCCCCGCCCGCAGCATGAACCCCTCATCCTCAGCCCCACAGCCCTCACCCCACATCTCAACCCTCTGCCCCAGCCCTGAGCCCCCCCCCGCATCATGAACCCCTCATCCTCAACCCTCATTCCCCTACACCCTGATCCTCTGCCCCAGCTCTGAGCCCCAGCTCGCAGCCCCAACCCCTCATCCTCAGCCCCAACCCTCATCCCTCTGCACCCTGATCCTCTGCCACAGCTCTGAGCCCCCCTCCTGCAGCATGAACCCCTCATCCTCAGCCCCACAGCCCTCACCCCTGCATTCCCTCCTATCCCCAAACTCCTTCCCAGAGCATGCACACTCTCCCAGAGCGTGCACCATCTCCCCTTTCCCACACACCTCTTCCCACCCTCAAACTCCCTCTCAGAGCCTGCATCCCTCACCCCTTCCTACACCTACCCCCAGCCCAGAGCCTGCACCCAAACTCCGTCCTAAAGCCTGCACCCCTCACCCCCTCCTGCACACCCACCCCCTGCCCCAGCCCAGAGCCTGCACCTAGCACCCAAACTCCATCCCAAAGCCTGCACCCTGCACCCCTCCTGCCCTCTAATCCCCAGCCCAGGACCTGCATCCCAGACCTCCCCCCCAAACCCATCCCAGAGCCTTAGGTAGGTGGGGGCGGAGTTTGGGGGGGCGGGTTCTGGGCACCACCAAAATTTCTACAAACTTGCCTCCCACGCACGGTTAAACACGTGTTAGACAGGCTCAGGGCCTATTTACCCTTCTACTAGAGTAAGTGTGTTCCAATGGGCAAGCACAGGACCCTCGGCTTCCATTCCTGGTCCTACTGAAGATGCTGGGTAAATGCAAACCAATTTGTACCTCAGTTTCCTAGTGGCACACAGGGCTAATATTACTTACCTGCCTCACAGTCATTAACCGTCATTAGGATCACAGGACGAGAGGTATTATAGCACAGAAAAATATTACTGCAGTAACGTTATTTTCTAACCTAGCTTAGTTTTTAAGTCAAGGACTGGTTTATTTATTGGCTCTCACATTCTTAAAACAGCTCTGAAGGCAATTTCCAAATGCGAGGGACTTTAATCTAGGATATTACTTTGTTTTATTATTTTAATGCCTTAGATCTCGAGAGATCTTTTTCTGTGCCTGAAACGAATACCAGCCTGAATTGGAAAGTCCTTCCTTTCATCTCTGCTTCCGTTTATAAATGGGTAGTCACCTTGCAAGACAGCACAGACAGCGTAGAGTCTTTGCTACTTAGACAGCTGCTACCGCTTTTTACTGCTCTTCACTGTCTAGAACTTTACCCTCGAGTTCAGAAGGAGGCCGTACAATATACAGTGACTGCTCCTCCTCCTTACCGTCTCGTCAAAAGACACTGGGACAAATTCTGCCCTCAGTGATACCCATGCAAGCTCCTTGGCATCCAGGGGTCTAATTTCACTAGGTGCTCAGAAAGTCGCAGGCATGGACCCCTACAGCAGAACGCAATCTGTTATTTCCTGCCCTTTTTGGCAACCTCTCTAGGTCCTGCCCATGCTCCTTCTCTGGGGATGTCTTCATTGCACAGTTCACCTGGGTCAGAGCACCTCTCACTGGACAGCAGCTGAGTCTTAGGCATCAATGCCTCTCCATGAGGGGACTGGAGAACAATGCCTCCAAACTAACACCACAGTGTCGGAGTGGGGTTGCAACCCCCGATGCTCAAAGAAACCCTTTAAAAAACAAGACCAGTACATCTGTTACAGTTCAATCCAGACCGAGGGATTACTCTGACTGTAAAAATAAAGGAAGCTCTGGAAATGAACATTATTGAGATATTCTGGATACGTGCCCACCCTCTGCAATTCTAGTCTGTCCTGCATTGGAAGCCAACTGTCCTTAGGGGGCCACATATCTCTGGGATTGGCAACAGCTGGAGGATTGAGCGTTTATTGTATTCACTCAACACGGGACAAATTTTTTTTCTTTAACTTAGACAAAAAGGTCAGTAAAAGAACCAGGCAGAATGGGACAAACCTAGAGCTGGGTCCTCCATACACACCCACAAGCAGAAATAAGCAAAAATAGCCATTTTTGGACAAAACCTCAAACTCTTCTGCAGAAAGCAGATACTTCTCATGGCGAGCTGAAAACCAGTGTCAAAGGAAATTCTTCAGTCAGCAGCCCTACAGAAAGCTGCCTTGCTGAATCCTGGCTCTGGGACCAAGGTGGCTTAAAGGGGATTGGGTAGGAAGGCCTGAGGGGCCAATCCCTGTCAGGCCTGGGTTGTGCATCTTCTTGGGAAAGGTCACACTGAGCACTGGAAATCTGACACTCGAACATTGGGACTTGCTGCTGTTTTTCTCTTGGTCTGAGCCCACTGATTCTCTGTGCTTCAGCTCCAGCCTTTGAGGACAGCTCTTTCCCCACCCCTCACCCTTTTCTTTAGATCCAGAAACCTGCCTGCCCATTTCTGTGTATTTTTGCCTCCACCTGGCAGGCACTGGCTATGAGTCAGAAGCAAACCTAGGCTCTCCTCACTCTTCAAGAGGGGCAGAGCAGGGGTCAGGTTTGCATGCTGGGTCACAGATCTCCCTTGTGTAAGTGAATGGTTTTCCCTCCACTCCTTTATACTTTCCATGCTTTGCACCAAATTACCTGGAGTCGAGGTGAGGGGCAAATATCACCAGTGTATCCTGGGAGAGATGTAGCAAGGTTGATTAGTTTATAACCCTATGAGGCCTGAAGCCTAAGGACCTATCTTAAGGTCTAAACAGTCTCTAACGTGACAATATAAGGGTGCGTTCTGTGGTTCTATAGTCTAACATAGGCACCTCAGCTGGATGACCAGCTTCCACATTTGGGCAATCACACTGGCACGTGGGCACCCAAAGGTGCGGACTCGAGCATGAGGCCTCCACTGCCAATTCAATCTACGAGAAGGCAAGTGGACAGCAGAATCTGGCGCCGTGACCCGTGTTTCTGAGGACGATGGCAAACAGAAGATTTGATGCAGCCAAGTCTTACTCTGCAAAGCAGAGGGTCTGTTTACATCTCTCCCTAGCATGGTGCACACAGCACAGGGAGCTTGAGAAATCAGATTGCTCCCTCTGTGTTGGGCTGGATTCGTGGATGTTGCCCAGTCGAGCAGTCTTGAGGATAAAAGCATCGCCTGGTTTTCTTTGGCACCTGCAGTCAGAGTCACTGAACTGGAGGAACGAAGAGCTTGGGACCAAAATCCATTATAACTTTCTCAGCTACTTCCCAGGGCACCTTAAAAACACTACACCCGGCACCTGAGGACATCAGTATGTCTGCAATAAAGCTCCCACTTTACTGCCAGCTTGGACTTTCCCCAAATCTCTTTCCCTGCCAAAGATTAAGCCCCTGCCCTGCTGCTACCTAATGCAGCGAAGCCGGAGCTGAGCTTTCACAAGCAGAAGGCACCAGTAAAGAGGAGACACCTGACATGCAGCCCAAGAAGAGCGCACAGCCTACTTGGAGAGAGATCACTGGCTCCCAAATGGGGCCTCAGCCTCCAAACTAAACAACTTTGTGCTTTTACCAGTTCCATCAGGTCCTGGCCCATTCAGTGTTGTTTTCCAATCTCAAAATGGCCAGCAAAATTCCCCAGACTATTTCCTCATGAGAATTGCTTCATTAGCATCTTTAACTAATTCATCTGGGGGCAGATCTTCCACTGATATAAGCTGCCATTGCTCCACTGACTTCAATGGGACTATGGTAATTTACACCAGCCTCTTGGTTTTCGTTGGGGCTATAGAGCTCCCACAGAAACTCCAGTAGCAGGAGCTCTCAGCTCCCACTGCACTCCATACTGGCCTGACCCTGCCCTCTTTAGTTATGCAAGTGGCCCCACTAAAGCTACATGCATTAGTAATAGAATAGGATTGGCCCCATCATGCTTCTATGATTCTATGCTGCAGTAGCTACCACTTGATCAAGATGGAATGACCAGCTGCAGCCTAATCTCAGTTTCAAATTTGGCAGAAGTGTACCCGCAGTGGACTCCAAGCATTTCAATGGCTAGTCTGAAAGGCCCTTTCCAAAGAGATCCCCCATCTGGTTTTTAAAACAAGCCAGGGCCCAGGGAACTAGTGGGGGCAAAAGATATATCTGGCTTAAAGACTAAGCTTGATAAGTTTATGGAGGGGATGGTATGACGGGATAGCCTAATTCTGGCAATTAACTGATCTTTGATTATCAGCAGGTAAATATGCCCAATGGTCTGTTATGGGATGTTAGACGGGGTGGGATCTGAGTTACTACAGAGAATTCTTTCCTGGGTGCTGGCTGGTGAGTCTTGCCCACATGCTCAGGGTTTAACTGATTGCCGTATTTGGGGTCGGGAAGGAATTTTCCTCCAGGGCAGATTGGCAGAGGCCCTGGAAGTTTTTCATCTTCCTCTGCAGCATGGGGCACGGGTCACTTGCTGGAGGATTCTCTGCACCTTGAGGTCTTTAAACCACGATTTGAGGACTTCAATAACTCAGACATAGGTTAGGGGTTTGTTACAGGAGCGGGTGGGTGAGATTCTGTGGCCTACGTTGTGCAGGAGGTCAGACTAGATGACCATAATTGTCCCTTCTGACCATAAGTCTATGAATCTATGACTGCCTTTTAAAAAAAAATCCATGCTCCCTCCATGCTCACTCACCAGTGTTGGAATTGTCAGCACCAGTTCAACTGGCCCCTCCCAGAATCTCAGTGTACCAACCAAAACGCAGGCTCGAGAAATTATTGTGCGTTTGGGGTCAGAAACCTGTACACGGCAGCCAGTTAGTGCTGTGTAGAAATGCATAACGTGGGTCAAATTTAAGTTGCTTTTTAAAGGGTTGTTTATTCTATTTCCACAGCACATCTGGGAGTCTGCAGCAGGCTATCATAAATTCCTCAGAAAACACGAAGAGTCAGTCTTCCCAGCAGCCCTTACGGTTATTTATGCCGGCACGTACCGTACAAGTCACTTTTCTGCCCAGACTGGCACCACTAACTGCAACATCCAAGCTGAGGTTAAGAAACAAATACACAGGGCAGGCAGAAGCAAGCAAAAAAAAAGTGTGTGTAGCTACTTTGGAACTTTACGAGTAATATCTTACTGTAAATCCTTCCTGCTTTATTAAGGGTTATCCATTACCAAGAACATTCATACATTTACAGTAACTTATTACCAGCAACCCGCTATTGGGCAATGCCAACTTCAGAGCCACCCAGATGTAACTAGTGTAAAAGTAACTGTTTGTAATTAGTTACTGGATCTCCCAACACAGCTATAATTAAAAGGACACCACAGTTTTAGTTTCGGTCCAATATTTAGATTGTTAAATTATTTTAAGAAATCTAATATTAATAGAAATGTTTTCATATCTTAAAAATGAAACAGTGAAAATCGGTTTTGGTTGGCTTTTTGTCTGGGGGAAGGGAGAGAGATTTAAACATGCCTGTAAAACGTTCAGTCCTGAAGCACCTACATCAGCACTGTGTCAGTGCACCCATCTGTCCGATTAGCCAGTCTGCACTCAACTCTATGATATCTGAGCACTTTGGGATGCCATTGTATTTTCCTTTGTTACATTTTCTGTTTAGTTCAATGAAACATTACTAATGATCCTCGGTGTTCCTAAGAACTCGTTTTACAAAACGCAGGGGGTAACCTCACCTGCCAGGGTCCCCCGTACTGTCGGGTCTCACTAATTCATCTAACATATCAGTTAGAACAACCCTGCCTCTTCTCTTTTGTTGCCTGCTTTTTGCACAGATTGACTCAAGGAGGAGATATGCCAATGAAGGCCTCCCTTTTTTAATGGGAAACACTCACCTCCCATACTAGCCTATTCATGACAAGTTCGAGTACAACCCTCAATATTCAACACTTCTAATATTTGGTTTCCTTTTCGCAGTTTATGAGTAATGCTCTTAGTATACTGAGCCCCGTCCTGCAAGGTGCCAATCACTGTGAACTACCCCCCTGTCAGAACCCACTGCTTTCAGTAAATCCATCCATTCCATCATATATAGGATCCTTTAAATTTTATACATGTAACCAATGCTTACTCTGTGTGGCACCCTCTCTCTCTCTACTGGTGGCTGGGGCACAGAGAGAGGTTGACCTGCTACAGCTGTGGTTAAAGAGCAGAGGCCTTTTAGCGCTGACAGTAGAAAACGCAATATTTAAGACTCAGAAGTCCTTGGTTTGGATCCCCACTTAGGCTGTCCACCCACACAGACGTGTCATGTTACATACAAATCAATTAAACTGTTAACGTTTTCTTATAACATGTTTTCTGTTGTTCGTGGTGTAGATTTTTTTTTAAGTTACCTTTGTGCTTGTGTAACACGTAACTCAATGGGACATCTGTTGTAACTGTGGTCTTTAGGCACAACCATAATACAAATAATAATAATTAGCAGGCAAATGCCCACATTAAAGGGATATCATTAATCTGAAATCAAGTAATTTTAAGAGCAGATTGTGTTTTCAACCCCAGCTCCCCTTGCCAAGTTTTGTGGTTGCACAATTTCTATTTCTTGTGTTTTCCATCCCTTACTGCCATGTGTGGGGGGCATGGATCAGCGTTCACGTCGCACCTCATCTCAGTACCCAGCCTGGGCCAGGGAAGCTAATGATCCAACCGGCAGACCAAATTCGGTGATGAATCCGGGTCATGTACCATCTGAGGCATGTTGCGCATACACTAAGAAGAAAACGACTGCCATGTGTGAAAACCCAAAACAAATTACAGGGGAGAGCATCTATTCAGGAGAAAGAGTGACACTGACTAACTGAGAAAACAGATCCAAATATCATTCTCTGAATTCACAGTACTAGTAAACAGCAGCAGGTAAACCCTTTTGAGAAAAGTGTGATTTTCAAATGTCTTTAAAATTATTTGCTTTTTAAACTAGCTCTGTAATTTACAACAAACTGCCTGGGTAGGACAGATGCACTGATTTTTATTGTACATTTTGCAAAAGTGCCACTTAGCTTCTCTCCATTATTTACCAAAGCATGTCTCATTCACAGTGTTAAAGAGGTAACTGTTAGATAAGGAACCACAGAACAAACAAACAAAAAAACGAAAGCCAACCAACCACACACCACGTTATCGGTCATGCCTTTCTATGTATTAATGCTTGCATACAATCAAATCACTCTTGGTGCAAGAGTCTTCTGCTCTGCAGTCACTTGTCATCTGAAGCCACATTTGATTGAAACTGGCCTGCAAGCAGCTCCCCATTCCCTGCGTTTAAAGGCATTTCTGAAGACGCATGCTTTGGCTCTCTGCGGGGTGGAAGGGGTATGTTCGTGCACTGGCCCAAGCTTGAGCACACTTGCAGATCCCTGAATCCACAGAGGGTGATCCTACAGGTCTGAGCAGAACAGAAGCAGCCGAGACCCCTTCTGGCCATGAAAGGGGAGGTCGGCATGGCAAGTTCCTCAGGGGGCACCCCAGTGCACAGTCTGGCTCCCTGCTGTTACAACGGTGCTTCCGTATCTTTAGTTCTCTGAAATTTTTTAGTTGCCACCTGTGCCAGGATCTCACAGAATTGTTCTTCATGCTCCTGTCTTCAGACTCTCAATCCCATTATGGTTTCTCGTTCTGTTTTTGAGACCCCATACTCATTAATCAGCATTTGCTCTTCTGGATGCCTAGCTCACCCACGCCTTCCTCTCAGCCCACACGGAGACAGTGTGCAGCATGCCCTCTCTGGGCCCTATCCACAGAGGATGTAACTGTTACATCTATCAACTAGAGAGCCTGGCTCTTTAGCTCAAGCTGTAGAGACACAGGCTTTTAGCTCTGGTGATCTCTGGTTCAATCCCTAGCAATAGCCAAGAAGCACACTGCGTACATCAAGCGCCCTGCAGTTCTCGATCCCTGCATTACAACTTACACACAGCTCAGCTGACTGAGGCTCTAGTTTAAAGATAGTCCATATTCAACCTACTGTGGCTCTGATGAAGTTTATAATGCACCTCTTCCCTGCTACTCTTCATGTAGATATATCTCAGAATCTTTTGGGAGCTGATCATGCCCTTCGGGTCCCTTAAAAGTGTTGTTAGTAGGAGGACCAGATAGTTAATTAGACTGGCCAAAAGAGAATTAGAAAAGCAACTAACTAAAGACACAAAAACTAACAGCAAAACAAAAAATTAAGTACATCAGAAGCTGGAAACCTGCCAAACAATCTGTGGGGCCACTGGATGATCATGGTGCTATTGGAGCACTCAAGAAAGACAAGATCTTTGCAGAGAAGCTAAATGAATTATTTGCATCAGTCTTCACTGCAGAGGATGAGGGGAAGATCCCACACTTGAGCCATTCTTTTTTCAGTGACAAATCTGATGAAGTCCTAGACTGAGGTGTCAGTAGAGGAAGTTTTGGAACAAACTGATAAATTAAATAGTAATAAGTCTCCAGGACCTGATGGGATTCACCCAAGAGTTCTGAAAGAACTCAAATATGAAATTGCAGAACTACTAACGGTGGTATGTGATCTATTGTTTAAAGCACCCTCTGTACTAGATGACTGGGGGAGAGCTAAAGTGATGCTGATTTTTACAAAAGGCTCCAGAGGCGATCCTGGAAATTTCACTAAACCTAATTTCAGTACCAGCCAAACTGGTTGAAACGAGAGTAAAGCACAGAATCATCAGACACATAGATGAACATGATTTGTTAGGGAAGAGTCAACACAGCTTTTGCAAAGGGAAATCATGCTTCACCAAGCTATTAGAACTCTTTGTAAAGGTCAACAACCATGTGGACAAGAGTGAGCCAGCTGATACAGGGTATTTGGACTTTCAGAAAGCCTTTCACAAAGTCCCTCACCAGAGGCTCCTAAGCAAACTAAGAAGTCATGGGATAAGAGGGAAGGCCCTCTCATAAAGCAGAAACTGGTCAAAATATAGGAAACAAAGGGTAGGAATAAACAGTCAATTTTCAAAATGGAGAAAGAGAGGTAAATAGCAGAGTCACCCAAGGATCTGTCTTGGGACCTGCGCTGTTCAACATATTCACAAATGATCTGAGATATGGTGTGAAGACTAAGGAGGCAAAATTTGCAGATGATGCAAAATTACTCAAGATAGTTATGTTCAAAGCTGACTGCAAAGAGTTACAAAGGGATCTCATAAAACTGGGTGATTGGCAGAAAAATGGCAGATGAAATTCAAATGTTGATAAATGCAAAGTAATTCACATTGGAAAAAATAATCCCAACTATACTCAAAATGATGGGGTCTCAATTGGCCGTTACCACTCAAGAAAGAGATCTTAGAGTCATCATGGACAACTCTCTGACACATCTGCTCAATGTGCAGCGACAGTCAAAAAAGCAAAACAGAATGTTAGGAACCATTAGGAAATGGGTAAGACAGAAAATATCATATTGCCCCTATATAAGTCCATGGTACACCCATGCATTGAATACTGCATACTGTTCTGGTCGCCCCATCTCAAAAAAGATATATTAGAAGTGGGAAATGGGCAACAAAAATGATGAGGGATATGGAACAGTTTCCACAGGAGAAGAAGTTAAAAGGACTGGGACTCTTCAGCTTAGAAAAGAGACAACTAAGGCGGAATATGATCAAGGTCTATAAAACCATGAACAGTGTGGTGAAAGAGATTAGGGAAATGTTATTTACCCCTTCACATAACATGAGAACTAGGGGGCCACCCGGCGAAATTAACAAGCAGTGGATTTAAAAGAAACAAAAGTGTTTCTTCATACAATGCACAGTTAATCGGTGGAACTCATTGCCAGGGGATATTGTGAAGGATTAAAGTATAACAGGATTCAAACAAGGATTAGATACACTCATGCAGGACAGGTCCAGCAATGGCTATTAGCCAAGATGGTCAGGGAAGCAACCCCATGCTCCAGTTGTTCCTAAACCTCCAATTGCCAAAAGCTGGGACTAGATGACAGGGGATGGATCGCTCCAAATTGCTGGGTTCTGTTCATTCCCTCTGGGGCACCTGGCATTGGCCACTGTCAGAAGACAGGACATTGAACTAGATGGACCATTGGTCTGACCCAGTATGGCCGTTCTTATGAGATCAGTAAATTCCATTGGGTAGCTAGAAAGCAGTCACAGCAAGACACACTAAGGTCTTATCTACACTTACCAAGAGTTCGATGTGCAGCAATCGATGCATCGGCAGTTGATTTAGTGTGTCTAGTGAAGACCTGCTAAATCAGCCACCAATCACTCTCCCGTCAACTGCTTTACTCCACCTGAACAAGAAGCGCAAGGGGAGTTGACGGGAGAGTGTCTCCAGTCGACATCGTGTAGTGTGGACCCTGCGGTAGGTAGATCAAAGTACATCGACTTCAGCTACGTTATTCACGTTACTGAAGTATAGGTAAGGCCTAAGTGTCAGTCCAATTTCCAGTATCCACATCATAGAAACCACCACCAAACAACTGACAATAATTGAGATCCTTAGTGCTACTGCAACAGAGGGAGAGAGGACTGAATAGTCACGTGGTCTGAATGATCTTCCAACCATGGGGGCGGGGGGTCCCACTGGACAGGCACAGAGAGCAGAAGCTTGGACTCCAGTTCCTGTGCTAAACTGGTTATCTGAGCAAAGAGGGCTTCGGTCTCCACAAATGTCAATGCAGCACACTCCAAGGGAACTATACTGACACACACAGAGGTATCTTAAAAAAAAATCAACACCACCAATGACAGAAAATATGTTACAATAAAATGTTAACAGCTTAACTGGTTATAGGTAACATGACACACCTGTGTGGGTTGCCAACCCAAGTGGGGAACAAACCAAGGCCTTCTGAGTCTTAAATATTGCATTTTCTACGCTCAGCCTCTGCTCTTTTAACCACAGGTGTAGCAGACTCATCAACCTCTATATGGGGCCCAGGGAGATGGGACCTACCAAAGCACAGCAGGTAGTTTGCATCCAGAGCATGGAATTCTTAGGTAAGGAGGAGAAGTCAGAATGTCTGATGCCTTTCCATTATTCAAAGACACACACAGACCTTATTTCCTTTCCCTTGCTCCCCAGCACAGTCTATTTCAGCATCCATTGTTCTGGAGTATTTTTTCCCCACTTCCCCCTACTCCTCCTTTGTGCCAATGTGTGAGCCGAATACACCAGAGAAAAGGAGAACCATCTTTAGGAGCAAGGATAGACTTTTCAAAGACTACAGCTCCACTCACTTCACTATACTTAATGAGCATAAAGCAGTGCTAATTATCTAGCAGATCCCAAAGGAATTAGGTGAATGGTGACAGGCTAAGAAAATATTTTGACCTCTGATCTCATCATTCAGGTCCCCTGTAAGTCATTCTCCTAGGTACTCTTCTTGCTATGTGTTGGGTAACACTAATTAATATCAACAGCTAATCAAAGTGCAGCTCGGGATGTGCCAATATAATTTTATACTCACACACACCCCAGTATAATTCAACTTAACAAGACCCAGCACCACAGTTTCTGTAATAACATGGGGGCAAAAAAAAACAATCAAGAGACTGAATAAAGGAGGAAAGACAGAAGGTTAGCACAGAACGGAACTGCTTTTTGTCCCTGAAGAAATGCTAGAAGGTAGCAGATCCTCAATGGTGTAAGCAGGTATAACTCCATTGACTCCCACTGATTTAGGTCAGCTGAGGGCCTGGCCTTTGGAAATATAGTGCATTCTGTATACAGCCCATGTGTCCTGAAACAAAAGGACTTGACGAGATATCGTCCCAAAGGAAAAGCCTGGCTTTCCGAGAACAGAAGGGCCTTGTCAGGAGGGAATCTGGAAGGGTTCCATGGGAAATTAAAATGTAACTGGGAGAGGGGGAGAAAGACGACGACGTCGTAACTTATTCTGCAGACATTTTTGAGGCCTGCCAGCATTTAAAGGAACCACGTTTTCCTAGACAATTCTTCCTCCACTCTTAAGCCAGGCTGAAGAGTCTATATCAATACCAGAAAAATACTTACCTGAAAATCTAATTGCAGCCGTTTGACTGGCAACTGCGCCTAAGGAGCTCTGGGAGACACAGGAGTAATTACCCTCTGCGCCAGTCCTTTCAGGATATTTACTCTCCTTAGCAGCAGCCGGGGACGATATGAAGAGTGATCCATTTGGAAGCAGATGAAGGTGCTCCTGCTCCACTAATGGGAACCCATTCTTCTTCCATGTGATATTGATCAGCTGCTCGACAGAAGCCAGGTTACAGTCCAACACCACGGCTTGGCTCGGCTCTAATGTCACCTTTGCAGAGGCAGCCCTGCAGCTCAGCTCCAGAGAATCCCCCTGCAACAGTTTCCCTGCAAG
Source organism: Chelonoidis abingdonii (assembly GCF_003597395.2). Classification (NCBI taxonomy): domain Eukaryota; kingdom Metazoa; phylum Chordata; order Testudines; family Testudinidae; genus Chelonoidis; species Chelonoidis abingdonii. The sequence goes on from NC_133777.1 coordinate 79,911,512, forward strand.
GAAAAGACATTTGGGTTGTCTCCTGATTTATACAAACAGATGTCACAGCACTTCGCAGTTAACACGATCGGACATAAACATGCAAACTTCAGCCCTGCCAGGGGTCTGGCATCTGACGTGTCACTCACAAGTGGCAGCCCCCTTCGCACATCTCTCCCGCACAGCTGAGAGGTTTCCCATTAAGCTGGGCTACAGGAATGACCTGCAGTGTCTCCTCTGGGCTACAGTGGTGTCAGCTCTGCAGACAGCCTTCCTGCCTCCTTTGTTGCTATACCGCTGCTGGGGAAGGTGTATGCAGGAGGCGGCAAAGGTGGCAGTAACAGTATCATCAGGCACAAAAGACAAGGGGGAGCCAGCAACAGAATCTGGCTCTCACACCTGCCTTCTAGATATCCTCACCCATACACCCCAGCTACTGTCTGAGACACCCCAGCACCGCCCACTTACCCCCAGACTCCCTCCAGCATCCTCTCATCTATTCCTGCACTGCCAGACACCCACTCACCTACCCAAACTACAGTTGTCCAGTTCCTTGCAGCTCCCTGTCCAATCCCTCGACCCCACTAGGAGCAGGGCCTGTTGAGCATAACCCGATATTTATGGCTATGGACAAGTATGTAAATTAGCCGAGATTTTTGCAGGAAGTGTCACACGTATCACTGCACAAAACTTGGCAGTTATGACCTTAGCATCATCAGGGCACAAGTCTCACTGAAGCCAGCATATCCCAGGGGCGGAACTCAGCTCAGCAATGGTAGGAAACTGCTTCCTACCAAACTTAATGACTCTTCTTCGCATAGGATGTGTAAACACACAGGAAAAGTCCTACAAAATTAAAGAAAATAAGAGCTTTCCCACGGGCTTTAACTATCTTATAAGATGTAATAGAGAATTATCTCTCCGGAATAGCATTCCATATGATGGCTAAAAGCCTATCGAAATTTGTTTGTGCTCTTAGGTCCTTTAATTTTGTAATGTAATTTTATAGTATAATCCTACTGATTTTATCCTTAGGAAGTTCCGTAGAACTTTTCCATAAAGAAGGGAGTCTTTTGCTGAGAATACCCAGCCACCCTGTTTAACCTGGATGCACATGGGGAGAGGTGCCATATTCCAGCAGTCTACTCCTGTGGGAATTCTGCACCATTGCACAACACAGAATTTTGCAGAAATTAATGTTTTTGCACATAATTTCCTTTCCCCCTCCCCCAGAAATGGGCTGCAGTGCTGCTGGTCGTGACTAGGGGTTGCTGGACCTAGCAGAGCCCAGCTCGCACAGAGAAGACACTGCCAGAGGGAGAAGGGGGAGAGATCGAAATTTCCTAGCAGCTATAGTTCCCCACAGGCCCTGAGGGAAGGAGACAGTAGCATGCAGGAAACTCCACACAAGCCTGGGACCCAGCAACAGGCTGTTTCTCCTTCTGGATCCCTGGGCAGTAGGGGGATGGGTGTCTGGGCTGGGGGAGGAGGGGGCACAGCTGGACTCTGGAGGGGAAGTGGTGGGGGTATCTGGGCTCCGGGGATCCCCATGACTGGGCTCCGGGGGCGGGAGGGTTCAGGTGTATTGACTGGAGGCCCACGGCTGGACTTGTGGGGAGGGGTTGTGGGTGTCTGGCCTCCCAGTTGGGCTTTTAAGGGGGAACAGGGGGCAAAGAAACTGGAACTGGGTTGTCACAGGAGTTTCTGTAACTCTCTAACCCTGGGGAAATTTTTGCGTGAGTCTGTACTGTAACAGACATATTTACAGAGAGGTATTTTGAAATAAATTACTAAACTAATTGAAACTGGCGTGATTATATAGTGTTATTTTGACAAATAAAATTTGCAGAATTTTGCCAAATTTTACAATATTGTGTGCAGAATTTTTATTGTTTTGGTGAAGAACTTTTAATTTTTTGGCACAGAATTCTCTCAGGAGTAGGTAGTCATAAGCCAAGTCCTAACTTCAAGGGTGTTCAGAGCCCCCTGTAGAAGTAAGCACAAGACAGGAAGTTCAGATCCAGATTTGGATCCAAATGTAAATTGTCACAAAATTCAGAAACAGGCGTCAGACCTGGGGATCTGATTCAGGCTGGTCATAATTTCTAACAGAATGGTTATTTTACATGTTTGCTTTCAGAACTCCATCTCTGTGGGCTGACTGGTAAAAAACAAAGAGCAGAGCACTACAAAAGAGGCAAACCCCAACTAACATGGATGGGAGCAGAATCATGCCTAGATAGCTAGACATGAGTAGTGCAGCCTTCAGCTGACAACCAAATCTGCATTACAAAAAATTCACCCAGAGAGATCTAACAGTAACAAGATCATGAACAAGGGCTGATTAGTAATGAACCACGAGAGAAACAGAGCAAAGGCCAAAGGGGAGAAAAAAGAATGAAAAACAGGGAATACCCATTAAAGCAGGTGTTGAATAACTGATAACACAAGGCTAACAGTTTATCATAAGGTAAATGAACAGTTAAAAAAGAACAAACAACAGAAAAATGGCCAAAATATCCATCCCACTGGCTTGGCACTCTAACACCATGATGATCCCTGCAAGCGGTTCCTAAAATGCTGTATCTCCACTCTCAGTCAAAAGGAAGGATGTCACAGCTACAAACTACTAGACACTGAGAAGACTGCATCACATCTCTTGGCAGCCTGCTTGCCGCAATGAGATCTTCGATCAGTTACCAGCGGTGAGAAAGTTAAATTGAACAGGTCTTGGTCTGGAAGGTTTCCAAACCAACACACACAATCCCACTTGCAAGAGAGTTCCACCTCTAGCAACAATGCCTCAGCATTTCCTAAAGAATATTGTCATTAATAAAATGCATTTGCTATTACGGGTCTCCAGAGACACTAAGTCAATGTTAGCTGGCAGCTCTGCTTCCACACACCAGCAATTTCAATCTCCACTGTGCTAGAAGCATCATATCCACTCTTTTCATAGCTCCCCTCCAAATTATTTTGTCACTGCTCCAATCGAAAATGTTTCCTGCCTCTATAACGAGTTTATCAACACTAGATATGAACCACATGGCTCCCTGCCCATACCCTATCACAGAAAGCTACAGATTAATTTTATAGGAATTCAAACACTCTATTAAACCTTCTACTACCTACTGCCGATAAAAGGGCTGCATTTTAAAAGCGCGCACTTTAAGCATGCAATTAGGGGCAATGACACGCAAAATTACACATGCAGGGGAATGGAATTGTTTCTAGGCATCGAAAGTTCCAGGTGCCACTGAAAAGAAGGAATTTGCACGGCCCAAGTGCACAGTTAATTTAGTGACCCCCTGCTGTGCAGAAAACCTGTCAGCTTGCACAGAGCTCAGGGATAAGCATTTGTGCTCACAGAGGCCCGCTGATCCGCGGTCTCAGCTCAGAGTCACAGACATACATGTTCTTCTCTGTGCACTCTCCAACAGATTATAATGGTGCCTTCCCTCCCCCCTTCATCCAAACAATGGCCAAGAAGAAAATTAACAGCAGGTTAAAAGTTCTGATTATAAAGAAACTAATTTTCATGCAACCTGAAATATAAATTCCCCCCACCCTGTGACCTCTTTAGTTCTTCACACTTGGAGTAGAGCCATGCCCATGCCTCAGTTTACCTTCTGCCTTGGATCAAACAAACCACTACACTTGGTGTTTTCACAGTGCTGCTCTCCTTCGGGGTGCAGCTGTCTTATTACCCTTCCCATGTAATGCACACTGCCTGCCATCGCTGGAGGGTGTGGAGGACTGAAGACTAAACACAGTCAGCACCGTCTGTGCTCAGGATAGTATCAGAGTTATTAGCAGGGTAAAACAGAATGAAAACACGCGACACAATGATTTGGACAGCAACACAAATCCAAGAGTGGGGCTCTTGATGAGGGTAAATCATTTGTTATCCGAATAAACATGTGTCAGTGGATCAGAAAAGGATGAACTGCTTCTCTTGCAGCTTCCTTTGGGCCAAAGTTCAACCGAGTGCTGCCCACCCTACGAGAAGCACACAAGTATCTTGCAGGACTGAGCCCTTTGGTGGCTATGATTTATGCTACTCTTCCATTTTTCATTACTAATTTTGTCCCTCACAAGCAGTGACACTAATAAATGTCATAGCTGACTGAGTAGAAGAAGGATGGTCTAGTGTTACAGTGCTAACCTAGTATCAGAGGGGTAGCCGTGTTAGTCTGGATCTGTAAAAGCAGCAAAGAATCCTGTGGCACCTTACAGACTAACAGACGTTTTGGAGCATGAGCTTTCGTGGGTGAATACCCACTTCGTCGATGAATGTAGTGGAAATTTCCAGGGGCAGGTATATATATATGCAAGCAAGCTAGAGATAATGAGGTTAGTTCAATCAGAGAGGATGAGGCCCTGTTCTAGCAGTTGAGTGTGTAAAACCAAGGAGGAGAAACTGGTTTTGTAGTTGGCAAGCCATTCACAGTCTTTGTTTAATCCTGAGCTGATGGTGTCAAATTTGTAGATGAACTGAAGCTCAGCAGTTTCTCTTTGAAGTCTGGTCCTGAAGTTTTTTTGCTGCAGGATGGCTACCTTAAGGTCTGCTATAGTGTGGCCAGGGAGGTTGAAGTGCCTCTCCTACAGGTTTTTGTATATTGCCATTCCTAATATCTGATTTGTGTCCATTTATCCTTTTCCGTAGAGACTGTCCAGTTTACTGATGTACACAGCAGAGGGGCATTGCTGGCATTATGATGGCATATATTACATTGGTGGTCGTGCATTTCACCTCAGTGGCCACACTATAGCAGACCTTAAGGCAGCCATCCTGCAGCAAAAAAACTTCAGACCAGACTTCAAAGAGAAACTGCTGAGCTTCAGTTCATCTGCAAATTTGACACCATCAGCTCAGGATTAAACAAACACTGTGAATGGCTTTGCCCAACTAACAAAACCAGTTTCTCCTCCCTTGGTTTTCACACTCAACTGCTAGAACAGGGCCTCATCCTCCCTGATGAACTAACCTCATTATCTCTAGCTTGCTTGCATATATGTACCTGCCCCTGGAAATTTCCACTACATGCATCCGACGAAGTGGGTATTCACCCACGAAAGCTCATGCTCCAAAACGTTTGTTAGTCTATAAGGTGCCACAGAATTCTTTGCTGCTGGTGCTAACCTAGGATTTGGAAGACGCAGTTTCAACAGCCTGTTCTACCACAGACGGCCTGTATGACTGTGTATATATTGCAGTTGCAGCTATGTCGGTCCCAGGATATTAAGAGACAAGGTGGCTGAGGTAATATCCAGGGCCGGCTTTAGGGCAATTCACCCGATTCCCCGAATGGGGCCCCGCACCCCTAAGACGGCCCTACAACCTCCCTAAGGACCCTCTGCCAACGTGCTCCCAAAGACACCGGAAGCCAACTGAGCCTCCACCAAAGTCCTGCCACTGTCTTTGGCAGCTCTTTCGAATCAGGCCCTGCAGTGCCTAAAGCCGGCCCTGGTAATATCAGTTATTGGACGGACTGTAACCCACCAACCCCCTCTTCGTGTCTTATGACTCAACGGGTGTTGAAAGGACCATTCAAGGGAAAGTGGCCTGTTCAATGCGTGCTAACTACTTATGCTAAACAAGGCTTTCTATCTTGCACTTTGCTGTGATGCCAAGAGTTCTTTTCCCAGAGCTGAAGAAGAGCTCTCTGTGTCTCGAAAGCTCGTCTCTCTCACCAGCAGAAGTTGGCCCAATAAAATATATTACCTCACCCACCTGGTCTGAACTCGGGCAAGTCACCTAACGAAAGTCTACACTTAAAACCCTGCATCGGCTGTAGCTCTTTAATGAAGAAGCTCTAAGCCGATGGGAGAGAGCTCTCTCATCAGCGTAGTTACCTTCCTGAGAAGCAATAATTGTGTCAATAGGAGAAACTTCCTGCAGACGTAGCACTGTCTATACAGGGGGGTTAAACTGGTATAACTATGTCGCCCAAGGGTGTGGCTTTTATGGTTTTAAGGGTGTGTTATGGGTCTCATCGAATGAAATTAATAGGCAGCAGGTTTAAAACAAATAAAAGGAAGTATTTCTTCACACAATGTACAGTCAACCTGTGGAACTTCTTGCCAGAGGATGCTGTGAAGGCCAAGACCGTAACAGGGATAAAAAAAGAACTATCCTCCATGAATTTATCTAGGTCCATCAATCGCTATTAGCCAGGATGGGCAGAAATGATGTACCTAGCCTCTGTTTGCCAGAAGCTGGGAATGGGCCATAGGGGATGAATCACTTGATGGTAACCTGCTCTGTTCATTCCCTCTGGGGCACCTGGCATTGGCCACTATCAGAAGACAGGATACTGGGCTGGATGGACCTTTGGTTTGACCCAGTATGGCCGTTCTTATGTTCTTTTTCACCCACCCCCATGAACATGTGGTGTAGTGTAGACGAGACCCAAGTCTCTCTATGCCTCAGTTTCCCATATGTACAGTGAGGATAACAATATCTATCTAGATGACAATTACCAACTTCCCACAGGTATCGTTAGACTAAATGCATGAACAATGGCCAGGTGCTCAGATATTAGGGTGGGGGGGGGGGCTATAAACGCACCTTAAATAAGCAGGTATTTTTGTTGCTGACTTTTTAAACGTTGGGGGAGGGAGGGCCACATAAACCTACATAAACCTAAGCACAACCTTGAGTGGGCCAGAGTCTACATATATTTTAGTAAGATTTAAAGTCACCTGTATTGATTTATATTTTAAGTTCAGTTTGTTTCTATCTAAATTCATGTGAAAATACTGTACATAGAAACAACCTAATACTTCTCTGTGTAAACTAAAATGACGTAAACACGACAATGAAACGCTAATGAATCAGCCATTAGTATATTGTGCTAAAGCAGGCCGCGGGCCTTATGAAATGCTCTGGTGGGCCATGTACAGCCCATGGGCCAGAGGTTGGGCACCCCTGCATTAGCCCCAGCAGCTCAGGAGACAAAGATGTCCCAACCTGCAGCATCAGCCTGGATATGCTATGCACATGCTAGCAAACCGCAGAGGGAGAAGGCAATGTGACAGCCCGTGCACTGTTCTCCGCTCCCTTCCAGTTTTCAAACCCCGACACAACACAGAGCTGCTGGTTGACTACACATTTCACGTGGACTTGCAGAAACCATGTGAAATTACCTAGCGTGGCAGCCTACATGCAGGCACTGTATTCTGCTACATACAGAGCACAAACGCATTGCCCTCTCGGGCTGCTGGTTATTGCTCCCTGAGTGGCTCTTGCCACAGGAGAGAGGCCCTAGCCTCGCCCATTGGTATAAATAACACTGTGAAAGGAAAGGTATTTTAGGCAAAGAGAAAAATAAGCCCTGAGCAGGTTACCAAAAAGAGCACAAGAGGAAAGTGACATAATCAGTGCAGAAAGTTGGTTAACAAAGCATGCAAGGCAGAGGAGAACTCATCAGTCAGACTAAGGGAAGAAGACACATCTGGAGTGATGAATTACATGCAAGACCACAAATCTGAGGAAATGTATTCTTCTCCGGCTGGGACAGCAGTGGGCTTTCTGAGACCCTTCAAAGGGCTCTTGGCTAATGACAGTTGTTTTTGTAAAACAGTTTATGTGTAGAATGTCATATGAACCCTACGCAGCTTGTGTTTATATATCATGTGAGGTGGAAGCCCTCAAAATGAAGTAGTGAGGCATGCAAGTCCAGAGCTGCTGCTACTAAAAGTTATTCCAAAACACACTGCTACTGCTTATGGTAGGGTTTTGATTTCTCTGCACTTCCTTAGAAATCCTAAGCATCTTAACAGCCTAATTACTCTTACATAAAGCTACATCTATGGTGAACCTCGCAGGATGAGCAGGAGTGTGGTAGCGGTCTGAACACTACATTGCAAGGCTGCAGATTCCAACTCTGCCCCTCATACCGACTTTCTCATAGCCCTGAGTAACTTGACCTCTCTGTCTCAGTTTCCCTATTTGTAAAATGGAGATAACACTTATCTCCCTCACAGGAGTGTAGTGAGAATTCATTTGTTAACAGCAATAAGGCTTGAGGGGGTGGGGGGGAAAAGCATCAGATAAAATGCAGCCTAATTCAGTGCTCAACTCCCATTGAATTTCAGTGGGATTTGGGTGCTTGAACTCTGAAAACGCCACCATACGTTCTGCATACATTGACTATTACAACTGACGTCGAAATATGGTCCGGCTACTCACAGCATGGTACAGCAACTAGCACAGAAATCTTCTTCTGTCTGTTTTTGGTACTTGGCCGCCCCTCATTAGCGTAGTCCCAGAGCACCTCAGAATCATTCCCACTGTGCAGATGGGGACCTGGACAAAAAGAGACTAAGTGACTTGCCCACGGTCGCCCATGGAGCCTGTGGTGAAACAGGGAACTGAATTTGGTTCACAGGCCAGTGCCACTGGATCAGGCTTTCTCCACACCTCTTTACAAGGCACCTTTTCATCTTTGAGCCTAATCGCTCACTTTTTACTTTGAAGAGCAAATTTCCAAAGAGCCTCAACTGCCCAGGAAAATTGGGCACAGAAAAGGTCCATTTGGCGCTAGCTAAAAATGTGTACCCACCAAGCTGGTACCTTTGTTTGCAGCCATTACAACAGCCTGGGTCATTAACAGCCCATTTAGTGTAGGACCATGAGGAGTCTCTCTTAATCAGGGAAGGGAAGAACTTCTGTTCAGACACATGTGACAACTTCCCACCGCTTAGCACTAAACGTAGCACTGGACAAACCAAATTCAGACCTGGCATGACTACATGCAGCTCCACTGATTTCCGCATGAGTTCTGTGATAAGTGCACAAATACAACTCTCTGCTGTCACCTCATCCTGCTCGCCTGCTGTTGCATATTCTCAAAATCCTGGGTTGAGAGTTATGTGGGGCAGGGACTTTGTATTCATTTGCACAGTGCCAGGCACAGTAGGGCCAAGGGCCCTGACTGGGTGCTAGGCACTACCACAATAAAAATAATCATAAATTGGTCCTAGATATTCAAAGAACAGTACAAACATTAACGGACAGAGAGAAATATTTTACAGCCTCTGGAAATGTAGCAAGGTGGCTGGTTCAAAACACCACACTATGTAAAGTACTTTCAGGGTAAAGGATCACAACAGCGGAAAAACAAATATAATCAGGATTCTTAAATGCTGCAGACTATTTTCAATTTCCATCCATTGTTATGCACTGATAGAAAGAGATATGGCTCTGTTTAAACACGCACACACACCCACCCCTACCTACCCACCCACCCACCCTGTTGGAGTTAATTTGCTAATGAAACCAACTGAAAAGACTTTACCAGCTCGTAGAAAGTACTTGGCCAATATAATATAGAAACTATGGTTATTCCAGGACTGTTTCTAATTAAGTGGACTCCTGATCCAATAGTCATGAGGTCCCTTTGGAGGTCAGACATCAAACATTTTAACCACACAGACTGCACTTAGGAATTACATTTACTTCTGAATTTAGGATCTGCTAGTATTGCTTCCTCTTAGCCAGCGGTGGCTCTAGCTTTTTTGCCGCTCCAAGCATGGCAGGCAGGCTGCCTTCGACAACTTGCCTGCGGGAGGTCCCCAGTCCCACGGCTTCAGCGTACCCACCGCCAAATTGCCACCAAATCCGTGGGACCGGGGACCTCCTGCAGGCAAGCAGCCAAAGGCCGCCTGACTGCCGCCCTCACAGGGAGCGGCAGGGTGCCCCCCACAGCTTGCCGCCCCAGGCACACACTTGGAGCGCTGGTGCCTGGAGCCACCGCTGCTCTTAGCTGTCATGGTAATTTCGAAAGCAAACATGTGGCATGACATAAAATATTCTACTTGCCTGGACTGCTAAATCCAGCACTGGGAATTTCTAAGACAGCAACATGAGGTGGTACATACAAAACAGCTTTTTAGACCAGAAGGTGCTCCCACCTGTCTACCCACTATCCACAGATTGCCTCAGGGTAATTAAGAACATCTTGATAACTTCTCAAGAACAAAATAAGAAAGGGTGGGGGGAAGGATTTGGGGGAAAACATTCACTAGCTCAGATTTAGACATACGTAACTGCTGAGGTGAGTCGATATTAAATTCCATTCACGCAAACAGGTCACTGTTCTATTCAGAACCAGACCGTGACTGCTTCAGAACTTCCTAGATTGGATACTGTGCCTACACCAGCTGTGTGGAGGGATTTGCTTGAGATATGTGGAAAAACACGACGTGCATTTGAGACTGGAACCAGGCCCTAGTGTCTTGTGTTAAAGTGTTAGATTTCCATCAAAACTAGCTTCTTTGAAACAGGCTCTGCAGGGTATTATTATATTAATCTATCTATTGCACTGATAATGGCTCGTCAGGAGATGATCTGCTTTATGCTCAACATTAATCTAAGCAGAAACGTACTCATTTTCCTGTATCCCTCCTCATTCCACCTGCTTGTTCATTTCAATCACCTCTTGAATTTTGGGCCTGATCCAAAGCCCACTGAAGTCAGTGGAAAAATACCAAGTGACTTAAATGGAAGTAAATCTGCCCATTTCAGATGAATGGGCCAGAGACTTTACCTTTCCCTACATGTTAGTACACAGCCCAGCATAATGGGCCCTGATCCCGGCACTACAGGAATACACATCAATAATAAGAGAGTAGAAAGAGTATGAATCATTGACTCGCAGCAACTCGATGCTTTACACCTTTCATATGTGTACGTGATGACATACAACCGAGAATACCATTAGACCCACACACGCTCAACTGGAGCTGAACAACTCGAGGCTTAAACTCGAGTAGAAGGTAAAACGGATTCCCTGGCCTTCGTGGATTACAAAACTATAAATAATTCCAGCTGGTGCGAGCTAGCAATCCAGCCAAATTTGACAGATTCCTGATGGGTCAGAAGCGAGGCACAGAGAGTGCGGCTTTCACATGCAGGATACACCGTAACAGTCAGCCACACGTCTGATGGGAGCTTGCGCTTTGTGTCTGGTAACAGAACTTGTCTCCTCACATGTTGCATGTAACTCCCAGCTCCTCATGTTTTGCATGTAATGCCTCACGTCTTCCCTCAACTCCCTGGAAATTTGCCTTTTAAAATAGAGAGGAGGAAAGATCTACTCAGGGACATACCAGCGTGGTAACATTTCAGATATCAGAAGCAAATATGTCCTTGATCTCTGTTACACAGCTTGGGCAAACAAAAGGTTACTGTTCAACGGGAGACAAATGGCTTTGTTCAATGGAGAGAAGGGCTGTGCTTTTAATAAACATTTCTAACAACAGCTAGATTATGTATTTGTATTATTTTAATGCCTAGGAGCCGGACTCCATTGTGTTAGGCACTGCACAAGCCCAGAACAGACAGATGGTCCCTGTCCCAAAGAACTTTCAATCTAAGCATCGGACAAGAAACAAGCAGACTGATTGGGGAGCTCCAGAGAACAATGAGACAATATGAGTCAGCATGATGGGCAATGGATCTCGGCACACCAGCATCTTGACTTGCCAAGTGCTCTGTAGGCATCACAGCAGAGGGGCGTTGAAACAAGGGATTTGAAGGAGGACAATGAACTAAGTCTGCAGATGTGCACTGGGAACTTCTTTCAAGTGCGAGGGGCAGCAGGGGAGAAAGCACAAAGGGGCTTGTTTGAAAAGTTATCAAGCGAGTGAGGGAGGCTGGTGGCATGGAGGAGTTGACCTTTTGCTAGTGAAGGAGAGATGGTAGGTAGGGTGGAGATAGGTCATGAAAGGCCCTGAAAGTGAAAACATGCAGCTTATGTTTGATGCAAAAAAGAGAAGAGGGAGCCAGTGGAGAGACTCGAAGAGAGGGATAAGAAGGTCAGAGCTGCATTCTGAATGGGTCTCAGTGGGGCAAGATTGCTTTGGTCAAGGCCCAGAGAGAGGGATGTGGCAGGGATCAAGATGTGACTGGAGGAGAGCCTGGAGGAGAGAGTTTAGTTGGGTGGATGGACAGGAAAGGCCACATCTTACAGGTGCTATACAGAACAAATAGGCAAGATTGACACATAGGCAAGATGTGCAGACCAAGGGAAATCCAAGCTGAAGATGATGCCCAGATTATGGACCTGAGAGACAGGGAGGATTATGAAGAGAGGGGTACATGGAGAAGAGAAGGGATGGTAGCAGGGCAGTCTGCCACCCAAGGGCGTGCAGAGCCAGAGAGCAGCAAGCCCTCAGGAGGCAGCCAGCAGACAGGTGATGGAAATCAGCTGATCCAGCTGAACAGCAGTTAATGTTTTGTTCTCACTCCCAGCTGGACCCAGCTCTGTATGAGGAGGAGGAGGCCAGGAGAGGCAAACCCCTCCCTGAGCAGCAGCAAAGGGCTACCAACAGGTTAAGGGCAGGCAGGCCCTGTGGTTCGCCTGAGGCAGAGAGAGAGGACTGTGACCCTTGAGCCACCAGGGGGTAGAGGACCCTGCAGTATCAGTCCTGGTCAGGGCTATTACAAATGTTTCTTTATCATATTTTTTTGCATTTGTGTGGCAGTGGAATAAAACTTTGAGAAATGAGTCAAAGGTGGTGAGAAGGCAACTAGGAGTTACATGCATTCAAACACCCTTGCACAGTGTGTGTCTGGTCTCCCATCTAGTGGCTGGTCCACAGAAAAAGTAGCAGCCTACTACTGCCAGCTACTAATGGAGTTACTCCTTAAGCTCAAGCTGCAGAGGTCTGTGTTGATCGTTCTGGGTACAAGCCCCAATGACAAGCGTGAGTGGTGCTGTTAGACAAAGAATTTAAATGCTCATTTCAAGTTAATAAACAGTCAATCACTATTCACAATGGGCCAAAGTCCTCACTGGCATTGATCTGAATAGGAGTTCTGCCTGCTCTGACAATAACCAATACAGCAATCTAAAGTCATGCCCCCAAGACTGCACCATCAGGATTTTATGCTGCCATATTCTGGGCCATGACCGTAAGGCATTCTAGCACCTCTTTTAACAAGATTGAATAAAGACTGAGGATCAGCTTTAGGATAGGATTTGTCCCAATCAAATTAAATTATCACCAGCTGAAAGCTTCCAAAGTATTTATGTGAAAATCTTTGAATAGTTGGTTTAAAAAAAAAATTTAAGGATGTAGCAAGAGAGGACTCATTATAGCACAGACCGTGGCAAATTAATGCTTCACAAAGAGCGAAGTACAAAAGTTTGCTAATCTGACACACTTCCAAGGCTGACATCACTTTCAGTCTTGGCAGCAAGAGATTTTCCTGGAGATCTGCTACTGTACGGCAGGTCCCGCTTTGCCTGGAGACTGGCCAGTGCATTTCCTATTCCATGCACTTCTGGCACATTGGAACTGGCTTATGCACCTTGCAGAATACAAGCCAAAGAAAACCTTCCAAAGCGCAAGAAAAGCCTTTTAAACAGCGCAAGGAAAATGCTCCCTGATCATGTGTGTTCTGCTAGATATCACACTAAAAGAAAAGGGCTTTTTTTCCTCTATGTCTTGCAGCGTATGGAACAAATTCAAATTGCAGTTAAGCCTCTAAATTGTCGCCTGTCTTAATTTATGTATTTATTTTGGATGTCGAACCAGGAGATTCAACAGCACAATTAATCTCATTTAATCAGGAGTGAATAGCACTGAAGACAAACCAAAGTTATTCCTTCCTTCCTACCATATCAGTGAGCCAACTACTGCAGCATTTTCCCACTGAAGTGTAACATTCTGCTGCAGCTCTTCATGCGCTCCAAGCTTAAATCTTTAAACTCCATTGTCTAGTTCAAAGAGCAATTACATTTGAGTGTGTCCCCATCAGAGGGGCACAAAGCACTTTTTCTTCTTGGGTACCTTAAGCACTGATAATTAAAAAACAATAGCTTGGCCTCAGCCCTTGTTCAGGACAATCACACATTGCAAATGGTGGTCTCCGAAAGAAGCATGGACTGAGATTTTAGTATCTTGCAGCATTCTACAGAGGAAAAGTATTCTGCTTTCCAGTGGAGGCAGTGTTGCGTAGCAGTTAGAGCAGGCATAACGTATCCTAAGGGAGGGGAAGGATGGATCGGTGGTTAGGGTGCTAGGCTGGAACTTGGAAAACCCAGGGTCAAGTCACAGCTCTTCCACAGATTTCCTGTGTGGCCTTGGGCAAGGACCTCTGTGCCCCAGTTCTCCTTCTGTAAGGAGGATAACAGCATTGTTGCACTCTTCTAGGGCAGCAGCAGATCCCACTTTTGCGCATGCTCCCAACTGTGTCACTGTAGGCATTGTGCCTGCAAGTAGATGGTGCAGGGGACCAAGTTGCCCCAGCACTCCACCGGCTCTCAAAATCCATAGCTTGGCTACTGAAAAACAGGAGCAGGCGGGTGAAAATAAAGACCTTTGCAACTGTCATTCATGTGGGTGGAAAGCTGCATTAATGAGGCTTTGGGATCATGATCCAGTGTGTCCATTCTGTAGCTGTTAATATTTGCACAGGCCCATCTAAGGCTCTGTGTACATTTTAAATCAATCAAAATTGATTAATGGCATTCCCACTATACTAATGGCATCACTCACTAAATCAGTGGTCCCCAACACGGTGCCCGTGGGCACCATAGCGCCTGCCGGGGCATTTATGTGCGCCCGCCTAGTGCCCAGCAGGGGAGAGAAGCCGCAGCCCCGCACCTGCCAAGGACAGAACTCCGGAGCTGCAGGCTGCGGGCGCCGGTGTTCTCAGTCCCTGGCAGGCGCGGGCCCGCAGCTTCTCTTCAGCTTTGAGAAGCCACGATCCCGCACCTGCCAGGGACAGAGAACTCCAGAGCTGCAGGCGCCAGTGTTCTCTGTCCTCCCGGCTTCTCTGCACTGCCCAGAACTGGCACAAAAAAACCCCCAAAAAACAAAAACAAAAAAGCTTCGACTCTGCAGAATGGAGGGAATGCCGCCCCGTAGCATGTGCCGCCCCAGGCACATGCTTGCTCCACCGGTGCCTGGAGCCAGCCCTGTATGTGAGTAATTGTTGGCGCCCGCCACACAGTTCTGAAAACATGAATGTGCTACTGGCCACAAAAAGGTTGGGGACCACTGCATTAAATAATCATGCTGGACTAAATCTCTGTTACCCTTCTCTTGCTGATCTTTCTGATACGTTTTCCATTACCCCTTTCACACAGAGTTAAAAACCCAGAAAGCACTTGGATTACAGAGACATCAACAAAAACAACTGCTGCACTATGTTACTATGTACAGGCCACAACTAAAAAGCTGGGAGCTTTTTGAAACTATAAATTAGGGTACCGTATGTTATTCATTGCTTTTATCTAAATGTTTCCAAAGGCTGCCAAAGTCACTTTGGTAGATAAATATCACTTTGTGTGTGGATGTCACAGACAAACACACACTGAAATGAATATAGTTTAGACTGTTTCTCCGGAACCACAGATTAACCTGTGGTTTTCCTGTATTTGAACAACCCTCCTGCTATTTTGAGCAGTCTCAAATCAAGCGCTCCTGCCAAGATTGGCCACCTCTCATACTAGGGTGTAGCAAGGCTGTGGCTGGTGTCATGGTGAGGTATCACTTTCCTTTAGATTCATAGATTCCAAGAACAGAAGGGATCGTTGTCTGACCTCCTGTATAACATGGGACATAGAACTTCCACATCTCTTAGGGCTTGTCTACGCTTACATTTTATAGCACTCTAACTTGCTGGCTCAGGGGGTGAAGAATCACCCCCCTGAGCGCAGCAAGTGTGGATAGGCTCCCAGTGCTCAGAGCTAATCCCCTTGTGGAGGTGGATTACCAGGAGCGCTGGGAGAGCTCTCTCCCAGCGCTGAAGCATGACCACACTCGCATGTCAAAGCGCTGCTGCGTTTTTAGTGTAGACGTAGCCTCAGAAAAATATCTGATCTTGATTTACAAGTCATCTGTGATGGAGAATCCAGCACACCTCTTGGTGAACTGTTCCAATGGTTAATTACCCTCACCATCAAAAAATTATACCTTATTTCCAATCTGAATTTGTCTAGTTTCAACTTCCAGTCATTGGATCATGTAATACCTTTCTCCAATGGAGTGAAGAGCCCTTATTAAATATTTATTCCCCATGTAGATACTTATAGACTGTGATCAAGTCAGCCCTTAACCTTTTCTTTGTTGAGCTAAATAGATTGAGTTCTTTGAGTCTATCACTACAAAGCAGGTTCTCTCATCTTTTAATCATTCTCGTGGCTCTTCTCTGAACCCTCTCCAAATTACCAGCATCCTTGAATTGTGACCGTCAGAACTGTCAGGTTGGTTTTTTAAACATTATGGCCTTCTTCCTCAATTGTCGCTTTTGGGGCATCTAGTAAAGGAGTTCTTAATGTGAAATTATCATTCACATTTTTCTGATTAAATTCTTCCTCCCGGATTACTTGGCTTATAATTGTTTTCAGCTTTGTGAAACTGGTCCTTTTAAAAGCACCAAGTATATACATCACTGGCTTTATAAAGGTCTGGACTTTATTCTGTTT
This sequence comes from Chelonoidis abingdonii, assembly GCF_003597395.2. Lineage (NCBI taxonomy): Eukaryota > Metazoa > Chordata > Testudines > Testudinidae > Chelonoidis > Chelonoidis abingdonii. Next base: position 79,927,936 of record NC_133777.1, read on the forward strand.
GCTCACTATAAATGTGATCAAGTCATGATCACTTGTATCCACATTATCACTCAGTTTTAGTTCCGTGATCAGTTCATCTTTATCTGTCAAGATGAGGTCCGCACCCGTTGGATGCAACACTTTTTAAGTTAGGAAATTGTTGTCTACAATACACGTTTTAGTAATGGCAGCATGAGCCCTCCTGTATATATAACTCAAACTGAAGTCCTCCGTGATCTCACAGATTTTTTTCTACATATTAGAGATAGGTGCATAAGGAGCTGGTCATCCTGCTCCTTAGTGTAATTTCATGATCTACAGCAGACACTGGTTAGGACAAGGATACATAAGCATTCAAGATCACTTTCTTTTGAGGTATCAGTGGCTTGAAAACAGATTTTTGACATTCCCCCTCCCCTTTTTCCCCCACACGATCCTTCTTTATATCCACTGATTTTAACATTTCAGTGATGAGAAACATCCTGTCAGGTTTCAGTATTACCAGCTAGATACAATTTATGCTCATAAATGAGTATTTCCAATTCCTCTGGTTATCCAAGATCCTGGCATTGGTGTATAGGCAATTAAAGAATTTCTTCTCTTCACATCTTTTGGTTCCTTGATTAATTTTGTTCTCAACATCTCGATTTTGTGCTGATTCATATCTTCCCCCTTCCTACCTTCCCTTTTTGTTATTAGTTTTCACCTACCTGACTGTTCTAGCCACGTAGGTCCAATCTGGTGAGGTGCTAAGCGACTCCTGTGATATGCTAAGTGATCTCAAAGCCTTCTGATGTTACCGGGAATTGAGGATGCTCCACACATTACAGAATGGGGAGCCGATCCCTGGAAGGACACACCCTCCCAGCCGTCAGAAAGTAGTATAAACCCAATATAAATTAAATGAACTGACGCAAGTTAGACAATTATGATCTCGGAGCGACATGACAACCACTGACATGGATCATCAGCAGGGTTGGAGCACCTCTAGCACCACAGCGGAGACCTCTACGTCTTGAGCAAAAGGAATAGCCCCATTAGTGGGTAGCAGCAGTAGACTTATTCTGTAGTGGATTAACAAGGATGACAGAAAGACACTTCCATGCAAGCTTCATGCTTGCCCCTCATTGCATACCTGTTGTATCTATGTACTGTGGCACTCCAGAGGGTAGTTATACAAAACACAGATTTTACACGAAACGGAGTGTTAAATTTCATTCAAACTGTGAGTTAGTTACTCTAACACATCCTTTGAAAACAAATCACCCAGAAAGATAAAACAAATCAATAGCAATAATAATTGATTCATTGTGTTGAATTATCAATGTCTGTCACAATGCGAAAGCGAGCTACTGCGTCATAAATGTCAATTGCTCATTTTCCTTCGCTCTGCCCTCAGCAAGGCATTTAAACCAGCACGTAAAACTTGTGGACCAAAATCTACAGGTCTTAACTCAGTTCTTAAACAGGACCCTCCTCTGTGGAAGTTTTACCCAAATTATGACTGAACACAAAGTGCACAATTTGTGTTTCACTGTGTGTGCCCTTCACAACTCTGGTGTGTCACGCTACGGTTCCCACTGCAATTTGCATAAAGCTCCATTTTCCAACTTATTTAAGGGACTGAGGGGCCTACACCCATTTTCAAAGCCACCCAAATCACAAAAATCTGCTGAAAAATTACCACACGATCCCATGCCCTGCCTGCAGTGGGAGGAGCTGTGATTGCTCCTTGCAATACAGAGAACAAACAAGGTGGAACATCAAGTTTCATTTTGCAAAGGTCTTGCTCATTGCATTTTGTTTGCTTTCATATTTTTCTCGAAAAGCGACTCAAAAGACTGCATAACCTCTTTCAGAAGTCGGGGGTGCGTGGGGTGAACTCTCTTTGGTTTGCGTTCATGTATGTACAGCGTATATCCACATGAAAATTGCAAGCTTGACAAACAGCACTGGAACAATAACATATCAGAGTACTGTAACTGGCCCCCATAACTCAGTTAATGACAAAATTCAAAGCAGCTGCAATGTTAGAAATGCTGATGCTAATGCAATTTAAGGTAATTATTGGCAACAGACCATCAAACGAGGGCACTATGTGCACTGATCAGAGACAAGAATCAGATGGTCAGAGTCTAACATAATGGGGCTTCTCTGTTCACAAATGCAGACGCTGCAGATTGTTGTGGACCTCCACTCGATTCCCATCACAGTTGGCAGAGAACCACAGCATAGCACCTCCCTACACCCCAGCATTCCACATGGCCTCAGGGCCCACATACCTACCCTACCAAGCCACACCAGGGGAAAGCAGAGACAGCAACAGCTTCACATACACTGACCTGTGAGATCTACGGTTGATGTATGTGTAGCTACAATAGCCACCAATGTTCCATCCTCTTGTTTACTTATTACAGTTCCTATTTTTTGTAAGCTACAATGTATTTACTTTTAAAGTCTTCACAGTTATTATTTTTTGGAATTTTTTCGTAAGAGAATAAAACTCTTTTGTTGGGAAGTAGGTTAGATAAATGTCTATTGGGGATGGTCTAGACAATATTTGGTCCTGCCATGAGGGCAGGGGACTGGACTCGATGACCTCTCGAGGTCTCTTCCAGCCCTGCAGTCTATGAATCTTTATTAGTTTACAATACATCATGTCCAATGCCTGCTGGCAGTGAACGCAGTGGTCTTGTACACTCAGCCGCTCCACCTCTGCCCGCCACCCTTGCGGCAAGTTTTGTCCCTTTGCTTCACAATTATGCAGCACTCAGCAGGCAACTAGAACCATTGGGATATTTTTCACACTGAGATCCAACCTCATGAGTAGACAACGCCAGTGCCATTTCAGTCTACTCAAAGCACATTCAGCTGTCATTCTGCACCTGCTGAGCCCATAGCTGAATCCTTCCTCAGTACTGTCGAGGTGGTCAGTTATACAGCTTCGTGAGCAGGGTAGTAAGGGGCAGGCTGGGTCTCCCAGAATCACTTAACATTGCCAACTGTAATCCGCATGTCAGGAGAGACGGTCCCTGCCTGTAGTTTTCTGAACAGGCCTGTGTCTCAAAAATGTGAGAGTCTGGCACCTTCCCTAACCAGCCAACTTTCTGTGGAAAGGCGGTCTGGGGCCAGAATAGAGATACACCTGGAGTCACAGTCCTGCACTGCAGGAGATATTTAATGGTCCTGCACACTTGCACGACACTGACTCCCATAGTGGATTTTTCCCACTCAAAAATGACTTCCCACTGACCAGAAGCAATCCAGCACAGCAGGTTTCCACAGTGTGATCACTACTCGCTTCTCCACTGTCACTGCAGCTCTCATTTTGGTGTCCCAGCGTTGGAGGGTTGGGCCGACCCCAGCACAGAGATCTAGAAATGCAGCCTTGTGCATCCGAAAGTACTGCAGCCCCTACTCGTCATTCCAAATCTGCATTATAATGCGAGCCCACCGGTCAGTAATCTTTTCTCAGACCCAGGATCAGAGCTCCACCATCTGCAGCTGCTCCATGAATGCCAACCACCACTGTGAATTGGTTCTCGCTATGTCCCACAGAAAACTGACCACCAGGAAATCGTTACGTTCCCCGCGGTTCTTTTTGCAGCTCTGCAAATACTGGAGGACCATGAGTCTTGGGCTTCTGTCAAAGATGATAAGAATTACAAGTTCCGGACTGGTTCATGGGAAATTGAAAATAGACATGAAAATTATGGGACAGAGATGATACTATGGGATGGAGAACTCTGCTTTGTGGAAAGTTGACCCCTTGCTCTCAGTCACCCCTCCGCCAGTCATTTCTGCCCCATCATGCATTGCCAAAACTATCCAAAAAACAGTGCGCTGCATAGTGATGGGCTGCACAGTGATTTACCCATGGTGCACTACACTGCGCAGCGACACAAGCACTCTTGGTGCGTGCCCAGCGCCAATATAAAAAACCAGCTATGCAAGTGCACAAGCAATATACTAACTGTGGAAGCTGTGGCCAACACTGGCGTTGAGAAAACTTTGGAGTGTAGACATGGCCCCATTACTGTTATCTCCCTGTGTTGCTAGTATCTCCTCTGTTTGCGGAGTTGTTCAAAACTTTGCTGCTAAACTGTGGCCCAGACTGAAACCTGAGATTCAAGAATCTAGAGGGGCACTGTCAGATTAAAATTAATGGCTCAGATTTTCATGATTTCATGCACAACATTTCCAAACACAATTAGGTTTTGCATTTATTTCAGCTTACATCAGCGATTCTCAACTGGGGGACGCAGAGGTCATCCACGGGTACATCAACTCATCTAGAAATATGCCTAGTTTTACAACAGGCTACATAAAACGCACTAGTGAAGTCAGAACAAACTAAAATTTCAGACAGACAATGATTTGTTTATATCACTCTATATACTATACACTGAAATGTAAGTACAATATTTATATTCTAATTGTTTTCATAATTATATGGTAAAAATGAGAAAGTCAGCAATTTTTCAGTAATAATGTGCTGTGACACTTGTATTTTTATGTCTGATTTTTTAAGCAAATAGTTTTTAAGTGAGTGAAACTTGGGGTATACAAGACAAATCAGACTCCTAAAAGGGGTATAGTAGCCTGGAAAGGTTGAAAACCACTGGCTTAGAGAGTGAAACTAGCCCTGTTATGCATTTGCAGTGTTGCAAGGGATTGGGATGCAAACACAACAAGGGAGCTTGAATGAAAGGTGTTGTTACAAAAGTTGCCCAACCATCTAAATATTGAGCCTAAACTATTTAAATTCTAATTTTTAGCATCTTCGTCCCTCAATGCTTTACAGCAAATAAAAAACAAACAAGGGTTGATCCAAACGTTTGGGCCATTTGATAGCTCTCCTTTAACTTTGAACTAATATTACTAAACAAAAATAAAAGAAGAAAAAGGGAAAAGAAGCATTCTGGCTATTTCTTATTATTCCCAGTTCTATAACTAAAATATGGAGTACATTTTGTAGTTCCTTTTCCAGAGGTTTGTGTGTACTCCACAAAAATTAAAACAGAAAACTTAATATTCAGTTCTTCATCTGTAAATTTCAAAGCACTTTACAAAGGAAGATAAGTATCGCTATCCCTTTTTTTGAGATGAGGAAACTAAGGCAGAGAGCAGCCAAGTGACTTGCTCAGTGGCAGAACTGGGAATAGAATCCAGGTCTCCTGAGTCCTCGTCCATTGCTCTAGGCACCATGCCACACTGCCGCCCTTTTCAAATGTAACTACTGCATGGACAGCAAAATAGTTTCCCAATGCAAATTTCATAAAAAAGATTTTTACTCACTCTTCTGCACAGTAAACTGACAGAGTCTGTCCTGCCCTAATCTATTCATTTTTAAAAAGCCTCTATGTACCCAGCCGGGATGTACAGTTGGCAATTTCCATGCAAGGCTGGTACATAAATTGTTGGTAAATAATTTGTATTATACATGTTACTGACAGAGTAGAGCAGAGTGGCCCTGAACTGCATGGATAAACATTAACCACTTTATAAATGGTCCACAATCACAATACAGGGGGTAGGAGGTGCACTGCCTTTGCAGTGCAATAGATAGCTAGACGGACAGACAGACAGGACAGGACAGACAGAAGCACTCCAACATTTAATGGGGAGCTAGTGATCTGGGCTGGAATAAAGATCCTTTCCCCTCAAAGTCACAGGCTTGAAGTTGATAAAAATCAGAAGATCAAAGCTATTGCCAACCAATGATCCAAGCTGGTGCTTTCAGTTCACTTCCCATTTGGGCAGGTTACATGTTACCTAAAACAACATCTACAGCTCAGCAGAGAGGGAAGGGAGGAGGCACTGCTGGGGCAGGGAGGAAGCTTGCACATCTGGTATTGCCGCTGCCCTGCCCTGCCCTGCCCTTGGCTAAGGAAGGTTCGTGCATCCCCAAAGCTGCCTGGATGGTATCTTCCAACAGTACTAAATTCACTCCAAAAAGGACAATATAAAAACTAACCTGAATACAAATTAATCGGGGAAGTTCCTTATGTGCCCACCAAACAATGTGTGAAGCAGCATCATAATGGCTGGTGTGAGGAGTTCAGCAGTAGTATAACATGCTGTTGTGTGGGGGATCCATCCTCAGACTTTCACCATCTGAGAAGCTGGGGCCTCAGTGGAAATTCTCCCCTCATTCCCAAAGGCTCTTCCCTTAGAGCAGCAGTGATGGGCACCAGAGTGGGACGTGTCCACCATTTTGGGCAGAAGAAAGGAGGGTGATTGATAGAGTAGGAAGGCATGGAAGGTACTGGATGTGGGTGGGGGGGGGAGACAATACACACACTACTTTTAAAAAAGGATATTTTGCCTGTTTATCACCTTGTTTTTATTGGCCTCATGGCGGTCGAGTCCCCCCACTGGTGGTCTCAAAATAATGACCAACCTGACACACTAGGGCCCAACTCCTGCAGCTCTCACTGATGGGATCAGACCCATAATCATCAATGGAAGTTGCAGGTGCTCTGCACCTCTGGGGACCAAGCCCTCAGTCCTTCCTCAGACAAAACTTCCATCAATTCCAACCGGTTTGCCTGAGAGGCGGCGGCAGAACCGGACCCTTTATCAGCTACCTTGTCTAGGCACACAGGGCCCAGTCGTATGAGACGCTAAACAACATCAGGCACCATGTGGGAAATTAAATTATGGGGTTTCACCCTTACCTTTGATAACCCTGGGTTTTGGCATTGGAGCCAGTGCCTCCCCATTACCTGTGCAGTCTGTGAGGAAAGCACAGATGACAGGATGAGGAGGAAAACGAGGAGAAAGCTCTGATTTGTCACTGCCTTCATTTAAAAAAAACAAAATTCAGCAATGTGTGAGCTTCCACCGTGCATAACATGGAATCATTCCGTCTTTAACTAGATGAAAACATTCAGGGTGGATTTTTTTTTTTTTAAATTACTTCTCCATCAAACGTTCATTTCCCTTCACAGACTCCACTGCCAGTTGCATAGCCTGAGTTGCCATAAAAAAAAAATTACAACACGACACTGTATGATGTACCGTAAATCAATACAAATAGCCACAGGAAGAACCTGAAAGGCACATGAAAGGAGCACTTGTCAAATGATATTTATGAGCACTGGATACTGCAGAATAAAACAGCTTTAGCTCTCTGGTGTATTTCCACTATTTACAATGAAATCTGAAAATCAAAATGATATTTTATGCTGAACGGCACAAAAGGAGACATACAAAGTCCTTCTCTCAGTCCCATTTACAATATAAACATTGGTGATGGACCTGGAACAGCAGATGGTCAGAAATACTCTCTTAGAATATTCAGGCAATTCAACTTGAATCTGTGCCCAAATCATTTAACTTTAATGGATTCTTTCATTAACAACCAAAGAAAGGGAATATGGTTGCCAAGACATTAAAATTACTTTTTCAATTATACTGTTATAAAATCGAACAAATTAGCTGTAATTCTTAGCTGAAGCCGAAATGGAAGCACGACTTTATGAAAGAAATCAAAATTGATTTGGATTAGTGGGCATCAAGGGCTTTTTAAAAATTAACAAGATTCTTATGACTTCATAGCACGGATGGGTTAGCTGGAGTTTTCACTGCTCCATGTTTGCTACCAGCCAAGGCGCTGGTACAAGCTTCACAGGTGCTTGGTACAATGGTTTTAATTAGACAGGAACTAAAAGTTTGGAGATGTTTGAACACCGTTTGGGCTCAGCCCCCCAGGGCTCAGGTCACAACTTGGGCATGGGTCAAAAGGTTTTAGATAAGAGGTTTTCCTTCAGTATTTGCATTATAGTGGCCCCAATCAGGGATCAAGGCCCCGCTGGACATGGAAGTAAAAAGTCAAAACAACAGTCTCTGTCCCAAAGACTTCACAGTTTTAGATTAGAATGTAAAATACGACAGGTGAACAAAACAAAGGAGAGGTGATGGGGAGAATTTAAGTAACTGAGCACTGCTGTAAATAACTGAGGAATTGACACACACCTGTGCGTGGGATGAATAATTATTTTGGGGTGCCAGGAATAAGGAAGCTATGACCACAGGGATGGGATCGAGCGAAGAAAGAAAAGAATCAGGCTGGAAATTCAATGTTAAGAGCTCTATGAAAGAGGACATCATCTGGAGTGCACAAGTTGTATTGATCCTACAAAACCCAGGTACTATGGGACATATTCTTGAGTGCCACCTACTGGCAATTTATCTATTAACATCTTTGAAGACAGCTCACTTACACAGCGCTTCTGTGACATCAGGAAAAACCTTCCTGACAGTGAGATCTAACAGTCTGTGGAACTGTCACCCAAAGTGAAACGATGGAAGTCCCAACGCCAGGGCTTTTAAAACCACACTGGATAAAACGTTAGAGTTTAGGAAACAATCCTGCATTGGCCCTTTCAAGATAAGAATCACAGAATGTCAGTGTTGGAAAGGACCTCAGGAGGTCATCTAGTCCAACCCCCCTGCTCAGAGCAGGACCAATCCCCAGATGGATTTTTGCCCCAGATCCCTAAATGGCCCCCTCAAGGATTAAACTCATAACCCTGGGTTTAGCAGGCCACTGCTCAAACCACTGAGCTATCCCTCCCCCCATGGACTAGATGCTTCGATTCATCTGTTCCAGCCCTAATATCTATGAAATGATCTGGTGTTGACAATACCTAGTCAGTTGGCAGAACTTGCTCCTTAAAAAGTAAATGCAGCAGACCATTTCAAAATCATTTTCATGATCTTGTAATACAAAGCACTTTCTGTGACCCCTTTAAGGGTCAGTGTATCATATTTAGTTATTTCTACTCTTTATTGCAACACAGTGGTTGACAGTTTGCATCAGTCAAAGCGGACTTGAAAAGTTAATCTTTCTTTGGACAATCCTGCACACTGCTTGCTTGCCATAATCGCTCTATCAGCATAGATATGGCTTTCAGCCATGCCACTGAGTAATATTTTTCAATAAGCAAAGGGAAACTGTTCCCTTTGAATTGGATCTTGTATTGTAATCACTGTGGCTCTCTCTCCATGGTCTTGCCAGGATGGTTTTAGTACTTAACAGAACAGAGGGTACAGCACCTTTCATGCTCCATGCTTCCCAAAGCACTTTACAAAGATGTGAGATAGAAACCAGCAGCCACATCCTCTGTTACAATGTAACCAAGGACAAAATTTGGCTCGGTGGAGCAGTGACTGTACAAACAAGCGCAGCATCCACTATAAGGCAAGTGTATTGGAGGCATATCAAGCCTAAAATGTATACCAACACCTGGAGCAACCAGTCCAGGGCCCTTGAAGAAATACTGCAAAATAACTAAAATACAGATAATGCTTAGATACCACAGTGACATGCACCTTCCAGGGGATTAAACAGGTCAGCAAATAGACAGTGCACTCACACTCAGTGTGGAACACTAAAACTTGTTGATAATGAAAGAAAAGAAATTAATTACCTACCATGCACTCCAGTGATGCTGTGTATTGAAACTCTCCCACAATCAGCAGCAAAACAGGTTGGCAAACAAGGGTGCCCGTTAACACTATCTATACTCTATTTTTGCTTTATAATTCTCCTCTGTGCTCCATTTCACATCCCATTTTTCACCAGTCTCTCCCTGATGACTCACTTCTGTGATAATGTTCAAATTTAAGTCAAATTTTCTAACCCACAATGTTTGAGTGGTTTTCCAACTAGACAAAACAACCAACTCTCTAATAGCCAGCCTATATGCATGTGAGAAAACACACTCACAATGTACAACCTCACAACTGCACTCCAGTGACTGGGAGAAGACCCAACATAAACAATGGATGTTGTTCAATGGACAAGTATCTGAACAGAGAAGACATAATAGGCCACAAATGTAGCTTATTTTCCACTTATGATGATAAATTAGGAAGTGATCTGTATAGTAATTCCATAGAATTAATGAGTTTTAGGAATATGAGACAACACTACTTGTAAATCTTTGACGAGCGGGGAGGAACCTTATTTTTTCTGCAAATTACAAAGTCCAGTGTGAATACGCAGTGCAGCTGAGAGAAGCTCCATTGCACTATATGTCAACATATAATATTGTGCAGTAATATATAAAGAGTTCTTACAACTACACACAGCTCTTGAAAGTAAAAATTCTGCCTGGCTGTAAACACATAGCAGGTCAATAGCTGTACTTTATAAGGACAAGACTGTTGAGATATAGTTTCAACTCAAATCTATATATATACACACACACACACACACACACACACATACACCACAGAGAAAAGACAAGACATTTTTAAAAAAACTCCACTATACAAGTAAGGGCTTGTCTTCACTGCAAAATTAACGTGAGTGTTGTCCCTAACTCAAGTCTCTCCACACACAAACCCCTCACCTTGAGCGTCATGGTGCTTTTAACTTGACCTACTTGGCCAAAGAGGTGTACAGGCTACAACTCAAGCGAGCACAGCTTGTCAGCTGCTAAAATGACCACTCTGTAGCATGGACACAGGCTAGCTCCACGAGAGTGCCATTAGTCCACCAATGCCTTCCCACAATTACCTCTGTGTGACTAGAAAGGAAAGATAAATTCTCCCACAATTCACTGGGAGAGAATCAGAGTGGCTCATCTTACTGCAGCGCTAAGAACCCTGGGATGTGTCCCAGAAGTCTTAGCGCCATACAAGTGAGTGTGGCGCCGATGTGGACACAGCCGCTCAAGCGAGGTAACTCATGTCGATGACTCAAGTTAACTCTGCAGTGCAGACATACAGGTCTGTCACATCTTACGCGCTCTTAACATGTGTGATTTGAGCTTTACACGGTCAGCAAAAACAAAACAAAAACCCCCCAAAAAGAGAAAAAAAACAATTTTAATACTGTACCTGTAGTGCGGGCAATTCCCCCCGCCATTACACTCAATGTAATTTTGACTATACGCGATTTTCGTTTTGTGCGCTGACTGCAGAACGTAATCCAAGCGTAAGATGCAACAGACCTGTACCCTGAAAGGTCAAATCCTAGTCCCCCTGAAGTCCACAGCAAAATTCCCATTGACTTCAATGGTCTGCAGATTTAATCCTAAAGATGTTATAAACAAAAGCTGTGGTGCATTTGTGTTCAACTTGACACTTGAGCACAGAAAAGCACAGAAATTATGTCCTTGAGGAGGAGCTACTGCTGCTCCATGGATAACCACTTAGAAACAATTCTGTTTCTAGACCATCTGTCTTCTGCATGCCGCTGGCTTTTTTTTTTTATTCTTTATCACTCAGAGTATTTGCATGGAAACAGAAGCTCCACTTCTCAGCCGTTCACCTCCTCTTGCTGCTTATTATCCACCTGAAGTTGTAGAATACACAGATCCGGCGTTCAAACAAACTGTCTTAGCTAATGAAATGAGAGCAGAGGAGCACAGGAAATAGTTTATGAGTGATTCCTGCATACATTAAGGGCTCGGTGCTGCCGTCATTATGCCAAAACCAATGTCACTTTCGCACACAGAAAAATTACAATAACGGGCCTTGTGAAAATTTTGTAAACCTTGAGGATGGAAGCTGCTATATAGATGGAAAATGTTCACAGGGGAGTTTTACACTTTTTCCATGGGATTCAAGCAGTAACCAACAATCTTGTGATGAGGTACTGCAACATCGACCACAAAGGATGCAACAGCAGCCACCAGGCTAGGGAAGGTGTTGTTAGCCAGAAGCCTTGGCTTACCACAAACCCAGTGTGAACAACTGGAATTTAGAAGAAACACTGCCAGCATAAAAACTAATCAATCTTATAACTGAGTCAGGTGGTACTACTGCTCCTGAATTCCCCTGGGAATTTTGCTATTTTTTTAAAATACGTCTCTGTACCATGTTGTTGGGTGAAAAACCCATACAAAAACAGGGAAACTGACTTTGGCCCTGATCTAGAAAAGTACTTAAGCACAATCTTGAAGCACAATCATGCACCCAAGTATCTTGCTCAGTTGGAGCCTATGCACACAGTACTGTCAAATGATCAAAGAAAACAAACTGGGAAAAACTGCCCACTTTTTTCCTCTAATTTGATCCATTTCAGTTGTTACATGTAAGTAGAGTTAGTCAACAAATGAAGTGGTTTCCTGAAATATTTCAAAATTTGTGGCATGCATCTGACAAAGTGCGTATTCACGCACGAAAGCTCATGCTACAATACATCTGTTAGTCTATAAGGTGCCACAGGACTCTCTGTTGCTTTTACAAAATTTGTAAAGTTGTTTTCAATACTGAAGGGTTCAAAACGTGCCTTTTTTGCTTTTTCAAAAAAAAAACTGGCAAAAATTCTCCCCAAAACCAGGTTTTCATATTTCAATAATGCGGTTTTAATAATGCTTTTGATGTTTCACTGAAAATGTCAATTAAAATGTCACTGCTTTTTTATTTATTTATTATGAACAATAAGAATTTAACAAAGAAGATCTTTTTTCCCTAAAACTGTTGTGAAAAATTGGCATTTTTCAAGCAGGAAACATTTTAAAAATTTCAGCTGACTCTATATATAACCATCATAGATTAAAACAAATTTACATGCAGGTGTGACTTACCTCAGGCTGAGGTCCCTTCAACTGCTGACTGCCCCCAGAAAACCTGCAGATCTGCTCTTAAAAAATCCTAGCCTCACTGACTGGCAGACACATCTAAAAATGAAACTGCTCGTCTGCCCCAGCATCCTTCTAAACATCACTCCGTGGAAGGAGAAAAGACTGATTGTCTGGCAAAAGCCGCTGCTTTGCTAAAGCCCTGTCTTATTTCAGCCACCACTAGCCAGCCATCAAGGTAGATCATTTCAAATAGGAATAAGCTCCACCACTGCAAATTGAGGCTTTCTCTGTCTACACTAGGGATTGCAACAGTGCAGCTACCCCAGTGGTCAATCACCAGTGGATGAAAGAAGAGCCAATCCCCAAAGTCAATACGTCCAACATTGCTCCCCAGGCTCCGCTCAGCCAGCACTTAATTTCCTTTTTCAGCAGGTGTAGTGAGGATTAGCAAACATTCATACAGTGATTTGACACTGTAAAGCACTATAAAACAAGCTTGGTATTATCATCGCCTCCCACTTAGCAGACTAAACGACTCAGGAGTTTGAATTAGTGACCTAAAGATTAAATTCCCCCTTATCAAAATAGAACCTGATCCTGCAGAAACAGGTGCTTGACACCCTGCAAGGGGTCCCACTGAAGCCACCTTCGTCAGTCTTTGCAGGATGGGGAATTTGGGTAGGTAGCGACCCACAGAGATTCTCTTTTGACAATGACAGTTTCAGTGAAATGAGCCAGAGCAATCAAATTCGGCTCTTATGAGGCAGCATCAATGTCAGAGATCACGCTATTACATAATGGTTGGCAGACTCAGCAGAAAGAGAGTGAAGATTGATTAGAGTGGTCTCCTCCATGGCAGAGCTCTGACACATTGCCCAGCCAATGGATCTGCTGTGGTTATCTATGAAAGATGCCCACTCTAGACATGTCATTCCAGAATGACATTCTCTTTGCAGGAAGGGGAAAAAATGCCCTCTCCCATCACAATTGCTTGGTAATAATCTCAGGGACACAGGGTGAGATCATTCTGCCATTGGTTACCTCCCATCATGAAAAGCACCAGGACAAGGTCTCCACAGACTCCCATTTAAATCAGCCCACAGCTGTAATCTCACATTTGTAACATGAGCTTCACAGACTTGCACTGACATTGTCACTGGCATTCTGGCGAACGAGGCACTAACATCTTCAAAAGAAAACAAAAGGGGGTTGTGAAAACTAATTAGTTGCTCATGCTCACTACTGTGCTTATTTGTAAAGCTATAATCACACCAAGTCATTCTGACACAACTTCATTTCTGAGGGCTACATTGGAGTTACCCCAGGGGCTTCACGACACCAAAAGGATGGGCTCTAACCTAGTGTCAAGAAAAGTTCTCTGAAATGTTTCATACTGATCCCAGGGAAAGCCTCATTGTCTTTCTGAAACTTTTGTGGTTTTGATGAGAGAGGGACCCTCCCCTGAGATCTGCATCCAACCTTTTCCAGAGCCAGAGAGGGTTCCAATTCGGGTTTGTGCTATGGATCCCATCTGTGGCTTTAAACAGATTTAAAACTATTTTTGTATAAAAGAAAAATGGCTGGCAATTTCTCACCAGGTTTCAACCAAGTCCAGTTACAAATAAAGTAATTAATAAAACCCCAGTGTGCACCAGGGGTTTGCAGTGGAAGTATTAAACTCTCAAATTTTGCTTTGTTTTCAAATAATAGACAAATTCTTAGGCACAGATCCCAATGATGCTTACGTCTCTGATAATACCACTTTGTATTTATATAGTTCTTTTCATCCAAAAATGTCAATGTGCTTCACGAGCATTAATGAACTAAACTTCACAACAATGTGAAAGAGGTGGCAAGATCACCATTTACAGATGGGGAAACTGAAGCACAGAGATTTAAGTGTCTTGCCCAAAGTCTTGCATCGGTGGCAAAGAGAGAAAAGAACCCAGGGGTCTTGATTTCTGGCTCCCTATCCCAATCCCCAGACAACACTGCCTGTCTAAGAAATAAACACAAAGCATCAACCAGTTGACTGTTTCCTTGTCCCACTAGGAACCACCAACTGATACTTCAGAGAGAAGAAAAGGATATCTTATGAGACACAAGGTGACAACAAGTCTCCAGATGCAGGTGAGTTAGACCACTTATCGATAGCACGACATAAGTATGCCCAGTGGTCTGTGATGGGATGGGATCTGAGTTACCACAGAGAATTTTTTCCTGGGTGCTGGCTGGCGAGTCTTGCCCACATGCTCAGGGTTTAACTGATCGCCATATTTGGAGTTGGGAAGGAATTTTCCTCCAGGGAAGATTGGCAGAGGCCCTGGAGGTTTTTTGCCTTCCTCTGCAGCATGGGGCACGGGTCACTTGCGGGAGGATTCTCTGCAGCTTGAGGTCTTCAAACCACAATCTGAGGACTTCAATAACTCAGACATAGGTTAGGGGTTTGTTACAGGAGCGGGTGGGTGAGATTCTGTGGCCTGCATTGTGCAGGAAGTCAGACTAGATTATCATAATGGTCCCTTCTGACCTTAAAGTCTATGAATAAAGTATCTTAGAACCATGCACACACCTTGTTCCTGCAATCTTAAAGGGTCAGATTCTTAGCCAGCGAACGGCTTGAAAGCGAGCACAGACATATGAACAGCAGAAGCAATTACTGTGCACCTACAGTCTTACGAATAACAGCCCTCTCTGCAAATTCCTTCTAGGAGCGTGAATAATCTGGTATGGGGTCAAGTCAGCACACCAGGCGCTAGTGGGTTAGTCCCAAGCAAAGAGACAATGGTGATATCATCTGAAGCTCTGGGAGATTTCATCTGGGAGAAAACAGTTGAAAAAACTAGAAACAACGTTTATTCTTTTCTTTTGCTTCAGTGTTTCCTAAGCATTAAAATCTTTTGCTAATTACTAGCTATTCATTCATTATCAGGTATTTAATACCTCAATTACTTCCAGGGAAAACTAACCCAACTATTAGGCAAGCAGTTGATATTATATTTAAAATAAGACTTGACACTAATATTGCACCTTCTCTCCAAAGACCTAACAGCAAGTCACAGTAATTAATATAGCCTCACATCTCCCCTGTGGGGCAGGGAAGCATCAGTATCCTCATCTACTGTGGAAACTGTGGCACAAAACAACTGACTAGTCCAACATCACACAGGAAGTCTCAGTGGAGCCAGGAGTAGCTAGACGTCTCGAGTTCTAATCCAGATCCTTTTGGCACTGATAAAAAACATCTGGCAAATTCCATATGAGTATTATATATGTGTATCTCCGCACAAATATGTATGACTGTACGAAGGCCCTGACTGAGATGGTGCCCACATTGTGCTAAGGGCTGCACATACAAATAGCAAGAGACAGTTCCTGCACAGGAGAATACATTCTAAATAGACAAGATCACCTTTCTAGGCCTCCTGCCTAGTTTAAGTGACTTGCCCTGGGAACAGAACCTTGACATCCAATCCTATAGGACCACACCTTCAGCACTATACAAAAATATATGGAAAATTCAAAAATGGGTTAATTTTATTTTTCTTCTTCCCTTGCAGTCTACCCTCTCAACGTCCCTGCACCCAGTCAGAGACCCTTCCCCCTCCATAAAGAGGCCCAGGCTCTGGAGACTCCAGAACCTATCAACGCCACCCCTTCAATTGGCCAGAAAGGGGGTTGGTTCAAAGAAACACAACAGGGAAGCGGACATGCAGGTCTGGAAGGCCTAGATCCAAATTCTGACCTCCTGCACTGGAGCACAGATTTGGATGAAGGTGTTTTGATGGGGATTTTACACTTCAGTCACATCCCTCCAAAGCAATGTGTGTATGGACATGGGAGAAAGGGACCTAACCCAAAGCCCTCACAAATATAGGGGACATTTCTGTACTGGCCTGTACTGCCCATATCTCTATAATGAACCAAACCAAACCTCTGGCTGCAAAAACACTCTCACCCCACCGAACTCTGAAGCAGTTGAGATTCAGCTCTGAACGGTGCAGCTTCAGAGCTTGGGAGGGTAGGAAGCCACTAGTTAACTGCTGGCATATTCCAGATCATACACAGACACTCTAGTCTGCTCTTCCTACCCTCCCCATATTGTGCTGACAGGAAGACATGATAACACAACACACGGCTCATTCCTTATCTCTCTCCTGAGGAAAGGAAGACAGTGCCCGAGAATCTAAAATTAGCCTCTGATCTAAGCCAGCTCTAAAGCCTTCTCAGGAACAGTATGTTATCTCTCGCTAGCCTGAATCATTCCAGTTAGGTGTGGAATAATAAGGCAGTTGGCATTTGATAATGATGGGTTTACAGTGGTGTGTTTGCACTGCTATAATTTAACGGTGCCTCATTGTTTACATTAGGAAACCCAGTGTTAAAAGGTTTATAACCACTATAAACTCTAGCTCCAGGTCAAAAACATACGCGAGCTGTCATCTGTATAAACCAGGATTACATGCATAAACCCCTGTTCTCTAGAAGAGAATATTCTCAATGGCATATACACAAGTTCGTGGGAAACACGTTTTTATGGACTGATTATAAATCAATTTGACCATGTTAAAGTAAAAGGAGATGGTAGGGAAAAGGGAGAATATGTTTTCTGCTGCTTCTTTTGACCGGTGTCTAAACTGATCATTCCTAAACAGTTTTGTTTTCTAAAATTATGTTCTCCCAGCCGCTAATTCAGGGCCCACTGAAAGGGAATGAGATTTGGCGTTACTGCGAATGGGCAAGAATTATTTTTCTTCACACATATATTTGACTACGCCATCAGTACTCTGGATATACAACCCACAGAGGTGTGGTATTATGAACAAATGATCATTTTTTAGAGGCCAGTTGGATGGAACAGCAAAGCAGCACATCAATAATGTGAGGATTCGTTCAAACCCCGGGGCCCCCTCTGTTTCCTCAGTGTTTGTGCCAACTCAACCTGCCACAGTCACAAGATTGACATAGCCTCCATTCCATAGAGGTGTGAACTGAGCTGGTAATTGGGTGCCCTGGGAAGGTGACTTTGAGACTGTATTAGCGAACATATACTAAGATAGCATGCCAGGATTCTGACCTTAGGCAACAGGCTGCCTGGCATATAAAGGTCCATCTATATAGCAAAAAAACCCTGCAAGGAAGCAAGTCTCAGAGTCTGGGTCACTGCCTCGGCATCTCACTGCAGAGGTAAAAACAGTAGTGTAGCCAATCAGCTCTGAAATCTAGGGCCAGGGTAGGGTCTTGGAACCTGGACTCAAGCTGAGTCCAAAATGTCTGCACTGCTACTTTTAGCCCTGCAGCGCAAGCCCCTCGAGCCCGACCCGGGCTCTGACATTCGCTGCCAGGGGCACTGTTTCCTATGTAACGGTACCATAAGAGACAAAATCTTACCTACAGCCACTTCTGGCTTTGATCGTATTAATTCAGATAAACACAATCAGGCCTGAGCAGTACTTGGCTGCAGACCCAAGGAAAACCCAGGTAACTGTTGGAAATGGCGCTGGTGCTTTAAAGGAAACAGTAACAGGAAACTTGGAAATGGCAGAGATGCTTAATGACTTCTTTGTTTCGGTCTTCACTGAGAAGTCTGAAGGAATGTCTAACATAGTGAATGCTTATGGGAAGGGGGTAGGTTTAGAAGATAAAAATAAAAAAAGAGCAGTTAAAAATCACTAGAAGAGTTAGATGCCTGGCAAGTCACCAGGGCCTTTGCCGAAATGCATCTAGAAATACTCAAGGAGTTAATAGAGGAGGTATCTGAAGCCTCTAGCTTATTATCTTGGAAAGTCCTGGGAGACGGGAGAGATTCCGAGACTGGCAAAAAGGGCAAATATAGTGCCCATCTATTTAAAAAGGGAAATAAACACACCCGGAACTACAGACCAGTTAGTTTTAACTTCTGTGCACAGGGAAGGATAATGGAGCACGTATTAAAGACATCATCTGCAAACAACTTGGAAGGTGGTAATCTGACAGGGACTGCCAGCAATGGATTTGAACAAGAACACAATCGTGTCAAACATATCTTGATCGCTTTCTTGATCAGGATAACGAGTTTTGTGAGATAAGGGAGAGAAGAGAGCGGTGAGATGTGGTATACCTAGACTTTAGTAAGCATTTGATACGGTCTCGCATGAGTATCCTCTATCGATAAACTGGCAAATACAATTGTAGATGGGGCTACTATAAGGTGGGTGCTAAACTGGCTTGGATAACCATACTCAGAGAGTTAGTTATTAATGGCTCCAATCCTGTTGGAAAGGTTAACAGTGTGGATTCACAAGGGGTCTGTTTTTGGGACCAGGACTCTGTTCCACTCATCTTCCATCAGACTTAGATGTTGGCATAGCAAGTACGCTTATTAAGTTTGCGGACGATTACCAATGGGAGCGGGTTGCAACTGTTTGGAGCACGGGTTTCAAAATTCAAATGATCTTGAACCGATTGCAGAAATGGTCTGAGGTGTAAACGGATGAAGTTCAATAAGCCAAATGCAGTGTCTTAGGAGGACATCAGCGATGACGTTCGGGCAGAAGAGATGTCTTTGGCACAGCTATCTCCAGTGTGGTCTGTTGCAAAAAAGCAAACGTGTGGTCCTTAAAGGTATTGTTGTAAGCAAGACATGAGAGTCATTCTTCCCGCTGGTTGGGCTAATGGTATCCAGTTTTGGGCATCACATTTCAGAAAGAGTGGAGAAATTATTCTCAGAGAGCGCAACAGATGTTAAAGGTCTGAGACTGAAGGAATGGTTAAGAGAAGACTGAGAGGGAATGTTATAGCATTGTACCTCGGTTGTCATCAGGAAGGAGGGAGAAAACTGTTCCCTCGCCTCTACTGTAGTGCAATGGGTCCAGGTCCAGTCCTAAACTGTCAGGGGTTAGTTAACACTGGTGTTGCTAGGGAGGTTGTGGTCTCCCTGGATTCAGTAGGCTATTTTCCTGCATAGGGCGGGTTCCCTCCCCGAGGTCTCTTAGCCTGAATTATGAGGCATGTTTTCCCTCGAGTCATATTGACGCATGCTGATTGTATTTTAATAGAACACTGCTTGAAACAATTTATCAGGCGGATCCACTCCACATGATTTATTCCGCTTCCCCTCACACTTTCCTTGTCCAGATCTAATTTCCCATTTTTTTAAAACTGGATTGGCTCGAATTTGAGGATTGTTGCTCTGTAGAAAGACTGGCGGAGCTCTTGCCCCGAGTGGATGGGTGGAATTTGCTTCCTCTCTCTCTTGTTTAACATAAGAACGGCCTGTATGGGTCAGACCTAAGGACATTCCGATCTGTCCTCCTATGCCAGGTGCCCAGAAAGGAGTGAAACCTACAGGCATTAATGATCAAGTGTTGATCTCTCTCTGCCATTCATTCTCTTCTTTACCACATCCTGCTAATAGCCATTATGCTTGATTTATTTCCAGTATTTATTGAAATACTGACAGATATACTCTGGCTGAGCACGAAACGTTTTGTTCCAGGGGACAGGTGGGCAAATCCCTCTCCTCACATTCCAAGGAAAGGAAGGATGGCCTCGTAGCTAAAACGCACATCCAGGGTTCAGGGGGCTTGGGTTGTATTTCTGGCTCTGCTCTGCCCCTGTGGAACCTTGGGCAAATCACTCACTTCCGTTTCCCCATTCGCAAGATCTTAATGCCTTACGTCCCAGAGGTGCTGAGGGAAGCATGGCAGCAAAGAGCTTTGCGGTCTTGACATGGAAGTCATTATACGGGTCCCACCTAATATTTCAAGATGCCATCCCCATGGTTATTCTTCAGCCTGTGCTGGTAATGAACTTTTGACTCATTAGGAATCTGGAGAAGAAACGACATTCTAGCTTTCAGAGCTCAAAACGATGGAATTCCCACCAACTCCTTTGGGACGCTAGTCTACTGTCTATTACATTTCATTGTCCAGACATTCAACCTACATTTCCCTTTCTTAACATCATCCCATTACACCTTTTAAACACAAGAACACAGTTATCTCACTTCTTCCCACCCTCTCAATCATCTTTGAGCCAAGCTCATACATATTTACCTTTTTTAATCTTCCCTCCTATGTCAGTCCCTCCAGCCCCTTAATAAGTTGCATTGCTGCTCTCTAAATTCCATCCAGATAACACACAAAAAGAGTTCTCTGGTTTGACATGATTGGTGAGGCCTCACCTGGACTAGTGTGTCCAGTTTTGGGCACCACATACTTTAAGAAAGGCATGGATAAATTGGAAAGAGTCCAGAGAAGAGAAACAAAAATGATAACAGGCTTAGAGAACATGACCTATGAGGAAAGGGAGAAAGAACGGGGCACGTTTAGTCTAATGAAGAGGAGACTGAGGCCATGGGATACTGTTAGCAGTCTTCAACTATGATGAGGTCTGTTATAAAAAGAACAGTGCTTAGTTTGCAACAAGGGAGATTTAGGTTAGATATGGAGGGTGGAAACTTTCTAATCACAAGGAAAGCCAAGTTCTGGACTGCTGTAAAAAGAGTGTATCCTTGTCACAGTGCCAGGTTAATGACATTCAAGGGCACTCCTGTTAGGTCTCAGGCCTCCAGCCATCACCTCTCTCTGGGTCCCTCTCCCGCCAAACCAGAGATTTTGGCATGTGGCCCCTCTGCACCTCACTGTCATCTCCCCAGCACATCTGACCGTAGGCCAGCACCTGCCGTTCTCGCTCTCTCTCGGGGACAATGCCAGGGTTACCCAGAACCAGCCAGCTTTCACAAAACACAGTACATTTAAGTAGGACAAAAGTATCACAGAGAAAACAGACCACCAAAATATAAGCACCCAGCCACACTCTAGCTTATCAGTGTCACTCATCTTCCACATGGAGACCAGCAGGTCCCAGTCGTTCCAACCCTTCCTGCAGGATTTGGCCCTCGTGGTTCCAGCTTCATGGCAGTACAAGTATCAGATGAAGGCTGGTGAGTCAGTTCAGGCTCCCGTTTATACCAAGAGCCTGTTCTTTGTCTCTTCGGTCTCTTGAACCAGGTCTGAACAAGCCTATGCAATTCTCCCCAGTGGGTGGTACTTGTCTGGAGCTGTTTACCAGCTGTAATTCTCCAGGAACTAAAATCAGTGGGGGGGTAAAGCTCTGTGACCCTCCTCCATGGAGCCTGAATACAATTCCTAGCTCACAAAGACACACATAACATTTATAGATGCCAAAGTCTATCGGTATTGCATGTGCCTATAATGCCTGGCACATCTCCATACAATAGTCTTTTGGAGTTTCCATATTTCCAAGATCTCACATTTGTTCCTCCTGAATCACTTCCAGTCTAGCCCTGCTCAGTATCTCCTACTTCTTCAGAGATAAGACCCAAAGCAATTAGTATGCTCATTGCCATAATAACCATGTATAATGCAGGCACATACTCCAGGTCTGCATACTATCAAATTTCCCATCTAACTATTAAAATATTACAGCTAATAGGGCAGGGAGGAAAAGTGATTGCAACAATTACCGTCCCACTAGTTATGGCCTGAGGTATAAATCATGTCAGAATAGAAAAGTGGATCCAGACCCTAATTTACAGCAGGCTAAACCCATCGAACCACGAAGCGTATCCCTCATTCATTAATTCAAATGGAACTCAAACAGGATTTGAGGCTTCACAGAGAAATACTAGCAGAAAAGGAAAGAGGTGACAAAGAGTGATGGGAAGTGGCATACGGACACATGCCGTTCCATTATAAGCCATTCACAAAATCCCATATTCCAGTCCATTTCTCTTCAATGGATCCTTTCAACAAGAAGGACCCCCAAAATGGCATATCAGATCATTTGTATCTATATTAATGCCTTTTTGCAGCAGATCTCTCAGATAGCCCTGGATCTTACTCACTTATCATTTTGCTCAAACTTTCTATGTCCAGTCTCAAGACAATGAAAGTTGAAGGGAAATCCCTTTGGTGGGTTTTTTTGGGTTATGGAAAAATAAATATTTTAACTGCATATCCTTGCTCCCCATTGTGCAAGTACAGAAGAAAAACGCACAAATATTGCAAGTAGCTTTTGCAACCTTAGTCCCCCAGCTACCTTTTTCGGGGGGAAAGGCTAAGACAAAAATATCTGAAGCCAGTTCAATGAGTGGAGCCACTGAAACCCCACCTCCCTACACGACATCACTAGCAGGTAGGGAGAATCACATTTTTTCCCTCCAGCTTGGAAAGTCAGAGGCTGCTTCCAGGCTAATGCTCAGACAATTTAATCAAAGGATACTGTAAAGATCTGACTCAGACACACATTACGCCTTCCAAAACAAACGGCCTTAACTTCAGAAACTCAGAAAATGGAAGATGTGAGAACAAGACAGTAGTTATCATTTTCCTTAAAAGTTACCAAGCCAGAGCACATCTGGCTGAGATCCATTACATTCACAGCCTCAGGTGGCTTCAATACAGGTAGCAGATTTTCGTAAGTCCTTTGTTACAAACATTTTGTGGACTAAATTAATCTGTTCATGTGACTGTAACAACAAGGATATCAAAATGTGAAGGCTTGATCTTCCAAAGGCTGTTGAAAAGGTTACAGTCGCTGAGCAGCGCTCATGAGTTTGCAACAACAGCTTATGCTGCGTATGCATCTAGCTGAAGAATGGCTGACAAAGAACACAGATTGAACTTGCAGGATTTTTCACAGAGTGCACAAATAGTTGCTTTATGTTTAACCTAGAATCACTGAAGCCTCGTGAGGTTGTATAAGAACTGCCTGCAATGAACAAGAGGAATGTCTCTCAGATTTGAACGCCTCTATTTTGCACTTACATCAAACTATGAAAGCAATTTATTCCCCCCCCTCACCCCCCCCCAGCCAAATGAGGCCCTATTTGGCTGAACACGCCAAAGGGAACAAGATGGTAGACACAACTTCAAAAGAGGTTACGCTCTCTTGTCTGCCTGGAACAGAACGATGGGAGGGATGGACAGGGATCCCCCAGGCGTCACATCTAAATGGCCATGGCAGACTTATCTCTGAAACTGCTGCTTAGTATTGCAACCAGTTACAACATTAAAGGCTTGTCTACATTACAAATACTCAGCCAAACACAGCGATACTGGTACAACTACGATGGCAGAGCCCCTTAGTGCAGATGCAGCGTAAGCAGACAGAAGGAGTTCTACCAGCGCCATTAAACCACCTCCCCAGAATACGTTAGCTTAGCTTTATCAACAGAAGCACTCTGTCTACGGGGGGGCGGAGGGGTGTCAGCATAGGTTTGTTGGCTATGGGATGTGTCTCTTCTTTCTTTGCCAAGAAGCAGTGTAGCAGAATACAGAGGACAAGACACCAGGAAGGAGACTAGGTTTCCATGCCCAGCTTTGTCACCACGCTCACTGTTTGGCCTTAGATAAATCACTCAACATCTCTGTGTCTAAGACGTTTCATCTTCAAAACAGAGATAGGGATACTTACCCACCTGTGCATCATGCGTTGGGATCTATGGATGAAATACATGATCTACAAGTGTTGCTAATTATTGCTGTTATTTCAAAATTCTGCATTCTTCTTAGAGCTGAATTATTTAACTATCTAATTAGAACCTTGATGTTTCTGAGAAAACAATCACACCATCAAATGAACAGCTACTAGAAGGCCAACACAACAGAAGCTTCTGAACCAGACATTAAGTGTCAATAGCTATTTGGCTACATGGAAACCTGCATGCACAGACCTAGCTGAGCAAATACACAGCTGCCAGCAATATTTCAACCAATGGAAATTCAGCTACCTCTCCCAGGAACTGGGATGTCAGAGGGGTGTGCTTCTACAAAAGCCTCCATTGGAAAAGAAAATCAAACAAATGAGTAATAATCCAGGTGGGTTTAGAACTCGTGAAAGGTGCCATATTTCCTAGAAGGCAAGGACCATGGGCCATAGCAATGCAAATCTCTATAGGCTGCCTGCCACTGTGCTTCACTCTGACCCACAAGTGTTCAGCGTAAGCTGAGGGGATATCACATAATTCGATCTCCCGGTTCATACACTCCTTTGCCCCTCTGCTGAGATTGCCAAGAAGAGGGTTAAAATCTCATTCTTTTTGCAGATAACACCATCCTTTACACTCTCAATTCCATTCTATTCCGAATTCCAGTCGATTCAAAAAACATGCTTCACCCAGAAACAGTAGCACCCACCCTCTCTTTCCTTCCTTACCGCCTCCTCCATTCGTGCACTGGCATCCCTTCCATCTCTTTCCTCGGCGTTCGCCAAGCCCAAAGCTTCACCCCTCTCGGTCGTCTTTCTCCAAAGACTGTCTGCGGCTAAACAGAACAGGGCCTGTATCCCCTAATGCTGCCCTGCACTGCCCGTAGCCCTCTCAAACTATAAACTTCTTTCTCTGCTTCTTCTGCCTTCTGTGAGTTTGCAGAATTGTTTAGGACAGGCCAGTTTGTAATTGTTTAGCACAAGCCATGTCGGGAGTGCAAAAACCAAGGATTCATATCACATGCTCCCCAGAAGGCGCAGAGAGGAAAAAAAAATCCATGGAACATAACAAAAATCACAACGGATTTCCCGTTCCAAATATAGCACAAAATCGCATGATCAGAGTGAAAATCTTCAAAGTGCTGCCACTGCTATTGCTAATGAGGATTTTGCAGTTCACATGGGGAAAAGAATTAAAAAAAAAGCAGCTAAGAGTTATGCAGGGGAAGCCCATTCTGCTATGATAGGCCAAAATCTCATCTCTTAAAGTTATCTGTCAAAGAGCAATCTCACTTCTTCGGCCTTTGCAGGGATTGTGGACACAGTGCACAAGTCCAGTGACATGTGAGGGAGGAGCTATGGTATGAGAAACTATGATGATCTGACGTATTAGTCAGTGACAGAGGCAGGTCACTTCACCTAGCCAGGCCTCAGCTTCCTCCTCGCCTAGTTCCTCACGTGCAAAGCACTGCGGAAATGAAAAGCTCAAAGAACTCAGAGGGGTTTGATTACACTTGAATTCCTGGCCACAAGTTAGAATCATTTCTCAGACAGAGCTGGAAGCTTCTGCAGTGACTAAAATCAGCTCAGTTATATTTAAACTCCCTACAGTTCGTTTCCTTCATTTGCTCTCACTTACCTCACATGCCGACATGCGGCTCTGAAGTAACTGCAGATTCTCTCCGGGGTACGGTGACAAATACCACACACAAGGACTGCTACCCAGAATAGCTCCTGTTTCGGTCCCATTAGGAACTTGAGAAAACTGGCATCTGCCTCTACTACTCATTCTTTCCCGGAACTGCTCAGAAAATAACGCAGCTAGCAATCAGAACATCTATGAGTAGGTGGGAGCAGCTAGCCAAGGCCAGCAGGTCCTTGTGCATCTGTAAATACTCCAGCAGTGTGAGAGCCAAACGTCACAGATTGCGCGTACAAAAAGTCAAGCCTAGCGCCCGAGAAGTCAGGCGCATCAAGTTTCCATTAACTACCCTGCATTTCCCAGGTAATTGTGCACCCTAGGACTTAATGAGAAATAATGAGCTGGCATGCAGCTCCAAGTGGCAGCCAAGAAAACTAATAGGAAAATATTTAAATATATTTTATTGCAGATGTGGGGAAACGAGTCTTGCTACCGTCATCTCACAGCGTACAGCCCAGGAGAAGAGACAAGGACCTTACAGATTATCTTCACCAGCACTGCAACATGGGTGCCCAGGATCAATCTGAGTGAGGACCACGGTGGCAGCCTACAGGGCCTAATTAGTGTAGCATTAGAGACAGCATGGTCTCTAGACCCTGCTCAATCACTCATACAGTGTGGCCACAGACAACAAAACCTAGCTACACCGCTGCTGCCCTGGCTGCAGAATGGAGCTAACACTGCTTACCTGCCTTGCATGATTGTGAGGGCAAAGCCTGGCCTCATCTACCCACTCCCTCCTCATGTCATTAACGGCAACGATCCCTAAGGTTCAGACAAACAGCCTCACCGCTCCACTGTAAACCATGAGGGGGAAATGAAGGCGTGAAAGAGAGGAGACAAGAAGAAGAACAAGACAGACTGCAAAATCATCAAGATGCACCCATAAAAACATTACACTGATACCTAGGTATCGGGGATGAGTGTTTCAGAACTGTGATTACGTGGCTGTGTAAACCGCTACATCATTGTTGGTCTGGTTTATTTTTAAAATTTGGCATATAACTGTGCTTTGGAATCTGAGTTTTCATTAACACCCACACACACAAAAAAAAATTATAATAATAATATTTACATCTCCAGCCTTTCCGGTTGTGAAGAAAACCTTCAAAGCACAAAACAAATGGGAACTGACTCATTTCTTGCCATGGGTTGTTCACGCTGAAGCCCAATCAAGATGCTTTAAACGCCAGTATCATTAACCGTTCTGGGGTTCCCGCCACATAATTTGAGTCTAACGCGGCACATAGGATACTCTTATTTTGTAACCCCTGGTTCGCTTTCTGCTCCCTCCTTGCTCTTTGCTGCTCCCACTGCATCATGTCTAGAACCAGGTCCTGATCTTGCAATTACATCTGGGCAGGGATCCATGCATAAACCAAACAAAGTCAATGGGACACCATGCAAGTGTAAATGGTCCACCCATGTGGATCATATGGCAAGAACAGTACCTTACTCTGCAAGCTCCTCTGGACAGGGACAAAATCTCACTTGTACCTAGAACCCAAACAGTTAATATTTCCATAAATCAGAACTAACGGCTGCTGCTGGCTCCACTATGCATCTTGATGGCAGGAGAAATTTAATTTACTTTTGATAACTTCTGGCCATTTTGAATAGCTGCTTTTCTTTTAAAAAGAAAAAGAAAGTGACCATTTCCCACCCATGCCATTAATCTCACGTAAAGGCCAGCAAAGCCTTGCAAAGTCTCACTGACTTTATCCCACTTTTACTACTGTTGAGCAGGATTAGCCTTAACTGAGCTCACCTCACATTAGCTGAGGATTATTCATTAGTCATCAGCCTATAATCACTTGCATTTTCCAACACAGCCCGTACATGTATCACGCAGATAGCTCAGATAATCCAAGTCACGTTTTTTTAATGAAATCTGCAAGAAACACATACCCCAACCACTTTCCCCCACTCCTCCAAAATACCCAATTAGTTCAGCTTAGGAAACGCTATAAAAAATTAATATTGTGAAATTTCCAGTCTAACAAGTTTCTGATGAGAATATTCCCTACTAGGGCAATGTACTTTTTTTAAACCACAACCAAACACTACCCAGGGAGGGGCAGGGTTCACGGAAGCCAGAGAGCCCCATTAGCCCATTCTGTGGCACCTGGATTAAGAATTAGGCCCAGCTGGGCAGAATCAGGCTGGGTGGTTCCCATAAAGGAAGGACTGCAGGGTTAATAGGGAGGACTGAGAGAGGTGAGCTGCAGCAGGGAGCTTATCCCCTGGGACTTGGCCTGAAGGGAGAGGACAGCAGGGGTAGAGAGGTTCCAGGCAGCTGCCAGAGAGTCTGGAAGTCACACTGAGAAAGCTTCTACATTCAGCTTTCTGCAGCTATGTGGGTACCTGAACTCTGGCTCCCAAACATCTGCAATAGTCTGGATTTCCCCATTGCTAAGTGTCACCCAACAATCCCTATGGTGTTTTTCTGCATTGGTGCATCTAGATGCTGTGGCATAGACAAGGGTAAAAAAGGCTTCTCTAGCATCAGGACACTAGTAAGGAGACCTACATTTTGTCTGGATTTTAGCTCCCACTGTTGCTAGCACTTGCGCAGAAAACTGCTCAGGATGTTATGGAGTATAAACCCACTCAGTTGCTAGCCCCTGCTGAAGCCTACCATGCCCACACTACTATCGTTACCCATGCTAGTTAGATTGCAGCTGGCGTGGGGATGTCTCTCTTTGCTACAATCGTATCTTCATGTGCACTGTAGACATCCTGTTAGCAGCTAGCTTTGCAGTGCTGTTACAGCATAGAAGGCGGCTTCTTGGCTTTTCTAAGTATGGGGAAGGAGCGGAATTTGGCAACTAGAATGAAGAGCTGAATGAATACACACACAGCCAAGAGTCTCTCTCAGTCACTGCATATGGGAAATCAGAACTATGCCATGGCAATGTCTCCACCTGCTGGCTGAAAGGAGCTTTACCAAAGTGCCTTGACTGGTACAGAAGAACAGAGAGTAAAAGAAATAATTTGACAGCTCACACTGCCGCTAAAGTGTTATTGAAAGCCTTTCACACTACACTGAACTCTCTCTACTAATGCAAAAAATTCTGGCAGCAACAACAAACACTAACTAAATTGGAAGCTATTCTGTGCTGGTAGCTGGAAGCAACCTCCACCTACCTTTGTTTTGCACATATACAGAAAACCCAATGACAACACTGGAGACAACATTCTTAACCTGGTTTCCAACTAGTAACATCTGAAAGGGCACGAGGTACAAAGCGTGCTCCTGTGGGCCACTGATTAATGGATCAACATTTGACATTCGGACCAAGAGTCTCTCTCCTCAGCAAAATGTTCATTGTGCATTATTTAGAGATAAGAGAGTACAGCACAGAGAGGAAGAAATAAATTGGATTTACTGTGATCTAGGAAAAAAGGGGCTAAATAATTTAGATCAACATTTTGTGTTCTCCGACAAAAGCTGCAATCAATAAACAACCTAGTTAGCAACCCCAAGAAAAAAAAATGAAACCAGAGTTCCAAGACGCTTACTTTTCAATCACAATCATTGTCAAAGGCAGTAATTTACATGGCTAATACCGGAACCTGAAGCCTTCCCGTGCTGTTACATATCTCTTAGGGCATGAAGAAGGCTCCACCGTTGCTGTCTATCCTGGGCTGCTCTTTGTATGTCCCCTCTGTTGTTAAGTTTCATAAGTTTTCTCACTCTGAGCAGTGTTCGGAGGAATTCATTCAATCAGCCCTTTTGATATGTTCTTCCAATTGCCCAGTGGCTCACCTGCCAAGGCAGCGGTCTGGCTTCAGTCTTAACACAGATCCCAAATATTTCCATCTTCTTTTCTGGATAACATGAGAGATGAGGGGTTGTTGAACCCTCTGCCAAATCTCAGCATTTGTTATAAGCTTATTCCATTTAAGAGCTAGTATTTTTCTACAGCATTTAGACATCTATTTTTCCCTTTGGTGGATTGCCAGCTCTCTCAGCCAAACATTAAAATGCAAATAACATTGGCGTTGAAGATCTGAAATTTAGTCTTTAAACTTCAGATTTTTCAATGACCAAATCTTGTTGAAGCTGATGAATGCAGATCCTTGCAATTTGTGACATCATTTCCTTCTGAACATCCCCATTGGTTTGCACGTTACTGCCCAGGTACGTACATTGGCTCATTTCTTGTATTCCTTTGCCTTCTAAAGTAATGCTGAGCTGGGGTGTAAATTAGATTTGCTTTTTCAAAACTGCTTATTGATCCCGTGTTTTTTGCAATGTGGACAGTCTTTACTTGTATGTTGGTTGAGCAGTCACTTACAAGAGCAACGTCAACAGCAAAACCTAGACCTTCTAGCATACTGTTGTCGTGCCGTGCAATGCCTGTTTGTACCCATCTACCCTTATTCTCATAGCGAAGGCCACAGTGATGCCAAACAGGAGAAGTGAAAGAATGCATCCTTGTTTGACACCAGTGTCTATGTTTGAATCATTCACTCAAGCCTGCGTTTACTTTAACAGGGCAAACTTCAACTTGATAGAAGGTCTTTTGTTGGCATGCCACAGCAGGTCAAGATGGTCCAGAATGAATTGCAAAGGGAGCTGTGAAATGCTTTCTTGAAACCTATGCAGATTAAGTGCTTTTTACCATTCGATGATTATTCTTAGTGTGAAAATGTGCCTAACGTGATCTTGTGGATTGCTCTTCCTTTAGACTCACCACAACCATTTCCTTTATTCAACTTAAGGTGCTACTGCAGCATGATAGGAATGTACCACCTCACCAGTTATTGCAGTCGCTTAACGTCATCTTTCCATGGTATTTTGACTATAATCCCAGTTTTCCATTGTTCTGGAGGCTTTTCCTCATCCTAGGTCTCATCAACTTGAGCTTTCAGCTTTTCCCCACTCACTTGGTCTTCACCAGCAGCTTTCTCAAGTTTTAATATTTTTATTGATTTCTTTGTCAAAGTCAATAGTTTCTTTTGGCACCGGTCTCTTTAGCATCTCTGAAAGGACTCTGCCCATCGCTCTCTTTTATCTTTTTCTGTTGTTGAAGTATTTCCTTGTTTACATCATCCTGAGGGCCTGAGGGATAAACTTGTCAAGCAGGACCTTGTTGAGCTGATAAAAGTGTTTTCCTATCACCGCCCAACAGCCTGCATTATGTTTACAAAATCATTCTTGAGAAGGGAGATTGTAACTGTTTTTTTGGTCAAGGTAGACGAGAGATTTGCAGTCAGTATTTGACCAGATGCTGGATTTCTTTTGTGCCATTGATCTTCAATGCACATATCGCAGAAAGGTACTGACTAAGCAATAATCCATGCTGCCCGTGCAAGTATGTAAATAAGCCTATGCGATGTATTTGCTGATTACTAGTAAATGGTTGCTCTCTAGTGACACCATGCCTTGCACCGCCCATGGGCATCTCTAACAACACAACTTCCTGCGTCTACCTCAGTTGCAGAATGCGCTACAAATCACTAAGGGAATAATACTGGACAATCAAACAAAATGAGGCCTCAGCACAAAGGCATTTGGCTTCCTGCAATCCAGGCTCCATGACACAGCTGTGAACATGTGCGAACCAGCGCCCGACAACCCATACGCAAGCCTCATCTCCTGCAGCGACCCCCAACCTTCCAGGTAAACCTCTGTCTCTCCAAGCCTCTGCAGAACTGCTCACACCTCCAATGCCTGGTTCACTCTGCCTGCTCCCCCACATGTCCATACCCTCCTAAGGCTCCATCTCTCCTCCAACACTCAGCATGCTTTCCCAAAGCTTTGCCAGGAGCAGAGCTAGCATACGTGTCTGGAAACCAAAGTCGCTAACGGAACTAACACAGATTAACTGGGTGACTTGGATTAGGAGAACAATTCTGCGTTGTGTTTTTTGAAGTGGCTGTGATGTTAGCAGAATATGGAGTGTATCAGGTTGGAAACTCTGGGTTGGGGTTTGACAAACCCAAAGAAATGTGAGAAAAATAAAAGGGCAGAGAGTTCCAAAAAGAGCACTTGTAACTCCTTCCTCTGCTAAAGCCAGTATATATTTTAGTTTTAAAAAATATCATGGAAAATTCAATTATCCTCTGGCGACTCAGTGTGCCCAGTCTGGAGATCTGATCCAGCCACCAAGGTGTCATGCACAGGGATTTTAGTCTCGATTTAAGTGCAAATCTCAAGGCAGCTTTAAACTATGGAGTCACCACTGATATGCCCATGACAGATGGATAACCGAAGCCCTTGTAGGCAATCGAAGAATTTGGCCCAAAATACTTAATAGATTCAGAGGAGACAGCAAGAGAAATCCACTGCGTCAGACCTATTTGGTCACGCCAATTAACTTAATTGGCTATTGATTGTTTAATTAAAGATTCGCAAGGAGGCAAATCCCCAAGTATAGAAGGTAAAACACAAGACAGTTTGTCACCTTCACATCCTCCCAGTAATGGCAGTGAATGTCAAGAGACACCCCCTGTGGCAGAAGAATCCTGTTCTCAGGCCCTGTTCCTTCCTCATCTCATTCGACAACTCATTTTTGAAACGTGATTGCTGCTTTTAACCCATGAGGAGTTCCCGAGATCTTTCCCCATGCGCTGATCCATTTTAAACTGCTCAAGTCTCGCATTGTAAAATTAAAATGGGGCCAAATCATCGCAACTCTACAGGAACAAAAGCACAGTAGACCTGGGCAGGGAACAGGGGGTCGGAGTGGAGGAGTACTGCCAATCTTCACATCCAACGCTCTTTTCAGGTGGGCCAGAAAATAAAGAGGGTGAAGCTAGGGTAAAGGTGTACTCCACTGTACTCCAGTTCTCCCATCCTCTTGGGTGAGGGAGCTCTATCAGAGCCATGCTGCCACGGTCATAGTGTTTAAGGCCAGAAGGAACTGGGAGAGTGGCAGGGGCAATGTGGGGCACAAGTCCCCCAGGGTAGCCTCCTGCAGGATTTGTTGCATCCATACCCCTGCTAGGTTCTACGCTGGGACAAACTTTGCTCCCCCTCACTCCCGAGCCTAAGTGTTTAGCAAACATGCAGCACCACCAGCACCGACGCAGGAGGGACATGTCTCTTAAATATTAACAACCCTCAGATGATGAATCTGTGTCATGAATCTGTGTCATGAATCTGTGTCATGAATTTAAAAAAAGAAATAAGTACAAGCCAGACCAGGAGCTTCAATACCTAGGTTACATTTAAAGAGGCAGAGCCAAAATGCAGATCTTGATTTAAATTTTTTTTAAAATGCACCTAATGTTAAAATCACTCCCTCCCCATGATGGGCACTGGGTCATGTTAATCACCCACTATGATGGACAATGAGGTACTCAGCCTGCAATCCTCGCACTCTTTGAGCAGTGCTGGACTTTTGACATAAAGCAGATCCACAGTGGATCAATGGGGTTGCTCAGATGTGACAGCAGAGCAGGCTTTGGCCCAGAAACAGAGAGAAGCCCACACACAGAAATAAAAAAGTTCATAGGAGCATCTGTAAATTAGGAACATCACCCATCCACCAACTGCAGGCAAAGGGCCTTGACTCTGAGATCTGCAAACCACAGAGCAGGAGATACAGGAAAAAAACGAGCATCCAGGAGGAGGTGATGTGTGGAAGATTCCCCCCTTTCTGCTCAGGACCATGCCCTGTCATGCAAATTTGCTGTCTACCCACACACAGTCAGCAAGTTAAGCCCTGCAGGGAATGTCATTTCTCAGTAGCTGCCACTCTAGCAAATTTTTACCTTGCTTAATGTAAACACTGATTAGCTCTTCCCCAGAATGTTAACCTTTTGTTTCTCTCTAGAAGCCAACAGAACTTGACAGGGTTTGGTTTCAGCAGCCCAGCACAGTAAATGCTGCTAAGGGCTCCTCCCTGGCACCAGGAAGCCATGCACAGAGTGATGTTTAACATCCCTAGGAGCTGTAGAGCACGTCCGGATGTGCCCGACTCATAAAGTTGATCAGAGATATGATCGCTCTGGATATTATAGAGGGATGAGGGCAAAGTCAATATTACCACACTGCGGAGCTGAGTACCAAGAATCAATTACCCCACCAAGAGGACCAGACAAAGGGTCAATGCTGCAAGTTACCTCCACCATCCACCACCAGAATGAGGCCTAAATTCTCATTGTCCATCTCAAACTAACATTACAATTCCTTGCCACTTTTCTGGCTCTCCTCCCACAATGACCCACATGGGACAAGCATGCTACACAAGCCACTATTTGCTGCTTTTCTACTCAAGCGTATCATGGTAGAGGGTGGGAGGAGGAAACCAAATCAGAGGAAAATGAGACTTTTATTTTTTTTTTGAAAGAATAAAGTAGAGGTTGAAAGGCTCTACTGCCTAAATGGCAATGGGCATCACCACTGTTTAAAAACATAAACCACCTGTAGGTTAATAAATCAGAACTCAACGTATTTGGGGTTACTGAAGCATGGGAATCGAATAAACGCTATAAAGCTACTTTGTGTGGAGAACTCCATCACCCTTTTCCAGCACCTTACAACATTCCCTGCCAGATAGATAAATATCAGTAGTATCCTCCCTTTACAAAATGGAGAAACTGAGGTAGAGCGGTTGAGTGGCCTGCCCGGACCCAAGAACATCAACGTCAGAGCTCAGGGATTCCTGGCTTCCAGTCCTGCGTTCAGGCCATGTTCTCCCTACAAGGAAATGGAAAGCACACTAGCGAGAAGGCCATTTGATGCAAATGCTGGTATCACAATAAAACAATGCTTTGGGGTTGTTGTTTTTTAAGCATAAAACAAGAGTAAAATAAAACAAATTATAGACATCAGGCCAAGTTCCTCTCCTGAAGATGATAGAGTTGCATCAGAGTTGAATTTGGTCTAATATGTGCTAGGCAAGACCTTATAACAAAGATTTACCATTTTTCCTTTAGTATTACAGCTGACTATAAAACAAACATTTGCTTTCTACAGATAACAAAATGACTAAAATGATCATACTCGATTTGTAAGTGTTTGGGTTACCCTTTCTCTGTCTGAGAAATGATTCTAACTTTCAATTACCCATGCAAAAATCTTCTACCTATAGCCCCTATATATCCCCTATCCGTAACACACACAACTCCATGCAAAAGTTTGGGATGGATTCCAACAACAAATTACAATGAGATTAAACATTAATTCCCATCTTAATTATATAACCATGACTAGGCTCAATGGTATCACAGCCATTAAATGCTAGAAGAGTGTGTTGAGTACAGGCTGGGTCCTCTCAGAATGCTAAGTACTTGCACTGGTGCAAACACAGCTGCATTTTGCCCGTGGCTGTGAGCAGCTGTCTTGCTATGGCTGACCGTCACCTATGGGCACAAAGATTCTGCTATTGTACATGAATGCTATAGTGGCAACGGTACCAGGGGGTCACAATCAAACTTTTACACACACACACAGGGCAAGCCAGCAGTCTGTCTCCACAGCATCTCATTACCAATGTGCTCTTCATCACTGTAGCATTTAAGTGCCACATAATCATTAATGGATTCTAAACAAACGACCCCCTGGGGGGGAAAAAAAGAAGGAGGTACTGTCCCCATTTCTTTTTAAGATGGGCAACTGGGACACGAGGGTAAATTAAGTGACTGGCCCATGGTCTCAGCACAAGCTGAGCTGGGAACGGAATACATGACTCCCGAGTCCCAGTTCAGTGCCCTACCCACTAGACCAAACTTCCAATAACTGGTATCAAAATTCACTGCAAAAAAATATGAGAAATGTGGAAAGCGTTGTTTGTTCAAGAGTTTAACTTTTTTTCTTATTGATTCAGCGTAACTCAATGGTGGAGGAATAAGAAGGTATAAAAAAATAAAAACATGGCGAGGCAAGCCTCTCTGTATGGAGCTGCAGAGAGAAACCCCACATTTGATTTCCCCACTCACCTGGTGCAATAGAAAAGAAAGAGAAACTATGCCAGAAAGATTTTTACTTTAGAGATCTGAGACTGGAGGTTTCCTACTGATCTGTCAGAAAGATGGTCTGTCAGGACTAGGGTGACCAGACAGCATGTGTGAAAAATCAGGACAGAGTGTGGGGAGTAATAGGAGCCTATATAAGAACAAGCCCCAAATATCAGGACTGTCCCTATAAAATCGGGACATCTAGTCACCCTAGTCACGACAGCCACAGCACAACTGCAGCAAATCAAGACCTGCACCTGGAAATGAGCCATGTTTGAAATCAGATTATTTGTGCCTCAGAACATGGCCTCTCACAAGGGCACTGCAGATGCTACAAGGATGTCTCAAACACAATGGAAAACTGAGTCTCTAGGAAGTACACCTCCCCTCACCCCACTGTGCAAACCAACATTCGCCCACCCCCCAAAAAAAACAGCAACCAAGTGAGGCTGCAATAGCATAGTCATCAGGGCAGGTGAATCTGCATGCAGGTGATGGCCTGCAATGAACCAGCTACCATGGCGAAAGGCAAAAGACAAGACATGTGACCTCTGGAACAGGAGCAAGACTGACAGTTCTAGGCAAAGGCACTATGCCTATTCAGCACTCCAGGGCTGCAGAGCCAGAAAGAATGCGACAAGAACAAAACAGAGAGAAAGTTAGGTAACAGAGGAAGAAAAACAGTTCAGAAACCACAAAGGAGATTTTACAACAGACACCAGTTACATAAACCTAGATGGATTTCATCTGAGCAATCAATTGGAAAGCTAGCTCTCCCCCTCCCACTGGCCAAATGCAAGCTGTGTCCCTTTAGAGAGCCCCATGCGAAGAAAGCAGTACAAACCCCTTTGGCAGAGCCAAGCAAGAGTCTTTCAAAAAAAATCCTTCCTGGCTCTTTAGGGAAAACTGTATCAAATTAGACAGCAGAAAGTTTTGCAGAATACCGGGCCCGATTCTCAGCGTAGCTTCATTAAAGTCCATGGGGGAAGATTTTCCCATTCCAGTTTCTTCGTAAGTGTCTCATACCCCCAATGCTTGAATTTTGGATTGAAACAAGTGGCCACGGGGTCAAATTCACAACTTTTAAAAAGCATTTCAATCTTTCAGAGAATTAATTTGAGATTAAAACAATTCAAGACTTTTGTTTTCACAGTAAAGCCCACCTGTTGACCACACACACCTCCCTCACCACCACCAAAACCACCAACTTCGCTTCTGAATCTTCCTCCACATTGTGCTGTCTATTCCTGCACTAGCGTAAACCAGCCAGCAGCAATAGTACAGAAGAGGTCATTTTGTTTCCAGGCACAACAGCAGCCAATAATTAAAAACCATTGCAAATCCTAGAGAAGGAATTCCAAATTTCTTCTTGAATCTTGTTTGAAAACTAAAGTTTCAACCCTTTAAAATCATTATTTTTGATTATAATAAGTACTGCAGTGGTACCCAAAGGCTCCACCCACTGTGCTGTTTGTTCAACATAAGAACCGCCAAACTGGGTCAGACCAAAGGTCCATCTAGCCCAGTATCCTGTCTTCCAACAGTGGTCAATCTCAGGTGCTTCAGAGGGAATGAATGAAACAGGTAACCACCCAGTGATCCATCCCCTGTCACCCATTCCCAGCTTCTGGCAGCCCAACACTACTCTCCATCACCTGCCTCATCCTCTGCCTCACCTCTACACTTCTGCTGCTGCCTGCACCTTTCCTGCCAAACACACAAGGAACCTTGGCTCCTGCCCCAAAAATCTGACAAGTTAATACGGAAACAAAAAACTACAATCTTGTACCATGAGCACTATTTGGGGCTAAAAGTTAAGGCCACATGCTCCCCTCAGATGACAATGGGCCACAGTAATTTTGTGAGCATGCAATTCTGCACCTATATTATGCGATAATCTGGCCCTTCAAATAGCATCAGTAGGATTCAGAGTCAACTCCCAGTTTAGACAACAGGAGCAGTTCACATCTCTCAAGGTTAATACATCCCTGCATCCTTCCACTCATATTGAAAAGGGTTATCTTTGCAAATTTAAGGGCTAGATACTTTAATAAATGAAAACTTATACTCTGCTGAACCTGAAACCATCAGAGGACTGAATAAATATATGCAGTGAAACAGACATGACACTCCCAGTTTAAATCTTCGTTTTGTGTGTTTTTCTTAAATCAAAAAAACCTAAGTCTAGTGGACATTTAACGCACATGATATTGCAACAATGCAGTTGTATCAAACCACGACTTTCTAATCTTTTTCAGAGAAACAGTCAGATGCTTAAATGAGCAAGCGTACACAAAGAAGCAATGGATCCAAAGGTCCACAATGTGAACGAACCTTGGTGAAAGCGTCTATGGTTAAACACAGAGAGCCAAGGATTTAGATCCGCACAAACAGGGGAGTGACTGGTATGGTTATTATTGGATTACTTGATTGATCAACTAAATATTTGCCAATATGGTAGAACTAAGAAAACTGCACTGGTAGGCAGTAAGCTAGTGAAGTGAAAAGGAGAGTCATAGCATTTTTTTTTATTATTATTATTATTTTTTAAAGGTATAAAGAGGCACCTAGGCCTGATTGGAAGATTTCGGGAGCAAGATTTCATGCTCACCAAGAGGTTCCCATTTGAAGAAGGGAGGCTGTTTCCATTAGCTACACAAAGCTTTATGCAGAGCTTCCCCTAATTGAAAATCACACCTGGATGTTTTGCATGCAGAACACAAAGGCCTCGCACAGCCCAATGGGAGCATCCACTGTGACCCTGCTAGCCAGGGGCTGGCATTTCAGGTCCAAACTGGTGGCTGCATCAGAAATGCGGATTTGAGTTCTCCAGGCACTAAGATCCAACCAGCAAGTTCTCCTCTGCTGATAGAAAGTGATCTATGGAGCCAAGGAACAGCCTAATCTCAGAGCAGCCTGAACACTGCTCTCCATTGCCTCCCTCATGCTCTGCCTCACCCCTACACCTCTCCTGCTGCCTTCACCTTCCCTGCCACCAATGCCCTCCCTTCCCCACTCCCCTCAGTGCTGAGCTGGCCGGAGAGAAATGGCCCCTGTGAATTAGTCCCCCACAAATCTGGAGAGAAGAGGCCAGGGCAGGGTCTCCCTTGTGCACAGGAGCCCAGTGGTAGCACTGGACCCCTGAAGCCCGCTGGAGCCTGGCTCAGGCCCCAAGGGTGGGCGAGGCCGGGAGGTGGTCACAGGCTTAGGGGGGGTTGGCTTCTCTCCTTGCCTTTAGGGCACGTGGCTTCCCCCCACTGCCCAGGCCCACAGACAGAGGGGTTCTCACTCCCCCCACATCCTTCCCCAGGCCCCAGGCTGGCCAGCTCCCACCCCAGGGTGCAGCCGCAGCTCCTCCCCTTGCAATGGCTGGGACAGGCAGCAAAGGCACGTGGCTGAGGCAACACCCCCCAAGCTCCAGGAGAGAATCCGGGGGGCCAGCAGCGCCCCGGGTCAAGGGCCTCTCCCCCCCGCCCCCACCTGTGTCCTGGTATGCGGGGGGAGCAAGGGCTGCTCCCAGGACCCCCCTCGGACATCCAGCCTGGGCTCCCCCTCTGCCCTCGCCCCCACACGCCTGGAGGCAGCGCCCCCGCTCCGGAGGGAGCCGCCCCGCGCGGGTAGCACATGGCCCCGAGCGGCCGCTCCCAGAGCTCGGGCTGCGGGCACCGCTCCGAGCTCGCCCGTCCGCCCAGCGCAGCTGTAAACCGGGGGGTAAATTAACACCCCCCCCCCTTGCACTGAAATTTAACTTCCGGATCTGCCGGGCCGGGCGCCCCTTCACAATCCCAGGCCCCGACCCCGCCAACTTTTTGCAACGATTGGTGTCTTTGTGTTCTGTGTCTCTGCGCGTGTGTTTTGTGCTCATGCGTGTGTGTTTGTGTGTGTTGTCTCTGCGTGTTGTTCCGGCACGCGCCTGCCACCCACGCTCCAGCCACGCCGCTAGCCCCGCTGGGCAGGAGCCCGGAGAGCCGGCGGTGTTTTCCCGTAACGCGCCGCGCCTCTGTCCCGCCGGCGGGGCGCAGGGGCCGGGCCCCCGGCACCAGGCTGGGGCGGCGCCTGGCCGTGCCCGCAGTTGGCGGGGCTGCTGCCCGGCTCGCTCCGCCGCTAAGGAATAAAATCATCGCTGCGGCTCACAACCCTGGCAGGGCTCCGGGAGCCGCGCCGCGCAGGTTCATGCACCAGCAGCAGCCCACCGGGACCTGCAGTTCCCCCCTCCCCGGGCAGCTACACGATTGTATTGTCAGGGGTGAGGTGCACGCTCCTATCGCCGAGCGGAGTGCGAGACGGAGCCTTCCCCGGCTCTGCACCAGCCCTCTGGGTTGCTTGCTCAGAGGAGGGGGGCAAGGGGCTACCCCCAATACAGCCGCCCCTTCGCACACACCCCGATCCCCCCTTCACACAAACGCGAACCCCAAGAGCACTGATTACCTTCCACAGCCAGGACACAGAAGGTCAAAGAGAAAAAACCGAGACA
The DNA here is from genome assembly GCF_003597395.2 of Chelonoidis abingdonii. NCBI lineage: Eukaryota > Metazoa > Chordata > Testudines > Testudinidae > Chelonoidis > Chelonoidis abingdonii. The sequence continues at coordinate 79,967,981 of NC_133777.1, forward strand.
AAGCAAGTCCTCCAGCGCCATGTAAACCCTTAAAATCTCCAGGGGGGGGAAAGCAGGGCTCTTCGAATGTCCAGCAGAAGAACATCTAAGAGGGGAGCTGAGTCTCCCTCCACTCCATCGCCATCTTGTGTGAATGTTAAAGACTATGTGAGTTAATTGCACACACACACACATGCACACACACTCAAGTCCCACTTTAGGTGTCCACTAGAGACGCCTGAACCTCTGCCAACAACCCAGCACACCCACACCCCTTTCTGTTTCTCCATGCAGCAGCATGCTGGAAGCTTTGAAGGAAACAGATTGGTCACTCCTTGCTGAAGAGCCCAGCTCTGTGCGCAGGGTTAGCAAACAAGCACCAGAGCATGACAAAAATAAAAAGTCTGGTGGTGGGCTCTGTATTTCTTTGTGCACGTGCAGAAGAGGAGGGGTCAGCTCTAGCTTGCACACTGTGCCAGTAGCTTTGCAGCAGCTTCTGGGTGTTCTTTTCATTTTTTTTAAACAACAAGGACTATTTAGCCATTCAACAGGTTGCTAAAAGCTTCAGGGAGTCTAAGAAACTATCCTCCCTTTCCCCAAGAATATGTAGGATTTAAAGGATATTTACATTTCACTCTTAGCGTTTTTCCTTTTCAAAATGTTTTGCAAACACTAATGGGGAAGTGGCGGGTCAATTTCAGTCCGACATTGGAATATTTTTGGAGAGGGAAATGGGAACACAGTCAATCTTTTACAAAAAGATTGTCCAAGGCATGCTACGGAGAGGGAGATAAATAAATATTTAAGGAGAAACAAACATTTCCCTGCAAAAACCCAAGTGTTGCAGTATTAGGCTAGCACATAAGAATCTCAGAGATTAGAAACAAACTGAGGGGTTGAGCCTCAGCCAAATTGACCCAGATGGATCTGATTGCAGGATAAAGGCCTTCATTTCATTCATTAAGCACGTGCCCACTGACTTGAATGGGAACTTAGGGCAGTAAGAACAGAGGTGTAATTGAGCAACGATCCCGGCCTTTGGCATATTGGACATAAACAATGTAATCAAGTAATTCTATGGTAGATAATTTTGTTAAACAAGATTCTGAACCCAACATTTCTCCTCCTGTCACCCCCTAAGCACAGCTGTGTGGCAGGTAAGATCAGTGCTCCAGTTACAAGCTAGATGCCAGTGGATGTATTCATCCTATTCTCTTTTTAAGGGTCAAATCTTAGTCACCCACTCCCTGTGGGAGTGGAAGGCTTGCTATGCAGCCAAAGAAGCGCACAGAGTGGCTGGAGCTGTGGGAAGAGGAAGATCTGCACCCCCTCTCCCCCCGTGGAGCTGTAGGGCTGAGCTCCATGGAGACAGCTTTTTCTCTAATATGCAAAAGAGTTTTGAGAGTGGGCCGGGAGAGGTGCAGAGCTGGTGGATCCATGACAGCACAGATCCACATGCATTCCCCATACACACACACTCATAGCAGTGTGGGGCAGGGGCCAGCAGCAGTCACAGAGTAGCTCTGCTGCTCCACAGGCCAGGATTCCCCCCGCAGAGCCCTGGCTAGATTTGGACCCAAAGATCACGCAAATGCAACAAGCACTGAATATACCTGGTGTAAAAAAAAAAAAAAAAAAATCAAATCTAGGGATTATAGTTTGACCAAAATTGATGCTGCTGGCCTGAAATCACCCCCCCTCCCCCACCTGGAGCAATCCACATCCAACTGGGCCAGTCGTTAACCCGCTTGCCTGGGTGCAAGTTTGGGTTCTTAGTCATTTGTCTCCAGCTCTTTAAATGTTGGTGATGTGCAGCCTCAGAGTTACAGCTTCCTTTGCTTTTTAAATAAAATGTATTGTGACCATCCTCAGCCACTGGCTATGAAAACAGGGGCAGAGCTCATTTGGCTGTTTCTCCAACCCTGCTCAGCAGTGGAAATTATAAAGCGCTCTGGGAGTGCTGAGAGAGGCTGCGAAAACACCCCTGCCTCAGTAGCTTGGCAAATAACAAAATGTTATTTCAGTGCATGCTAGTACAAAGCCGCCCAGGTGCATTTCTGGCCCAAGAGAGGGATAGCATCCAGTGACTCCTTTGCCCTCCAGCGGGCTGAACGAGGTCGCTGTGTAAACCGGACGGCATTAATCTCCAAGACGGGTAGGAGACGGAGTGCTGTGGGCTAGGGAATAGGTTGGCTAGGGCAGAGAGATGTTTTATCACTGCAGTGTGGAAAGCACAGAACTCTGAACACGGTGGAAATAAAACCCCTTCATTTACCAAAGAAACCTCTTTAATCCAGAGCTTTCTATTTATTAGCTTGTTCAGCGAACTATGAAAAGAGAAAGGTTGCATGTGGAAAGCGAGCTTCCCATGTTTACTAGTTATGCAATTTTAACTTTGCACTTGGCACTTAGTTCCTGAGAGACTGCCTGAGCCAAGAGTGCAGAGCTATGGCTGGAGAGGTGAGCGTGGTTCTCAGGCAAGCATCAAGGGTGGGCTGTAAGGTTCTGCTCCAGTTCTCACCAATTCTCTGTTGTGTAGCTAGAGCTACAGTATATCCTGCTGGGCAACAGATTATAATGAGCCCACATTCCTTTGTCTGTTTGACAGCACAGTTTTGGTTAGGCTCAGATTTTCTAAATAGCCTTGAGAGTTGGATCCCTAAATCCCACTGACAATACATGGGAATTGAGGGCCTAACTCTATTAGGCTCTTTTTGAAAATCCCTGTCTTCAAAACAGCAACAAGAACTGAAATGGTACAGATAGGATAGGCTTTACATGCTGAGATTAATGGCACTTTGTGTAAACTAGTGCAATGATCCAGGACTATTCAGAGGAATTATGGGCCAAATGCTGTGGCTAATTCAGGCAGGTGCATCAATCTGTGCACCTATCAGATAATCCACACCCAGCAGCAGCAGCAAGGAGTTAGCTGGTATATTTGGGCTCTACTCCAAACCCACAGAACTACATGCAGGTGTGCCAGGGCCCAGCCTAGCGCCATGGTCTGCATCTAAGTGAAGCTATTGACAGAAAAGTGATACCAGAGAAGAGTCCACACAAGACCTGGCTAATGACACCTCATCCACATTGGTCATCAGGATCATGGAGGAAAAATCCACCCACTGAGGTCACCAGGACTAAGTTGAAAGGATGGCTTTGGCTGAAGACGGGTTTGGTTCCTGACTCTGCTTCCTGTGTGACCCTAGGTGAACCATTTCATCGCTCTGTGCCTCAGTTTCCCATTTTGTAAAATGGAAATCAGAATTAAGGCTACATTGTCGATTCAACTACGTTTGCCACAGAAAGGGTCTGTTCTTTGCAGAACATTTTGACTTTTCATTAAAAAATATTTCGGTGTTTGTTGTTTCAACCAAAAATAAATTTTCCATGAAAAAAACCCCTTCCATTTTTCAACCAGCTTTAATAAAATAATAATAATATTTCTTTTTCCTTCCCTTTGTCTCCCCTGTCTATTCAATTGTAAACAATCTGAGGCAGGGTCTGTCTCCTGCTCTCTCTTTGTACAGTGCCACGCATTGTGGGCATCCTACACACTAGTTGTATAGAAATAAATACCACCTGGGTGTAGGGAAGCAGCATTCCAGTGGTGTTTCTGACCTGGAGCATCTTCACCCACAACTGGCCATTTGCTAAGCATAACGCCGAGGCCCCTCTGGTATCAGCATGGACCAGGTGATCTCAGAAGGAGTCATATTAACTTGGACTCAGCTCCTGTAGGATTTCTTCAGGCAAAATACCCACTGAAGTACGACCAAGAGGAGCTGGCCCTTACTGACTCCAGGTGAGAATTAACCTCTCACAGGTGGGATGTAGCTAGCTCAACAGGCCCAGGGGTGCCCTACTCCTTTTTAAACAAATTGTTATGGTATTGCCAGACAGAGGAAGCCGGAAGGAAGAACCATTCCTGCTGTGCTTCTCAAGCATCACATGTTCTCGTCCCCACAAGAAGCAGCTAACAGCAAACTCCAGGAACACAACTGTGCCAATAAAAGGAGCTCCACCTTCCCAGGTGCTGATACTTCTGCTCCAACACTTATTAAAAGCAAGAAGCTATGTTAATTTACAGTGGAGCATCTTAGATGTTTCCAGCAGGAACTTTCTGTTCCCTTCAGCGGGCAGCTTCGTTCAACCTTTCAATATCTGCAGAGCCTCAGGTGTTTTGAGCATAGACACACTCTGGATGATAACAGAGCAACAGCAGTAGTGGTAGGTGTTTGTAGTTCAGCCTTTTGTTCCCCACGTGGGAGACATTATTGCAGCACTCCAAAAAATCTGCAATAATTCAAGTATCAGAGCAATAAATCTCATACAAGCCTCCTGGTTTGCATAAGATGCTGGCTATGGAAAGAGCAGAAAAGGAAATCCTGCATCAAGCCTGATGGAATCATAAAAGCTTCTGTAAATTTACCAAGCTCAGCATGGCTTTCGCAGAGGCAGCTAAAAAGTAGCATTTGGGGTTCTGTCCCTTTTAAAGTGTCGTCTCCAATTTTGTGTTGCTGAAAACACAAGAAATAGACACAGAGCAGGGCCTGCATTCAAGAGAGGTCAGAACCCAAACCCTGGATCCAAACACCCCCGAAATGGGTCAGACCTGAAACATTTCTAAGCCTTTAATACTGATCTGCACTTAGGTGGTCTAGTCTGTTTCCAGCCTATGAACAATTATTAGCGGTGGCAGTAGAGGCCCTAACTGAAATCAGGAACCTGCTGTGCTATGCACTGAACAAATGCACAGCAGGAAACAGTCTCAAAGAGCTAATAACCTGAAGAGAAAAGACAGACAAGGCAAAACAACTACCCCCATTTCACAGATGAGGAACCGAGGCATAGAGTGACTTATGGCTTGTCTAGATGGACACTACACTGGGAAATTAGGTCGATACAACTTCATCGCTCAGGGGTGCGAAAAATCCGCACATCCCTAAGCAACGCAGGTAAATGGACCTCACCCCTGATGTAGATGGTGTTAAGTCGACAGGAGCATAGGCACCGTCTTTTTTAGTTGCTGGAGGGTGCTTGACCCCTACTCTGCCCCAGGCTCCATCCCCACTCAGGGCCGGCTCCAGGGGTTTTGCCGCCCCAAGCAGCCAAAAAAAAAAAAAAAAAAAGCCGCAATCTGCGGCAATTCAGCAGGAGGTCCTTCACTCCGAGTGAGAGTGCTGCCCAAATACCTGAACATGCTGCCCCTCTCCAGAGTGGCTGCCTCAAGCACTTGCTCGCTAAGCTGGTGCCTGGAGCCGGCCCTGTCCCTACTCCACCCCTTCCCCCAAACCTCCTTCCTGCCTCTTCCTGGCCCATTCCACACACCCCCAGCGCACCCTGCCCTCACTCCACCTCCTCCAACCCAGCACCTCCTGCACACGGTGGAACAGCTGATCACGGTGAGAGGGAAGCACTGGGAGGAAGGGGGAAGAGCTGATTAGTGGGGCCACGGGTGGGCAGGAGGCACTGGGGGGTTAAGGGACTGGAGGAGGCACTGATGGAGGCACCCATTGGTTTTTTTTTTAAATGTGAGTGCTCCACCCCAGAGCACTCACTGAGTCAGAGCCTATGGATGGGAGAATTCTCCTGTCAACCTATCGCCTCTTGGGGAGGTGGAGTACCTACACCAATGGCAGAACCTCTCCTGTTGGCGTAGGAAGCATCTTCTTTAAAATGCTAGAATGGCACCACTGCAGTGTTTTAAGTGTAGACGCCCCCAGTAAAGTTAAGGTGAATTAACTAAAGAAGTATAGTTAAAGCACATCAAACCTCTGTGTGAACGCTCTCATCCAGAAACAAAGTGGCTTTCATTTGCTTTATCTTGAGCCCTTTTGAAGGAGGATTAAGACAATTTACTTCTGAATGAGAGCATCTGCATAGACACACCACGTTACACCAATGCACTTGCGCCACGGTAGCATGCAGGCAAAGACGTGCCATGCAGATGGGAGAGTGCTCTCCTACTGGCGAAATTACTCCACCTCCATGAGAGGCGGAAGCTGTGTCAGCAGGAGCGTGTCTCCCGCTGGCATATCATGGTGTAGACACCGCTTTAAGTCAATGTAACTTACGTTGCTCAGAGGGGTGGTTGTTTCACATCCCTGAGTGACGTAACTTACATCAACTTAAGTGGTCGTGTAGACCATCCCTTAGCTTTCCCAAGTATCCCTATGTATGCAAGTCCTTAGTGACTCTCCAAGGTCACCAAGAAGACAGGTGGCCAAGACAAGAAGTGAACACAGGGCTCTGGACTCGTCGGCCTGGTCTGCACTACAGAATTAGGTCATTGACCTATTTGTGCATGTGTCTATGCTGACATCAGTGCCCTGCTAAGGCAACACAGTAAAACTACCTCCTCAAATGGTACTGAGCCATGGTCAATTTACTGTGTTTGACGCAGTGCATGTGTAGGCATGGCATGAGTCTAGTGCCTTACCTACAAAGCCGTTCGTTCCCCTGCATGACAACTCCTCACCAGCTTTGCTACATTTCTTCAACCCAAGACAGATCCTCGATGCTCAGTCTTCTGGGAGAATGAGTCCACCTGGGAACATTATCCCATGGAGAGTGGGGGACAAGGGAGATCATCCTTGCCAAAGTTATTCCAAGCTGGTGGTGACTTGTGGGCTACAGGAAACAGTCACAGAATGAAAAGTGTCCGTGCCCTCCTGTTCTGTATGTGTGAACAATGCCAAACGGGGAGCAGCTGTTTACATTTAATAACATGCATTGTGTAAGTGAGCAACACAGTAAGCAATTTGCTCAACAACCCAGGGACATCAGGACAATTCTGTATAACAGAAAAAGAAAAAGAGAGGGGGAAAAAGCCATTTGATAGCCAGACCCTAAGGGAGTCTCTGTATAATACACATTCATTTCATTATGCTTGCCCTCATAAATATTTATTACGCAGAATACCTCATCATTCTTCCTTGAATGGGTGTTGCATTATTATTATTATACAAAGAGAAGGCTTTTCCTGCTCTCCTGGTCCTCAGCCTCCTGCTATGGGCTGTCCCTTTCTGCAGCTGTAAGTCAGGAAGAGAGGATAAATGGGAGTGACATAACAGTATGAAATGCCACCTAACAGTGGCCTTTATGGCTGGACAATTGCAGCCGCATTTTTAGAGGGACTGGGAGGACGGAGGAGGAAAATACTGCAAATACAGAAGTCCTGTCTTTAAAATACGCTCGCTGCATGGTACCTTTCTGCAAACTAGAGCCCCGCTCCCACAATCTGATCCTCGGGGGCAGAATCTTATACCCCTGCAGGAGATCCAACCATAGCACTGAGCTGAGGCCATGGCTTTTGGCATGAGCAAGTGTCAGACCTTGACACAGGGCAAAGTATGGCCAAAGAGGATTTTAAATACCAACGTCGTACTGAGCTATTTTTATATAAAAAAGGTGAAACCATTCATATTCCATTCTAAAGATAAGGGGATTTATTTCTAAAGTTACACCAAACCAAATAGGATTTAAAACTCCATGCATGTAAAATACATGTCCTTTGATTTGACTTATAACTGCAGCATTTGTTCTGCTAGCTAGTATTTTCTAAATGCAATGAATCCTTACTCTCATGAGTTACTCAGTGGGGCTAACTACATGAGTTAGGATTTGGCTCTGCAACTCCTAACTAGGGTGACCAGACAGCAAGTGTAAAAAATCGGAAGGGGGTGGAGGGTAATAGGTGCTTATATAAGAAAAAGCCCCCAAAATCAAGACTGTCCCTATAAAATCAGGACATCTGGTCACCCGACTCCTAACTTGCCTTATTTTCTATACAAAGAGACACCCCAACTGATTCATTATTTAAGATCTGACAAGACTTACTGGAGTGGGCTGGATGGATTAGGGAAAATTAAATTCACAAAAATTATGCAGGATTTATAGGAACAGCACGTACCGGGTAGCTTTTAGATCAACCTTATCTGTTTCATTTCAATCAGTCTCCTGTACTGTCATATTAGTTCACTGCCTTTTTCTAAACAACAGGTTCACTGCCAAGATAATAAAATACATTTGTACTGGACACGTCTCTGTATATTATGTGGCAGTTGGATAGAATCTTATAAACAGGCATGATTATGAAAAATAATATTTGCTCAATGTTAAAAAAAAATCTGTGTGCTTCCCCTTGCAGCCCTTTTTTGCGTGAATGGTCCCACTGATGTCTCGATTTGTTAAGTTGTTCAAATTTCATACCTTGCTCAGAAACTTACTGACCAGGACTGGTTTTCAGTGTAAACAACACATGACATTAAGGAGTTCTGCACAGTGGGGGCTGCCTTCAGAAATAACAATCATGCTCCTTTGTGCTAGGAAATGTGTTTGTGTGCCAAAAATTAAGAACTGTTCCAGTGTTTCATTAGGTGTACAAAGCTGATGGTAAAATGACATGCTTGGGAAAATATAGTTAAACCACTAAAGTTTAGAGTATGTGATCCTGTCGCCCTCTAGTGGCTGGCCTCAGAAAATATAACAACCAGCTATCTCTGGAGTAACTAACTCCTGTAGCTCAAAGGTCAGAACTTTGTGCTTTTGGTGCTCATGGTCTTGGGTTTGATCCTGCTAATAGACGGGGTGCCTATATATACTCAGCTACAGTCATACCTTAGTTTGGTATATATACTGGGATGATTTAGTTGGGAATTGGTCCGGCTTTGAGCAGGGGGTTGGACTAGATACCTCCTAAGGTCCCTTCCAACCGTGCAATTCTATGATGATACTTCAGAAGCAAAGTTTGGGCCTAAACGAAAACATTCCTGAACTTTGGAAAAGTTTGGATCTGATCTCTATATATACTGGACCTAGCTACAATCGCAGCTCCCAAAACTCTTCAAGAATTTAGATTTGGAGAGAGATCTGAATTTCATGCCTGCCTCTCCTGAGATGCATTTAGCTTAAATAGAAAATTTCCTCACTTGCTGCGTATTTCACAAAGAATTCTAGCCAGTTTGGGTCTATTCTTGCCATGAAAACAGCAGAGACGTGATCCCAGTCTTTCTTATAGTCCTGTCTCATTGATACAGTTCCACAGGTTGGTGCTAGGAAGGACATAGAGGTTTTAGTCCTCTTCTAAGTACACAGCTTTTCACAGTAGGGTGACCAGGTGTCCCAGTTTTATAGGGACAGTCCTGATATTTTGGTCTTTTTCTTATATAGGCTTCTATTACCCCCACCCCACCCCACCCCCACCCCTATCATACTTGCTATCTGGTCACCCCTATTTCCTAATTATCACCCTAAAATGACAATTTTGCATTGAAAGTCTTTCACCACATCTTCATCATACAAGGAGGGCACAGAAGGCTATTCCCACCTATCTGATTGCTCTACAAACCTAAACAGATGATGTATTTATTTAAGGATTACTGATCACAAGCAAGAAAAGCTTTGCCCTATTGTCAGCCCTACAACACTAGGTCTGCTATGAACAATGCATCATTGTTCAGTGTTGGTTTAAGTTCCAATGAGCATCATGGGCCAGCAGACTCAGCAAAGATGAAGGCAACATTGAGTATTAATAAGAGAAATAATATCATTTGATGAAGACCACTAGTGAAACATAGCAAAAAACTAAAACATCTCCAGGATTATTTTCATGTAAATCTCTTCATCCAGAGACCTGTTTATCCCTTTATTTTAGAAATACACAAATCTCTGATTACCCTACCATTTTCATTTTTCATCTCTCTTTTGTGAGCTAATTTGATTTCATATAAACACTAGTTCTCACTAGAGGTCATAACCATGACCCGCAGGCAGGACTCCAGCGCAGCATCAAGAAATGCTTTTGAAACAGATCTAAAAGTTCTGCTAGATCTGAGAAATCAGAAACGTCTCAACAGCTTCCCTTTGAACTATCCAATTAAAATGTCCACAAATAAAGCTATTGTTTTCCATTGGCTTCCTCTGCTGGCCAGAGATCATTAAAAGACCATTGCCTCTGACTAGTCCATTATTTTTCCTATGTTAGATTTGCTTAGGGTTTTCAACACTGTTCTTCTTCATCTCCAGACCGAGGTGGGAATAAGAATATAATATAATAAGACTGTTTCATGCTAGAAGTGAAGTCTATGGGGAATTCAATTTTTATCTATTGAACTTAAAGGAGTCTCTTCTATCAATGCCTCATAAAGGTTTTCTTGGAGGCAATTATTGATAGCCCAAAAGACTGAACCACAAAGCCAGTTTCTCTTTGGATTAATAAGATTCCCCTGCCCTCTTCGATTGGGTATTGCGTAGACTAGAGAGCCAATCAGTACAATAGCCTCTCACCTGTAAAGAAAGTCTGTTTCATAGCACATGTACCACAGAGGAATTAGTTGGCTCAGGGAACCTAGTTATATATGCAGAAGCGCTTGGATTGTGGACTAAGTCATTAGTGACCAAAAGTCATGATTATTTGGTGGCCTCTTTGTAGGGGACATCACCTAGTTACTAGTGAACAGGAGCCCACATCAAACCTAGAACTCAAAACTCTCCCTTGCAGACTCAGAGGAAGCACCAAGGATGGAATGGTCACCAGAAAATGAATTCCATTCCTAGTCATAGAGCTCAGGATTTGGACAAGAGATTAGTGGGAGTGTGTGGAGAAGCTGGAACTACAGTTGCCTATGTTCTGTGGGCAGAGAGACAGCATCCATCTCCACTGCTGTCCGCTTGGAGCCTCTAATCAAAAGTAAATCATTCTATAGACGCTAGTCCAGCCTCTAGTTTGCATGGGTCATAAAGGAAATATCAACAAGAAAGCATGGAAATCCTCATGCACAATACTCACATACACAAATGAAATGAAATGAAACAAATGGGGAGAAAGAACGATATCAGCAAACACCTCGAGCAAACATATATTCTGCCTGGGACGTGTTTTAATCAGTGGTGTTGTTTATCCCAAAACTCAAGACCTCCCTAACCTACAGCCTAGTGCAGGGGTCGGCAACCTTTCAGAAGTGGTGTACCTAGTTTTCAGTTATTCACTCTAATTTAAGGTTTCACCTGCCAGTCATACATGTTAATGTTTTTAGAACGTCTCTTTCTATAAGTCTATAATATAGAACTAAACTATTGTTGTATGTGAAGTAAATAAGGTTTTTTAAATGTTTAAGAAGCTTCATTTAAAATTAAATTAAAATGCAGAGCCCCTCGGACCGGTGGGCAGGACCCAGGCAGTGTGAGTGCCACTGAAAACCAGCTCACGTGCCGCCTTCAGCACGCGTGCCATAGTTTGCCTGCCCCTGTCCTAGTGCATCAAACTGCCCCAGCAGAACTGGTGTAAAGCCCTGTTTTGGTCATTTCCTATGTCTAAAAGAACCAGTAAGATGGTACTTTGTGGTGGTGCCAGTGTGAGCTGAGGAGTGAGGGAGTATTCAGGATTCATAACATGACAAGAAGCGTAAGCATTAGCTGCCGGAAAGGGATGTCACTCCACCTCACCTACACAGCAGCAAGTTATCCTACCAAGGGGAGAAAAATCTAAACACTGGGGGACATCAGGCGGTGAGTGAGTCTGACAAAAGCCATTAATTCATTGGGGAAATGGTGTAAGACCATCAAATCCCCATGGAAATGTTGCTATAACATTGCTAAGTTCAGGATCTGCCTCGCTCACTGCCTCCTAACGCAGCTACACAAGGCCTTGGCCAGATCTTAGCCACCAGTGTCTGCCCACCAGGGTAGCTGTCCCAGAGCAAATCCATAGTGTAGACAGGGTAAATTGCTATGAGCCACCATTTGCACTGGCATTGCTTACTTTGTTTTCTGGCCCAGTACAAATAACGAGAGCAAGGGCCATTACACACAAAGCTTTAGTTATGGTTTCGTGCCATTTCATTTTTATTGGGGCACCTCCTTTGCAGGCTGTTTTCAGCTCCTGCCTGCCCTCCCCCACCATCCACCAGCTGAGCAGATACAACACCCGATGAGAAATCTGCATTTCATTAATGTACTCTTTCCCTCTGTCACTTACCTCCTGCATGGTGCTAGCTGTACATGACTGGGCCTGAGATTTAATCAAATTAATTTAAATTAATACAACTGCAGCTTAATTACAAGTATCTGAGGGCTTATCCAAACCAAGTGATTTATAGCCCACATCAGTCTAATTAATACCACCATCTCTTAAAATAAAAACCTAATAAATTGGTTTATTATATGAATGTAAGATCAATTTATTAGCTTTGGGTCTCTTGTGACCTGGCCAATTTGAAGGAGGTTTTACAGCCCTGCTGGCAAAGGGTCTTTTTTTCTCTCCATTTTCACCATTTAAAATGTATATTTTAATTGCAGAAGGAGGGAAAATATCTAGCTAGCAAATCACTCCACAAGCCAAGGGGTCGCAGAAGGGTTGCTTTACACACATTCTGTGGTTTCTAGAATTGCAAGTACCCACAGGACTACAGTCTGTCCAGGTTTCTCCAGTCAGAACGTACACTGGTCTGTGTATTTAATATCAGGCAGCCTGTACCAGTTATTAGCCAGCAAATGGGTTTGTGAGATTATGGAAAAGAATAGGAGGAAAATTAAAGGCTTTGTGGATATGGAAGACACTACAGGATACTGGGCTAGATGGATCACTGGTCTGACCCAGTACGGCCGTCCTTATGTTCTTAACTATCTCAATCAAAATTACAGAGTTTCCTACTTTATTTTCTGTATTTTCTCCTCTCTCTCCAGCCTCAGAAACTTTTTCTGAAGGGGGAAGTTTTCAAAAGTGTCTGAGGGATTTAGGAGCACAAATCCCGCTGGAAGTCAATGAGATGTGTGCGTCTAAACCTCTTCATGCTGGTGGCCACGTCTACACTACCACATATGTCGGCAAAAGAGCGTCTCCCACTGACAGAGCTACTGCTGCTCGTAGGGGGTGGCTTTATTATGCTGACGGGAGAGTCAACATAGTAATATGGTATTTTGTGGTGGTGCCAGCATGAGCTGAGGAGTGAGGGAGTATTCAGGATTCATAACACAAAGTTTGATCTGAGTAAGGTTGAGCCACCTCAGATTCCCCAGCATCATCATCCAGCATGTATCACAATCCAGAGAACATCTAGGAGCTGATACTGCAGCTCAAAGAGCAGCACAAAGAGAAGTTAGTGGTTAAGGCACTAGCGTAGGACTCAGGAAATGTGAGTACAGTTCCTGGCTCTGCCACAGACATTCCTATGTAACCATGGGTGAGTCACTTAATCTCTCTGTGCCTCAGTGCCCCACCTGCCACATGGGAATAACACTTCCTTACCTCAGAAAGGTGTTGAGTGGATAAATTAATTAATGTTGGTGCTGGGGTCATAGAAGCACGTACACTCAGACTAAAAATGACCATCAGCAAAGCCGGGGCAGTGCTAAGAAACAGGGAAGAAGAAACAAACAGAGGAATAATTTAAAAGCAAATGAACATTGTAAAAAATAACTTCTATTGGTTACTAGCATAAGTAAGGGGAGCATAGTCCTTTTCAGAGCACCAATGTCTGTATTACTCTCGCTAACCCCCCAAGTCAGCAAGCCTGCTTTAATCAGCCCTTTAAGCACACAAAATACTGGCTAATGTGTCTCTCTCAACCAGTCTCTCTGCTGAATGGTCTCAGAACCACGCCATTATGTGTCATAGAGCCTATGCTGATAACAAGCAGAGGCTATTTGGCATTAGCTAAAGCGTGTTGTGGTAGCAGGGGGATCAATGTTCTATCCCTGGTGCCACCATCGAGATTCTAATGATCCTCATGTGCAGAATGGTGGGAAGTCCTAAATGGTCACAATTTGTAACAGTATAATAGAGGTAGGTGTTTTATTTAAAAATGCATGAGCTTATTGAGGTTTGAGGCATGACTAGAATTTAATTGAGAATAATTGTGTCCAGGAAACGTCAGTGTAAGTTTTACCACAGTCTGCGGTTTTGGGGAACATGTCTGGATGTGGTTAATGTCATTAAAGCCGATCTCTTGTAAAAAGTTGTCTGCTAAGTCTGTGATTAGTTACCACAGTGAAATTCTTTTCAAATGAAAGCCAGATCACATCAAGGGACATTTTATTAAGAGAAGCAAAATGGCTGAATTCCCAGTACTATGGAAATGTTTAAATTTGTCCTTTGCTAAAGGTTAATGGTGATACACGGTGTACTTACAAACAACACCTATCAAAAGAATCAGGTCTGGCCAATAAAAGAATTCAAAACCTAAACATTAATTGTTTCTTATAAAAATAAGTGTAGTTTTGTTTTGTTTCAAACCACACCGGAAATAGCTGAGTTACCTACTACATCCAGTACAGGAATATGGAGTAAAACAGAACTTTTTTTATTTTTATAGTGTGAGGTACCAGGGAAGATGCGGAGAAAAATAAAACAGAGATTTTCAAAACATGCATCTACTGATTTCACTCTATTTTGTTGTTCTACCAGCTAGATTTTGGGCTGAACATGGAACAAACACAAGGATTGCTGAACTCCAAAAGTGGGTTGATAATGATGCATTCCTGGGTGTATCTGCCAAATTAAAGACGGGTTTGGAATGGGTCCCATATGAGGAGAGATTAACGAGGCTAGGACTTTTCAGCTTGGAAAAGAGGAGACTAAGGGGGGTATGATAGAGGTATATAAAATCATGAGTGATGTAGAGAAAGTGAATAAGGAAAAGTTATTTACTTGTTCCCATAATACAAGAACTAGGGGTCACCAAATGAAATTAATGGGCAGCAGGTTTAAAACAAATAAAAGGAAGTTCTTCACACAGCGCAGAGTCAACCTGTGGAACTCCTTGCCTGAGGAGGTTTTGAAGGCTAGGACTATAACAAGGTTTAAAAGAGAACTAGATAAATTCATGGAGGTTAAGTCAATTAATGGCTATTAGCTAGGATGGGTAAGGAATGGTGTCCCTAGCCTCTGTATGTCAGAGGGTGGAAACAGATGAGACAAGAGAGATCACTTGATCATTGCCTGTTAGGTTCACTCCCTCTGGGACACCTGGCATTGGCCACTGTCAGTAGATAGGATACTGGGCTGGATGGACCTTTGGTCTGACCCAGTATGGCCGTTCTTATGTTCTTATGACCCAACCTGCAAAGTTCAGATCTGAACTACCCCAAAGTTTAGGCATGATCAGATCCAAAGTTTGGTTGAGGAACGTCTCTACCAAAAGGTGAGCTGGAGATCCAGACTGTAACCAGGGGAAGGAATGGCTGAACCCACAGCCCTTTCCATCCTAAGGCTCTGATCTTTGCCCACGCGAGTGCGTCTCATGAAATTAACGGGACTATGAGGTGTGTGCAAAGGTGTTTGCAGAACCTGGGCCTGGATTCCAACATCCTCTGGAAGAGGCAGGAGCACTCCAGAAAGCACAAGGCCTTCATAAATACAGAGCTTAGTATTTTTGGCAATTAAGCCCACAAGGATGTCCACCTACTTTTTTTTTTTTAAATGTGATGGAATTCAGTGCTCAGAAAAGTGCAAGTCTAATAAAACTGTGCAAGTGCCTCCCACACACAGCTATGCCAGGGCAGTGTCGCCTCCTACTCCCCAGCTTTTGGGCTTCCGTTCCCAGGGGTAGTCAATTGTTTCTTGTCAAGATCCAAATTTCTTGGTCAAGGTATAGCCAAGGTTCAGACTACAGAGAAAATGATAAAACAATCATAATAATGACGAGCATAATAAAATAAATAATAATAATAATAATAAGTAATTAAAAGATTTCAGGGTCCATTCAAAAGCAGCTGGTGGTCTGGATTTTGCCTGCAGTCCACCTATTGATTAACCCAGCTGGCTCTGCAGTAACAAGGATGGGTTCTAGAGGGACTGGCCTCTGAGACTCTCTGTGGCTGGAATCAGAGTTTGGGCTGATATGGGACCTTTAAAGAAGAAATAAACTAGGGGTTCCTCATCCTGACAGATGCAGGCATATAGTGTGTCCTTTACCCATGGTCATGACACTACTAGCAGAGAGAGTCGGAGGGTGGGGGGTGTCATAAGCATAAATCCCAATTCTGAACCTTAGCGTCCAAAATGTGGGTGCCTAGCATAAATCCTCTAAGCTTAATTACCAGCTTAGATCTGATAGCGCTGCCACCAGCCAAAAATTCCAGTGTTTGGCTCACTCTGGTCTCCCCAA